>NC_090934.1:21606112-21908686 GCF_040938575.1 Ambystoma mexicanum | reverse complement strand
GCTGCTCTCGAGCTAGAGAGACCCCAAACACTGGCTACGCACTCCCTGTGCAGCGCTCTGCTACTCTCGAGCTAGATCCCAAACACTCTGCTGCTCTTAAGCTAAATCCCAAACACTGGCTACACACTCCCTGTGCATTGCTCTTACGCACTCCCTGCTAGGTCCCAAAGACTGGCTACGCACTGCCTGTGCAGGGATTCTCTGCTCTTGAGCTAGCTCCCAAACACTGGCTACGCACTCCCTGTGCAGCGCTCCGCTGCTCTCGAGCTACATCACAAACACGGGCTAGGCACACCCTGTCCAGTGCTCCGCTGCTCTCGAGCTAGGTCCCAAACACGGGCTATGCACTCCCTGTGCAGCGCTCTGCTGCTCTCGAGCTAGGTCCCAAACACTGGCAACACACTCCCTCGCTGTGCAGCACTCTGCTACTCTCGAGCTAGATCCCAAACACTGGCTAGGCACTCCCTGTGCAGTGCTCCGCTGCTCTCGAGCTAGGTCCCAAACACTGGCTACACACTCCATGTGCAGCGCTCCGCTGCTCTCGAGCTAGGTCCCAAACACTGGCTAGGCACTCCCTGTGCAGCGGAACGCTGCTCTCGAGTTAGGACCCGAACACTGGCTACGCTATTCCTGTGCAGCACTCCGCTGCTCTCAAGCTAGGTCCCAAACACTGGCTATGCACTCCCAGTGCAGACCTCTGCTGTTCTCGAGCTAGATCACAAACACTGGCTACGCACTCCCTGTGCAGTGCTCCGCTGCTCTCGAGCCTTGTCCCAAACACTGGCAACACACTCCCTGTCCAGCGCTCTGCTGCTCTCGAGCTAGATCCAAAACACTGGCTAGGCACTCCCTTTGGAGCGCTCCGCTGCTCTCCAGCTAGATCCCAAACACTGGCTAGGCACTCCCTGTGCAGTTTTCTGCTTCTCTCGAGCTAGTTCTCGAAACACTGGCTATGTATTCCCTGTACAGCGCTCCACTGCTCTTGAGCTAGGTCCCAAACACTGGCTACACGCTCCCAGTGCAGCGCTCCGCTGCTCTCGAGCTAGATCACAAACACTGGCTACGCACTCCCTGTGCAGCGCTCCGCTGCTCTCGAGCTAGGTCCCAAACACTGGCTATGCACTCCCTGTGCAGCACTCCACTGCTCTCGAGCTAAGTCCCAAACACTGGCTACGCACTCCATGTGCAGCGCTCCGCTGCTCTCGAGCTAGGTCCCGAACACCGGCTATGCCCTCCCCGTGCAGCGCTCTGCTGCTCTCGCGCTAGGTCCCGAACACTGGCTAGGCATTCCCTGTGCAGCGCTCCGCTGCTCCCGAGCTAGGTCCCAAACACTGGCTACGCACTCCCTGTGCAGCGCTCCGCTGCTCTCGAGCTAGAGAGACCCCAAACACTGGCTACGCACTCCCTGTGCAGCGCTCTACTACTCTCGAGCTAGCTCCCAAACACTGGCTACGCACTCCCTGTCCAGCGCTCCGCTGCTCCCGAGCTACATCACAAACACGGGCTATGCACACCCTGTCCAGTGCTCCGCTGCTCTTGAGCTAGGTCCCAAACACGGGCTACGCACTCCCTGTGCAGCGCTCTGCTGCTCTCAAGCTAGGTCCCAAACACTGGCAACACACTCCCTCGCTGTGCAGCGCTCTGCTGCTCTCGAGCTAGATCCCAAACACTGGCTAGGCACTCCCTGTGCAGTGCTCCGCTGCTCTCAAGCTAGGTCCCAAACACTGGCTACACACTCCATGTGCAGCGCTCCGCTGCTCTCGAGCTAGGTCCCAAACACTGGCTAGGCACTCCCTGTGCAGTGGAACGCTGCTCTCGAGCTAGATCCCGAACACTGGCTAGGCACTCCGTGTGCAGCGCTCCGCTGCTCTCGATTTAGGACCCGAACACTGGCTACGCACTTCCTGTGCAGCAGTCTGCTGCTCTGGAGCTAGGTCCCAAACACTGGCTATGCACTCCCAGTGCAGCACTCTGCTGTTCTCGAGCTAGATCACAAACACTGGCTACGCACTCCCTGTGCAGTGCTCCGCTGCTCTCGAGCCTTGTCCCAAACACTGGCAACACACTCCCTGTCCAGCGCTCTGCTGCTCTCGAGCTAGATCCAAAACACTGGCTAGGCACTCCCTTTGGAGTGCTCCGCTGCTCTCGAGCTAGATCCCAAACACTGGCTAGGCACTCCCTGTGCAGCGCTCCGCTGCTCTTGAGCTAGGTCCCAAACACTGGCTACACACTCCCAGTGCAGCGCTCCGCTGCTCTCGAGCTAGATCACAAACACTGGCTACGCACTCCCTGTGCAGCGCTCCGCTGCTCTCGAGCTAGGTCCCAAACACTGGCAACACACTCCCTGTCCAGCGCTCTGCTGCTCTCGAGCTAGATCCCAAACACTGGCTAGGCACTCCCTTTGAAGCGCTCCTTTGCTCTCAAGCTAGATCCCGAACACTGGCTAGGCACTCCCTGTGCAGTGCTCCGCTGCTCTCGAGCTAGGTCCCAAACACTGGCTATGCACTCCCTGTGTAGCACTCCACTACTCTTGAGCTAGGTCCCAAACACTGGCTACGCACTCCATGTGCAGCGCTCCGCTGCTCTCGAGCTAGGTCCCGAACACCGGCTAAGCCCTCCCTGTGCAGCGCTCTGCTGCTTTCGAGCTAGGTCCCAAACACTGGCTACACACTCCCAGTGCAGCGCTCCGCTGCTCTCGAGCTAGATCACAAACACTGGCTACGCACTCCCTGTGCAGCGCTCCGCTGCTCTCGAGCTAGGTCCCAAACACTGGCAACACACTCCCTGTCCAGCACTCTGCTGCTCTCGAGCTAGATCCCAAACACTGGCTAGGCACTCCCTTTGGAGCGCTCCGCTGCTCTCAAGCTAGATCCCGAACACTGGCTAGGCACTCCCTGTGCAGTGTCCCGCTGTTCTCGAGCTAGGTCCCAAACACTGGCTACGCACTCCCTGTGCAGCACTCCACTGCTCTCAAGCTAGCTCCCAAACACTGGCTACGCATTCCATGTGCAGCGCTCCGCTGCTCTCGAGCTAGGTCCCGAACACCGGCTACTCCCTCCCTGTGCAGCGCTCTGCTGCTCTCGAGCTAGGCCCCGAACACTGGCTAGGCACTCCCTGTGCAGCACTCCGCTGCTCCCGAGCTAGGTCGCAAACACTGGCTACGCACTCCCTGTGCTGCGCTCTGCTGCTCTCGAGCTAGGTCCCAAACACTGGCTACGCACTCCCTGTGCTGCGCTCCGCTGCTCTTGAGCTAGATAGACCCCAAACACGGGCTACGCACTCCCTGTGCAGCGCTCTGCTGCTCTCGAACTAGATAGAGCCGAAACACTGACAACGCACTCCCTGTCCAGCGCTCCGCTGCTCTCGAGCTACATCCCAAACACTGGCTATGCACTCCCTGTGCAGCACTCCACTGCTCTCGAGCTAGGTCCCGAACACTGGCTACGTACTCCCTGTGCAGCGCTCCGCTGCTCTCGAGCTAGATCCTGAACACTGGCTAGGCACTCCCTGTGCAGCGCTCCGCTGCTCTCGAGTTAGGACCCAAACACTGGCTACGCACTTCCTGTGCAGCACTCCGCTGCTCTCGAGCTAGGTCCCAAACACTGGCTATGCACTCCCAGTGCAGCACTCTGCTGTTCTCGAGCTAGATCACAAACACTGGCTACGCACTCCCTGTGCAGTGCTCCGCTGCTCTCGAGCCTTGTCCCAAACACTGGCAACACACTCCCTGTCCAGCGCTCTGCTGCTCTCGAGCTAGATCCAAAACACTGGCTAGGCACTCCCTTTGGAGCGCTCCGCTGCTCTCGAGCTAGATCCCAAACACTGGCTAGGTACTCCCTGTGCAGTGCTCTGCTTCTCTCGAGATAGTTCTCGAAACACTGGCTATGTATTCCCTGTACAGCGCTCCGCTGCTCTTGAGCTAGGTGCCAAACACTGGCTACACACTCCCAGTGCAGCGCTCCGCTGCTCTTGAGCTAGGTCCCAAACACTGGCAACACACTCCCTGTCCAGTGCTCTGCTGCTCTCGAGCTAGTTCCCAAACACTGGCTAGGCACTCCCTTTGGAGCGCTCCTCTGCTCTCAAGCTAGATCCTGAACACTAGCTAGGCACTCCCTGTGCAATGCTCCGCTGCTCTCGAGCTAGGTCCCAAACACTGGCTATGCACTCCCTGTGTAGCACTCCACTGCTCTTGAGCTAGGTCCCAAACACCGGCTACGCCCTCCCTGTGCAGCACTCTGCTGCTTTCGAGCTAGGTCCCAAACACTGGCTACACACTCCCAGTGCAGCGCTCCGCTGCTCTCGAGCTAGATCACAAACACTGGCTACGCACTCCCTGTGCAGCGCTCCGTTGCTCTCGAGCTAGGTCCCAAATACTGGCTAGGCTGTCCCTTTGGAGCGCTCCTCTGCTCTCAAGCTAGATCCCGAACACTAGCTAGGCACTCCCTGTGCAGTGTTCCGCTGTTCTCGAGCTAGGTCCCAAACACTGGCTACGCACTCCCTGTGCAGCACTCCACTGCTCTCAAGCTAGCTCCCAAACACTGGCTACGCACTCCATGTGCAGCGCTCCGCTGCTCTCGAGCTAGGTCCCGAACACCGGCTACTCCCTCCCTGTGCAGCGCTCTGCTGCTCTCGAGCTAGGTCCCGAACACTGGCTAGGCACTCCCTGTGCAGCACTCTGCTGCGCCCGAGCTAGGTCCCAAACACTGGCTACGCACTCCCTGTGCAGCGCTCCGCTACTCTCGAGCTAGGTCCCAAACACTGGCTAGGCACTCCCTGTGCAGCACTCTGCTGCGCCCGAGCTAGGTCCCAAACACGGGCTACGCACTCCCTGTGCAGCGCTCTGCTGCTCTCGAACTAGATAGAGCCCAAACATTGACAACGCACTCCCTGTCCAGCGCTCCGCTGCTCTCGAGCTACATCCCAAACACTGGCTATGCATTCCCTGTGCAGCGCTCCGCTGCTCTCGAGCTAGGTCCCAAACACTGGCTACGCACTCCCTGTGCAGTGCTCTGCTGCTCTTGAGCTAGATAGACCCCAAACACGGGCTACGCACTCCCTGTGCAGCGCTCTGCAGCTCTCGAACTAGATAGAGCCCAAACACTGACAGCGCACTCCCTGTCCAGCGCTCCGCTGCTCTCGAGCTACATCCCAAACACTGGCTATGCATTCCCTGTGCAGCGCTCCGCTGCTCTCGAGCTAGGTCCCAAACACTGGCTACGCACTCCCTGTGCTGCGCTCCGCTGCTCTTGAGCTAGATAGACCCCAAACACGGGCTACGCACTCCCTGTGCAGCGCTCCGCTGCTCTCGAGCTAGGTCCCAAACACTGGCAACACACTCCCTCACTGTGCAGCGCTCTGCTGCTCTTGAGCTAGATCTCAAACACTGGCTAGGCACTCCCTGTGCAGTGCTCCGCTGCTCTCGAGCTAGGTCCCAAACACTGGCTACGTACTCCATGTGCAGCGCTCCGCTGCTCTCGAGCTAGGTCCGAAACACTGGATACGCCCTCCCTGTGCACAGCTCCGCTGCTCTCGAGCTAGGTCCCGAACACCGGCTAGGCACTCGCTGTTCAGCACTCAGCTTCTCTTGAGCTAGGTCCTGAACACTGGCTACACACTCCCTGTGCAGAGCTCTGTTGCTCTTGAGCTAGGTCCTAAACACTGGCTACACACTCCCAGTGCAGCACTCCGCTGCTCTCGAGCTAGATCACAAACACTAGCTACGCACTCCCTGTGCAGCGCTCTGCTGCTCTCGAGCTAGGTCCCAAACACTGGCAACACACTCCCTGTCCAGCGCTCTGCTGCTCTCGAGCTAGATCCCAAACACTGGCTAGGCACTCCCTTTGGAGCGCTCCTCTGCTCTCAAGCTAGATCCCGAACACTGGCTAGGCACTCCCTGTGCAGTGCTCCGCTTCTCTCGAGCTAGGTCCCAAACACTGTCTATGCACTCCCTGTGCAGCACTCCACTGCTCTCGAGCTAAGTCCCGAACACAGGCTACGCACTCCATGTGCAGCACTCCGCTGCTCTCGAGCTAGGTCCCGAACACCTGCTACGCCCTCCCCGTGCAGCGCTCTGCTGCTCTCGAGCTAGGTCCCGAACACTGGCTAGGCATTCCCTGTGCAGCGCTCCGCTGCTCCCGAGCTAGGTCCCAAACACTGGCTACGCACTCCCTGTGCAGCGCTCCGCTGCTCTCGAGCTAGAGAGACCCCAAACACTGGCTACGCACTCCCTGTGCAGCGCTCTGCTACTCTCGAGCTAGATCCCAAACACTCTGCTGCTCTCAAGCTAAATCCCAAACACTGGCTACACACTCCCTGTGCATCGCTCTTACGCACTCCCTGCTAGGTCCCAAAGACTGGCTACGCACTGCCTGTGCAGTGCTTCTCTGCTCTTGAGCTAGCTCCCAAACACTGGCTACGCACTCCCTGTGCAGCGCTCCGCTGCTCTCGAGCTACATCACAAACACGGGCTATGCACACCCTGTCCAGTGCTCCGCTGCTCTCGAGCTAGGTCCCAAACACGGGCTACGCACTCCCTGTGCAGCGCTCTGCTGCTCTCGAGCTAGGTCCCAAACACTGGCAACACACTCCCTCGCTGTGCAGCGCTCTGCTGCTCTCGAGCTAGATCCCAAGCACTGGCTAGGCACTCCCTGTGCAGTGCTCCGCTGCTCTCGAGCTAGGTCCCAAACACTGGCTACGCACTCCCTGTGCTGCGCTTCGCTGCTCTTGAGCTAGATAGACCCCAAACACGGGCTACGCACTCCCTGTGCAGCGCTCTGCTGCTCTCGAACTAGATAGAGCCGAAACACTGACAACGCACTCCCTGTCCAGCGCTCCGCTGCTCTCGAGCTACATCCCAAACACTGGCTACGCACTCCCTGTGCAGCACTCCACTGCTCTCGAGCTAGGTCCCGAACACTGGCTACGCACTCCCTGTGCAGCGCTCCGCTGCTCTCGAGCTAGATCCTGAACACTGGCTAGGCACTCCCTGTGCAGCGCTCCGCTGCTCTCGAGTTAGGACCCAAACACTGGCTACGCACTTCCTGTGCAGCACTCCGCTGCTCTCGAGCTAGGTCCCAAACACTGGCTATGCACTCCCAGTGCAGCACTCTGCTGTTCTCGAGCTAGATCACAAACACTGGCTACGCACTCCCTGTGCAGTGCTCCGCTGCTCTCGAGCCTTGTCCCAAACACTGGCAACACACTCCCTGTCCAGCGCTCTGCTGCTCTCGAGCTAGATCCAAAACACTGGCTAGGCACTCCCTTTGGAGCGCTCCGCTGCTCTCGAGCTAGATCCCAAACACTGGCTAGGCACTCCCTGTGCAGTGCTCTGCTTCTCTCGAGCTAGTTCTCGAAACACTGGCTATGTATTCCCTGTACAGCGCTCCGCTGCTCTTGAGCTAGGTGCCAAACACTGGCTACACACTCCCAGTGCAGCGCTCCGCTGCTCTTGAGCTAGATCACAAACACTGGCTACGCACTCCCTGTGCAGCACTCCGCTGCTCTCGAGCTAGGTCCCAAACACTGGCAACACACTCCCTGTCCAGTGCTCTGCTGCTCTCGGGCTAGATCCCAAACACTGGCTAGGCACTCCCTTTGGAGCGCTCCTCTGCTCTCAAGCTAGATCCCGAACACTGGCTAGGCACTCCCTGTGCAGTGCTCCGCTGCTCTCGAGCTAGGTCCCAAACACTGGCTATGCACTCCCTGTGTAGCACTCCACTGCTCTTGAGCTAGGTCCCAAACTCCGGCTACGCCCTCCCTGTGCAGCGCTCTGCTGCTTTCGAGCTAGGTCCCAAACACTGGCTACACACTCCCAGTGCAGCGCTCCGCTGCTCTCGAGCTAGATCACAAACACTGGCTACGCACTCCCTGTGCAGCGCTCCGTTGCTCTCGAGCTAGGTCCCAAATACTGGCTAGGCTGTCCCTTTGGAGTGCTCCTCTGCTCTCAAGCTAGATCCCGAACACTGGCTAGGCACTCCCTGTGCAGTGTTCCGCTGTTCTCGAGCTAGGTCCCAAACACTGGCTACGCACTCCCTGTGCAGCACTCCACTGCTCTCAAGCTAGCTCCCAAACACTGGCTACGCACTCCATGTGCAGCGCTCCGCTGCTCTCGAGCTAGGTCCCGAACACCGGCTACTCCCTCCCTGTGCAGCGCTCTGCTGCTCTCGAGCTAGGTCCCGAACACTCCCTGTGCAGCACTCTGCTGCGCCCGAGCTAGGTCCCAAACACTGGCTACGCACTCCCTGTGCAGCGCTCCGCTGCTCTCGAGCTAGGTCCCAAACACTGGCTACGCACTCCCTGTGCAGCGCTCCGCTGCTCTTGAGCTAGATAGACCCCAAACACGGGCTACGCACTCCCTGTGCAGCGCTCTGCTGCTCTCGAACTAGATAGAGCCCAAACACTGACAACGCACTCCCTGTCCAGCGCTCCGCTGCTCTCAAGCTACATCCCAAACACTGGCTATGCATTCCCTGTGCAGCGCTCCGCTGCTCTCGAGCTAGGTCCCAAACACTGGCTACGCACTCCCTGTGCTGCGCTCCGCTGCTCTTGAGCTAGATAGACCCCAAACACGGGCTACGCACTCCCTGTGCAGTGCTCTGCTGCTCTCGAACTAGATAGAGCCCAAACACTGACAACGCACTCCCTGTCCAGCGCTCCACTGCTCTCGAGCTACATCCCAAACACTGGCTATGCATTCCCTGTGCAGCGCTCCGCTGCTCTCGAGCTAGGTCCCAAACACTGGCTACGCACTCCCTGTGCAGTGCTCTGCTGCTCTTGAGCTAGATAGACCCCAAACACGGGCTACGCACTCCCTGTGCATCGCTCTGCTGCTCTCGAACTAGATAGAGCCCAAACACTGACAGCGCACTCCCTGTCCAGCGCTCCGCTGCTCTCGAGCTAGGTCCCAAACACTGGCTACACTCCCTGTGCAGCATTCCACTGCTCTCGAGCTAAGTCCCAAACACTGGCTACGCACTCCATGTGCAGCGCTCCGCTGCTCTCGAGCTAGGTCCCGAACACCGGCTACGCCCTCCCCGTGCAGCGCTCTGCTGCTCTCGAGCTAGGTCCCGAACACTGGCTAGGCACTCCCGTGCAGCGCTCCGCTGCTCCCGAGCTAGGTCCCAAACACTGGCTACGCACTCCCTGTGCAGCGCTCCGCTGCTCTCGAGCTAGGTCCCAAACACTGGCAACACACTCCCTCACTGTGCAGCGCTCTGCTGCTCTTGAGCTAGATCCCAAACACTGGCTAGGCACTCCCTGTGCAGTGCTCCGCTGCTCTCGAGCTAGGTCCCAAACACTGGCTACGTACTCCATGTGCAGCGCTCCGCTGCTCTCGAGCTAGGTCTGAAACACTGGATACGCCCTCCCTGTGCACAGCTCCGCTGCTCTCGAGCTAGGTCCCGAACACCGGCTAGGCACTCGCTGTTCAGCACTCAGCTTCTCTTGAGCTAGGTCCTGAACACTGGCTACACACTCCCTGTGCAGAGCTCTGTTGCTCTTGAGCTAGGTCCCAAACACTGGCTACACACTCCCAGTGCAGCACTCCGCTGCTCTCGAGCTAGATCACAAACACTGGCTACGCACTCCCTGTGCAGCGTTCTGCTGCTCTCGAGCTAGGTCCCAAACACTGGCAACACACTCCCTGTCCAGCGCTCTGCTGCTCTCGAGCTAGATCCCAAACACTGGCTAGGCACTCCCTTTGGAGCGCTCCTCTGCTCTCAAGCTAGATCCCGAACACTGGCTAGGCACTCCCTGTGCAGTGCTCCGCTGCTCTCGAGCTAGGTCCCAAACACTGGCTATGCACTCCCTGTGCAGCACTCCACTGCTCTCGAGCTAAGTCCCAAACACTGGCTACGCACTCCATGTGCAGCGCTCCGCTGCTCTCGAGCTAGGTCCCGAACACCTGCTATGCCCTCCCCGTGCAGCGCTCTGCTGCTCTCGAGCTAGGTCCCGAACACTGGCTAGGCATTCCCTGTGCAGCGCTCCGCTGCTCCCGAGCTAGGTCCCAAACACTGGCTACGCACTCCCTGTGCAGCGCTCCGCTGCTCTCGAGCTAGAGAGACCCCAAACACTGGCTACGCACTCCCTGTGCAGCGCTCTGCTACTCTCAAGCTAGATCCCAAACACTCTGCTGCTCTCAAACTAAATCCCAAACACTGGCTACACACTCCCTGTGCATCGCTCTTACGCACTCCCTGCTAGGTCCCAAAGACTGGCTACTCACTGCCTGTGCAGTGCTTCTCTGCTCTTGAGCTAGCTCCCAAACACTGGCTACGCACTCCCTGTGCAGAGCTCCGCTGCTCTCGAGCTACATCACAAACACGGGCTATGCACACCCTGTCCAGTGCTCCGCTGCTCTCGAGCTAGGTCCCAAACACGGGCTACGCACTCCCTGTGCAGCGCTCTGCTGCTCTCGAGCTAGGTCCCAAACACTGGCAACACACTCCCTCGCTGTGCAGCGCTCTGCTGCTCTCGAGATAGATCCCAAACACTGGCTAGGCACTCCCTGTGCAGTGCTCCGCTGCTCTCGAGCTAGGTCCCAAACACTGGCTACACACTCCCTGTCCAGCGCTCTGCTGCTCTCGAGCTAGATCCAAAACACTGGCTAGGCACTCCCTTTGGAGCGCTCCGCTGCTCTCGAGCTAGATCCCAAACACTGGCTAGGCACTCCCTGTGCAGTGCTCTGCTTCTCTCGAGCTAGTTCTCGAAACACTGGCTATGTATTCCCTGTACAGCGCTCCGATGCTCTTGAGCTAGGTCCCAAACACTGGCTACACACTCCCAGTGCAGCGCTCCGCTGCTCTTGAGCTAGATCACAAACACTGGCTACGCACTCCCTGTGCAGCGCTCCGCTGCTCTCGAGCTAGGTCCCAAACACTGGCTAGGCACTCCCTGTGCAGTGCTCCGTTGCTCTCGAGCCAGGTCCCAAACACTGGCTATGCACTCCCTGTGTAGCACTCCACTGCTCTTGAGCTAGGTCCCAAACACTGGCTATGCACTTCCTGTGCAGCACTCCGCTGCTCTCGAGCTAGGTCCCAAACACTGGCTATGCACTCCCAGAGCAGACCTCTGCTGTTCTCGAGCTAGATCACAAACACTGGCTACGCACTCCCTGTGCAGTGCTCCGCTGCTCTCGAGCCTTGTCCCAAACACTGGCAACACACTCCCTGTCCAGCGCTCTGCTGCTCTCGAGCTAGATCCAAAACACTGGCTAGGCACTCCCTTTGAAGCGCTCCGCTGCTCTTGAGCTAGATCCCAAACACTGGCTAGGCACTCCCTGTCCAGCGCTCTGCTGCTCTCGAGCTAGATCCCAAACACTGGCTAGGCACTCCCTTTGGAGCGCTCCTCTGCTCTCAAGCTAGATCCCGAACACTGGCTAGGCACTCCCTGTGCAGTGCTCCGCTGCTCTCGAGCTAGGTCCCAAACACTGGCTATGCACTCCCTGTGTAGCACTCCACTGCTCTTGAGCTAGGTCCCAAACACTGGCTACGCACTTCCTGTGCAGCACTCCGCTGCTCTCGAGCTAGGTCCCAAACACTGGCTATGCACTCCCAGAGCAGACCTCTGCTGTTCTCGAGCTAGATCACAAACACTGGCTACGCACTCCCTGTGCAGTGCTCCGCTGCTCTCGAGCCTTGTCCCAAACACTGGCAACACACTCCCTGTCCAGCGCTCTGCTGCTCTCGAGCTAGATCCAAAACACTGGCTAGGCACTCCCTTTGAAGCGCTCCGCTGCTCTCGAGCTAGATCCCAAACACTGGCTAGTCACTCCCTGTGCAGTGCTCTGCTTCTCTCGAGCTAGTTCTCAAAACACTGGTTATGTATTCCCTGTACAGCGCTCCGATGCTCTTGAGCTAAGTCCCAAACACTGGCTACACACTCCCAGTGCAGCGCTCCGCTGCTCTCGAGCTAGATCACAAACACTGGCTACGCACTCCCTGTGCAGCGCTCCGCTGCTCTCGAGCTAGGTCCCAAACACTGGCAACACACTCCCTGTCCAGCGCTCCGCTGCTCTCGAGCTAGATCCCAAACACTGGCTAGGCACTCCCTTTGGAGCGCTCCTCTGCTCTCAAGCTAGATCCCGAACACTGGCTAGGCACTCCCTGTGCAGTGCTCCGCTGCTCACGAGCTAGGTCCCAAACACTGGCTATGCACTCCCTGTGTAGCACTCCACTGCTCTTGAGCTAGGTCCCAAACACTGGCTACGCACTCCATGTGCAGCGCTCCACTGCTCTCGAGCTAGGTCCCGAACACCGGCTACTCCCTCCCTGTGCAGCGCTCTGCTGCTCTCGAGCTAGGTCCCGAACACTGGCTAGGCACTCCCTGTGCAGCACTCTGCTGCTCCCGAGCTAGGTCCCAAACACTGGCTACGCACTCCCTGTGCAGCGCTCCGCTGCTCTCGAGCTAGGTCCCAAACACTGGCTACGCACTCCCTGTGCTGCGCTTCGCTGCTCTTGAGCTAGATAGACCCCAAACACGGGCTACGCACTCCCTGTGCAGCGCTCTGCTGCTCTCGAACTAGATAGAGCCCAAACACTGACAACGCACTCCTTGCCCAGCGCTCCGCTGCTCTTGAGCTACATCCCAAACACTGGCTACAAACTCCCTGTGCAGCACTCCACTGCTCTCGAGCTAGGTCCCGAACACTGGCTACGCACTCCCTGTGCAGCGCTCCGCTGCTCTCGAGCTAGATCCCGAACACTGGCTAGACACTCCCTGTGCAGTGCTCCGCTGCTCTAGAGCAAGGTCTCGAACACTGGCTATGCATTCCCTGTGCAGCGCTCCTCTGCTCTCGAGCTAGGTCCCAAACACTGACAACACACTCCCTGTCCAGCACTCCGCTGCTCTCGAGCTAGATCCCGAACACTGGCTACAAGCTCCCTGAGCAGCACTCCACTGCTCTCGAGCTAGGTCCCGAACACTGGCTACGCACTCCCTGTGCAGCGCTCCGCTGCTCTCGAGCTAGATCCCGAACACTGGCTAGACACCCCCTGTGCAGTGCTCCGCTGCTCTCGAGCAAGGTCTCGAACACTGGCTATGCATTCCCTGTGCAGCGCTCCGCTGCTCTCGAGCTAGGTCCCAAACACTGGCTACGCACTCCATGTGCAGTGCTCCGCTGCTCTCGAGCTAGGTCCCAAACACTGTCTACCGACTCCATGTGCAGCGCTCCGCTGCTCTCGAGCTAGGTCCGAAACACTGGCTACGCCCTCCCTGTGCAGCGCTCCGCTGCTCTTGAGCTAGGTCCTGAACACTGGCTACACACTCCCTGTGCAGCGCTCTGTTGCTCTCGAGCTAGATCACAAACACTTGCTACGCACTCCCTGTGCAGCGCTCCGCTGCTCTCGAGCTAGGTCCCAAACACTGGCAACACACTCCCTGTCCAGCGCTCTGCTGCTCTCGAGCTAGATCCCAAACACTGGCTAGGCACTCCCTTTGGAGCGCTCCTCTGCTCTCAAGCTAGATCCCGAACACTGGCTAGGCACTCCCTGTGCAGTACTCCGCTGCTCTTGAGCTAGGTCCCAAACACTGTCTACGCACTCCCTGTGCAGCACTCCACTGCTCTCGAGCTAAGTCCCAAACACTGGCTACGCACTCCCTGTGCAGCGCTCCGCTGCTCTTGAGCTAGAGAGACCCCAAACACTGGCTACGCACTCCTTGTGCAGCGCTCTGCTACTCTCGAGCTAGATCCCAAACACTCTGCTGCTCTCGAGCTAGATCCCAAACACTGGCTACACACTCACTGTGCATCGCTCTTACGCACTCCCTGCTAGGTCCCAAAGACTGGCTACGCACTCCCTGTGCAGTGCTTCTCTGCTCTTGAGCTAGCTCCCAAACACTGGCTACGCACTCCCTGTGCAGCGCTCCGCTGCTCTCGAGCTACATCACAAACACGGGCTATGCACACCCTATCCAGTGCTCCGCTGCGCTCGAGCTAGGTCCCAAACACGGGCTACGCACTCCCTGTGCAGCGCTCTGCTGCTCTCGAGCTAGGTCCCAAACACTGGCAACACACTCCCTCACTGTGCAGCGCTCTGCTGCTCTCGAGGTAGATCCCAAACACTGGCTACGCACTCCGTGTGCAGTGCTCCGCTGCTCTCGAGCTAGGTCCCAAACACTGGCTACGTACTCCATGTGCAGCACTCCGCTGCTCTCGAGCTAGGTCCGAAACACTGGCTACGCCCTCCCTGTGCAGCGCTCTGTTGCTCTTGAGCTAGGTCCCAAACACTGGCTACACACTCCCAGTGCAGCACTCCGCTGCTCTCGAGCTAGGTCCCAAACACTGGCAACACACTCCCTGTCCAGCGCTCTGCTGCTCTCGAGCTAGATCCCAAACACTGGCTAGGCACTCCCTTTGGAGCGCTCCCCTGCTCTCAAGCTAGATCCCGAACACTGGCTAGGCACTCCCTGTGCAGTGTTCCGCTGTTCTCGAGCTAGGTCCCAAACACTGGCTACGCACTCCCTGTGCAGCACTCCACTGCTCTAAAGCTAGCTCCCAAACACTGACAACGCACTCCCTGTCCAGCGCTCCGCTGCTCTCGAGCTACATCCCAAACACTGGCTATGCACTCCCTGTGCAGCACTCCACTGCTCTCGAGCTAGGTCCCGAACACTGGCTACGCACTCCCTGTGCAGCGCTCCGCTGCTCTCGAGCTAGATCCCAAACACAGGCTAGACACTCCCTGTGCAGTGCTCCGCTGCTCTCGAGCAAGGTCTCGAACACTGGCTATGCATTCCCTGTGCAGCACTCCGCTGCTCTCGAGCTAGGTCCCAAACACTGACAACACACTCCCTGTCCAGCGCTCCGCTGCTCTCGAGCTAGATCCCGAACACTGGCTAGACACTCCCTCTGCAGTGCTCCGCTGCTCTCGAGCAAGGTCTCGAACACTGGCTATGCATTCCCTGTGCAGCGCTTCGCTGCTCTCGAGCTAGGTCCCAAACACTGGCTACGCACTCCATGTGCAGCGCTTCGCTGCTCTCGAGCTAGGTCCTGAACACCGGCTACGCCCTCCCCGTGCAGCGCTCTGCTGCTCTCGAGCTAGGTCCCGAACACTGGCTAGGCACTTCCTGTGCAGCGCTCCGCTGCTCCCGAGCTAGGTCCCAAACACTGGCTACGCACTCCCTGTGCAGCGCTCCGCTGCTCTCGAGCTAGAGAGACCCCAAACACTGGCTACGCACTCCCTGTGCAGCACTCTGCTACTCTCGAGCTAGATCCTAAACACTCTGCTGCTCTCGAGCTAGATCCCAAACACTGGCTACACACTCCCTGTACATCGCTCTTACGCACTCCCTGCTAGGTCCCAAAGACGGGCTACGCACTGCCTGTGCAGCGCTCCGCTGCTCTCGAGCTACATCACAAACACGGACTATGCACACCCTGTCCAGTGCTCCGCTGCTCTCGAGCTAGGTCCCAAACACGGGCTACGCACTCCCTGTCCAGCGCTCCGCTGCTCTCGAGCTAGGTCCCAAACACTGGCTACGCACTCCCTGTGCAGTGCTCCGCTGCTCTCGAGCTAGGTCCCAAACACTGGCTACGCACTCCATGTGGAGCGCTTCGCTGCTCTCGAGCTAGGTCCTGAACACCGGCTACGCCCTCCCCGTGCAGCGCTCTGCTGCTCCCGAGCTAGGTCCCAAACACTGGCTACGCACTCCCTGTGCAGCGCTCCGCTGCTCTCGAGCTAGAGAGACCCCAAACACCGGCTACGCACTCCCTGTGCAGCACTCTGCTACTCTCGAGCTAGATCCTAAACACTCTGCTGCTCTCGAGCTAGATCCCAAACACTGGCTACACACTCCCTGTACATCGCTCTTACGCACTCCCTGCTAGGTCCCAAAGACTGGCTACGCACTGCCTGTGCAGCGCTCCGCTGCTCTCGAGCTACATCACAAACACGGGCTATGCACACCCTGTCCAGTGCTCCGCTGCTCTTGAGCTAGGTCCCAAACACGGGCTACGCACTCCCTGTCCAGCGCTCCGCTGCTCTTGAGCTAGATCCAAAACACTGGCTAGGCACTCCCTTTGGAGCGCTCCGCTGCTCTCGAACTAGATCCCAAACACTGGCTAGGCACTCCCTGTGCAGTGCTCTGCTTCTCTCGAGCTAGGTCTCGAAACACCGGCTATGTATTCCCTGTACAGCGCTCCGCTACTCTTGAGCTAGGTCCCAAACACTGGCTATGCACTCCCTGTGCAGCGCTCCGCTTCTCTCGAGCTAGGTCCAAAACACTGGCTATGCACTCCATGTGCAGCGCTCCGTTGCGCTCGAGCTACATCCCAAACACTGGCTACGCCCTCCCTGTGCAGCGCTCCGCTGCTCTCGGGCTAAGTCCCGATCACTGGCTAGGCACTCGCTGTGCAGCACTCAGCTTCTCTTGAGCTAGGTCCTAAACACTGGCTACGCACTCCCTGTGCAGCGCTCGGCTGCTCTTGAGCTAGGTCCCAAACACTGGCTACGCACTCCCAGTGCAGCACTCCGCTGCTCTCGAGCTAGATCACAAACACTGGCTAAGCACTCCCTGTGCAGCGCTCCGCTGCTCTTGAGCTAGGTCCCAAACACTGGCTATGCACTTCCTGTGCAGCCCTCCGCTGCTCTCAAGCTAGGTCCCAAACACTGGCTACGCACTCCCAGTGCAGCACTCCGCTGCTCTCGAGCTAGATCACAAACACTGGCTAAGCACTCCCTGTGCAGTGCTCCGCTGCTCTCGAGCTAGGTCCCAAACACTGGCTAGGCACTCCCTGTGCAGCGGAGCGCTGCTCTCGAGCTAGATCCCGAACACTGGCTAGGCACTCCCTGTGCAGCGCTCCGCTGCTCTCGAGTTAGGACCCGAATACTGGCTATTCACTTCCTGTGCAGCCCTCCGCTGCTCTCGAGCTAGGTCCCAAACACTGGCTACGCACTCCCAGTGCAGCACTCCGCTGCTCTCGAGCTAGATCACAAACACTGGCTATGCACTCCCTGTGCAGCGCTCCGCTTCTCTCGAGCTAGGTCCCAAAAAACTGGCTATGCACTCCATGTGCAGCGCTCCGTTGCTCTAAAGCAAGTTCCCAAACACTGGCTGGCCCTCCCTGTGCAGCGCCCCGCTGCTCTCGAGCTAGGTCCCGAACACTGGCTAGGAACTCGCTGTGCAGCACTCAGCTTCTCTTGAGCTAGGTCCTGAATACTGGCTACGTACTCCCTGTGCAGCGCTCCGCTGCTCTTGAGCTAGGTCCCAAACACTGGCTACACATTCCCAGTGCAGCGCTCCGCTGCTCTCGAGCTAGATCACAAACACTGGCGACGCACTCCCTGTGCAGCACTCCGCTGCTCTCGCTGGTCCCAAACACTGGCAACACACTCCCTGTCCAGCGCTCTGCTGCTCTCGAGCTAGATCCCAAACACTGGCTAGGCACTCCCTTTGGAGCGCTCCTCTGCTCTCAAGCTAGATCCCGAACACTGGCTAGGCACTCCCTGTGCAGTGCTCCGTTGCTCTCGAGCTAGGTCCCAAACACTGACTACGCACTCCCTGTGTAGCACTCCACTGCTCTTGAGCTAGGTCCCAAACACTGGCTACGCACTCCATGTGCAGCGCTCCGCTGCTCTCTAGCTAGGTCTTGAACACCGGCTACGCCCTCCCTGTGCAGCGCTCTGCTGCTTCAAGCTAGGTCCCAAACACTGGCTATGCACTCCATGTGCAGCGCTCCGCTGCTCTCGAGCTAGGTCCGGAACAGTGCCTACTCCCTCCCTGCGCAGCGCTCTGCTGCTCTCGAGCTAGGTCCCGAACACTGGCTAGGCACTCCCTGTGCAGCACTCCGCTGCTCCCGAGCTAGATCCCAAACACTGGCTAGGCACTCCCTTTGGAGCGCTCCTCTGCTCTCAAACTAGATCCCGAACACTGGCTAGGTACTCCCTGTGCAGTGTTCCGCTGTTCTCGAGCTAGGTCCCAAACACTGGCTACGCACTCCCTGTGCAGCACTCCACTGCTCTCAAGCTAGCTCCCAAACACTGGCTATGCACTCCATGTGCAGCGCTCCGCTGCTCTCGAGCTAGGTCCCGAACACCGGCTACTCCCTCCCTGTGCAGCGCTCTGCTGCTCTCAAGCTAGGTCCCGAATACTGGCTAGGCACTCCCTGTGCAGCACTCCGCTGCTCCCGAGCTAGGTCCCAAACACTGGCTACGCACTCCCTGTGCAGCGCTCCGCTGCTCTCGAGCTAGATCCCAAACACTGGCTACGCACTCTCTGTGCTGCGCTCCGCTGCTCTTGAGCTAGATAGACCCCAAACACGGGCTACGCACTCCCTGTGCAGCGCTCCGCTGCTCTCGAGCTAAATCCCGATCACTGGCTAGGCACTCGCTGTGCAGCACTCAGCTTCTCTTGAGCTAGGTCCTAAACACTGGCTACGCACTCCATGTGCAGCGCTCGGCTGCTCTTGAGCTAGGTCCCAAACACTGGCTACGCACTCCCAGTGCAGCACTCCGCTGCTCTCGAGCTAGATCACAAACACTGGCTAAGCACTCCCTGTGCAGCGCTCCGCTGCTCTTGAGCTAGGTCCCAAACACTGGCTACACATTCCATGTGCAGCGCTCCGCTGCTCTCGAGCTAGGTCCCAAACACTGGCTAGGCACTCCCTGTGCAGCGGAGCACTGCTCTCGAGCTAGATCCCGAACACTGGCTAGGCACTCCCTGTGCAGCGCTCTGCTGCTCTCGAGTTAGGACCCGAACACTGCCTATGCACTTCCTGTGCAGCCCTCCGCTGCTCTCGAGCTAGGTCCCAAACACTGGCTACGCACTCCCAGTGCAGCACTCCGCTGCTCTCGAGCTAGATCACAAACACTGGCTAAGCACTCCCTGTGCAGTGCTCCGCTGCTCTCGAGCTAGGTCCCAAACACTGGCTAGGCACTCCCTGTGCAGCGGAGCGCTGCTCTCGAGCTAGATCCCGAACACTGGCTAGGCACTCCCTGTGCAGCGCTCCGCTGCTCTCGAGTTAGGACCCGAATACTGGCTATTCACTTCCTGTGCAGCCCTCCGCTGCTCTCGAGCTAGGTCCCAAACACTGGCTACGCACTCCCAGTGCAGCACTCAGCTGCTCTCGAGCTAGATCACAAACACTGGCTATGCACTCCCTGTGCAGCGCTCCGCTTCTCTCGAGCTAGGTCCCAAAAAACTGGCTATGCACTCCATGTGCAGCGCTCCGTTGATCTAAAGCAAGTTCCCAAACACTGGCTGGCCCTCCCTGTGCAGCGCTCCGCTGCTCTCGAGCTAGGTCCCGAACACTGGCTAGGCACTCGCTGTGCAGCACTCAGCTTCTCTTGAGCTAGGTCCTGAACACTGGCTACGTACTCCCTGTGCAGCGCTCCGCTGCTCTTGAGCTAGGTCCCAAACACTGGCTACACACTCCCAGTGCAGCGCTCCGCTGCTCTCGAGCTAGATCACAAACACTGGCGACGCACTCCCTGTGCAGCGCTCCGCTGCTCTCGAGCTAGGTCCCAAACACTGACAACACACTCCCTGTCCAGCGCTCTGCTGCTCTCGAGCTAGATCCCAAACACTGGCTAGGCACTCCCTTTGGAGCGCTCCTCTGCTCTCAAGCTAGATCCCGAACACTGGCTAGGCACTCCCTGTGCAGTGCTCCGTTGCTCTCGAGCTAGGTCCCAAACACTGGCTACGCACTCCCTGTGTAGCACTCCACTGCTCTTGAGCTAGGTCCCAAACACTGGCTACGCACTCCATGTGCAGCGCTCCGCTGCTCTCTAGCTAGGTCCCGAACACCGGCTACGCCCTCCCTGTGCAGCGCTCTGCTGCTTCAAGCTAGGTCCCAAACACTGGCGATGCACTCCCTGTGCGGCGCTCTGCTGCTCTCGAGCTAGGTCCCAAACACTGGCAACACACTCCCTGTCCAGCGCTCTGCTGCTCTCGAGCTAGATCCCAAACACTGGCTAGACACTCCCTTTGGAGCGCTCCTCTGCTCTCAAACTAGATCCCGAACACTGGCTAGGCACTCCCTGTGCAGTGTTCCGCTGTTCTCGAGCTAGGTCCCAAACACTGGCTACGCACTCCCTGTGCAGCACTCCACTGCTCTCAAGCTAGCTCCCAAACACTGGCTATGCACTCCATGTGCAGCGCTCCGCTGCTCTCGAGCTATGTCCCGAACACCGGCTACTCCCTCCCTGTGCAGCGCTCTGCTGCTCTCGAGCTAGGTCCCGAACACTGGCTAGGCACTCCCTGTGCAGCACTCCGCTACTCCCGAGCTAGGTCCCAAACACTGGCTACGCACTCCATGTGCAGCACTCCGCTGCTCTCGAGCTAGATCCCAAACACTGGCTACGCACTCCCTGTGCTGCGCTCCGCTGCTCTTGAGCTAGATAGACCCCAAACACGGGCTACGCACTCCCTGTGCAGCGCTCTGCTGCTCTCGAGCTAGGTCCCGAACACTGGCTAGGCACTCCCTGTGCAGCACTCCGCTGCTCCCGAGCTAGGTCCCAAACACTGGCTACGCACTCCCTGTGCAGCACTCCGCTGCTCTCGAGCTAGATCCCAAACACTGGCTACGCACTCCCTGTGCTGCGCTCCGCTGCTCTTGAGCTAGATAGACCCCAAACACGGGCTACGCACTCCCTGTCTAGCGCTCCGCTGCTCTCGAGCTACATCCCAAACACTGGCTACGCACTCCCTGTGCAGCGCTCCGCTGCTCTCGAGCTAGATCCCGAGCACTGGCAAGACACTCCCTGTGCAGTGCTCCGCTGCTCTCGAGCAAGGTCTCGTACACTGGCTATGCATTCCCTGTGCAGCGCTCCGCTGCTCTCGAGGTAGGTCCCAAACACTGACAACACACTCCCTGTCCAGCGCTCCGCTGCTCTCGAGCTAGATCCCGAACACTGGCTAGACACTCCCTGTGCAGTGCTCCGCTGCTCTCGAGCAAGGTCTCGAACACTGGCTTTGCATTCCCTGTGCAGCGCTCCACTGCTCTCGAGCTAGGTCCAAAACACTGACTACGCACTCCCTGTCCAGTGCTCCGCAGCTCTCGAGCTAAGTCCCAAACACTGGCTACGTACTCCATGTGCAGCACTCCGCTGCTCTCGAGCTAGGTCCGAAACACTGGCTACGCCCTCCCTGTGCAGCGCTCCGCTGCTCTCGAGCTAGGTCCCGAACACTGGCTAGGCACTCGCTGTTCAGCACTCAGCTTCTCTTGAGCTAGGTCCCAAACACTGGCTACACACTCCCAGTGCAGCACTCCGCTGCTCTCGAGCTAGATCACAAACACTGGCTACGCACTCCCTGTGCAGCGCTCCGCTGCTCTCGAGCTAGGTCCCAAACACTGGCAACACACTCCCTGTCCAGCGCTCTGCTGCTCTCGAGCTAGATCCCAAACCCTGGCTAGGCACTCCCTTTGGAGCGCTCCTCTGCTCTCAAGCTAGATCCCAAACACTGGCTAGGCACTCCCTGTGCAGTGCTCCGCTGCTCTCGAGCTAGGTCCCAAACACTGGCTACGCACTCCCTGTGCAGCACTCCACTGCTCTCGAGCTAAGTCCCAAACACTGGCTACGCACTCCATGTGCAGCGCTCGGCTGCTCTCGAGCTAGGTCCCGAACACCGGCTACGCCCTCCCCGTGCAGCGCTCTGCTGCTCTCGAGCTAGGTCCCGAACACTGGCTAGGCACTCCCTGTGCAGCGCTCCGCTGCTCCCGAGATAGGTCCCAAGCACTGGCTACGCACTCCCTGTGCAGCGCTCCACTGCTCTCGAGCTAGAGAGACCCCAAACACTGGCTACGCACTCCCTGTGCAACGCTCTGCTACTCTCGAGCTAGATCCCAAACACTCTGCTGCTCTCGAGCTAGATCCCAAACACTGGCTACGCACTCCCTGTGCAGTGCTTCTCTGCTCTTGAGCTAGCTCCCAAACACTGGCTACGCACTCCCTGTGCAGCGCTCTGCTGTTCTCGAGCTAGATCCAAAACACTGGCTAGGCACTCCCTTTGGAGCGCTCCGCTGCTCTCAAGCTAGATCCCAAACACTGGCTATGCATTCCCTGTGCAGTGCTCCGCTGCTACCGAGCTAGGTCCCAAACACTGGCTACGCACTCCCTGTGCAGCGCTCCGCTGCTCTCAAGCTAGAGAGACCCCAAACACTGGCTACGCACTCCCTGTGCAGCGCTCTGCTACTCTCGAGCTAGATCCCAAACACTGGCTACACACTCCCTGTGCATCGCTCTTATGCACTCCCTGCTAGGTCCCAAAGACTGGCTACGCACTTCCTGTGCAGTGCTTCTCTGCTCTTGAGCTAGCTCCCAAACACTGGCTACGCACTCCCTGTGCAGCGCTCCGCTGCTCTCGAGCTACATCACAAACACGGGCTATGCACACCCTGTCCAGTGCTCCGCTGCTCTTGAGCTAGGTCCCAAACACGGGCTATGCACTCCCTGTGCAGCGCTCTGCTGCTCTCGAGCTAGATCCCAAACACTGGCTACACACTCCCTGTGCATCGCTCTTATGCACTCCCTGCTAGGTCCCAAAGACTGGCTACGCACTTCCTGTGCAGTGCTTCTCTGCTCTTGAGCTAGCTCCCAAACACTGGCTACGCACTCCCTGTGCAGCGCTCCGCTGCTCTCGAGCTACATCACAAACACGGGCTATGCACACCCTGTCCAGTGCTCCGCTGCTCTTGAGCTAGGTCCCAAACACGGGCTATGCACTCCCTGTGCAGCGCTCTGCTGCTCTCAAGCTAGGTCCCAAACACTGGCAACACACTCCCTCGCTGTGCAGCGCTCTGCTGCTCTCGAGCTAGATCCCAAACACTGGCTAGGCACTCCCTGTGCAGTGCTCCACTGCTCTCGAGCTAGGTCCCAAACACTGGCTACACACTCCATGTGCAGCGCTCCGCTGCTCTCGATCTAGGTCCCAAACACTGGCTAGGCACTCCCTGTGCAGTGGAACGCTGCTCTTGAGCTAGATCCCGAACACTGGCTAGGCACTCTGTGTGCAGCGCTCCGCTGCTCTCGAGTTAGGACCCGAACACTGGCTACGCACTTCCTGTGCAGCACTCTGCTGCTCTGGAGCTAGGTCCCAAACACTGGCTATGCACTCCCAGTGCAGCACTCTGCTGTTCTCGAGCTAGATCACAAACACTGGCTACGCACTCCCTGTGCAGTGCTCCGCTGCTCTCGAGCCTTGTCCCAAACACTGGCAACACACTCCCTGTCCAGCGCTCTGCTGCTCTCGAGCTAGATCCAAAACACTGGCTAGGCACTCCCTTTGGAGCGCTCCGCTGCTCTCGAGCTAGATCCCAAACACTGGCTAGGCACTCCCTGTGCAGTGCTCTGCTTCTCTCGAGCTAGTTCTCGAAACACTGGCTATGTATTCCCTGTACAGCGCTCCGCTGCTCTTGAGCTAGGTCCAAAACACTGGCTACACACTCCCAGTGCAGCGCTCTGCTGCTCTCGAGCTAGAACACTGGCTACGCAGTCCCTGTGCAGCGCTCCGCTGCTCTCGAGCTAGGTCCCAAACACTGGCAACACACTCCCTGTCCAGCGCTCTGCTGCTCTCGAGCTAGATCCCAAACACTGGCTAGGCACTCCCTTTGAAGCGCTCCTCTGCTCTCAAGCTAGATCCCGAACACTGGCTAGGCACTCCCTGTGCAGTGCTCCGCTGCTCTCGAGCTAGGTCCCAAACACTGGCTATGCACTCCCTGTGTAGCACTCCACTGCTCTTGAGCTAGGTCCCAAACACTGGCTGCGCACTCCATGTGCAGCGCTCCGCTGCTCTCGAGCTAGGTCCCGAACACCGGCTAAGCCCTCCCTGTGCAGCGCTCTGCTGCTTTCGAGCTAGGTCCCAAACACTGGCTACACACTCCCAGTGCAGCGCTCCGCTGCTCTCGAGCTAGATCACAAACACTGGCTACGCACTCCCTGTGCAGCGCTCCACTGCTCTCGACCTAGGTCCCAAACACTGGCAACACACTCCCTGTCCAGCGCTCTGCTGCTCTCGAGCTAGGTCCCAAACACTGGCTAGGCACTCCCTTTGGAGCGCTCCTCTGCTCTCAAGCTAGATCCCGAACACTGGCTAGGCACTCCCTGTGCAGTGTCCCGCTGTTCTCGAGCTAGGTCCCAAACACTGGCTACGCACTCCCTGTGCAGCACTCCACTGCTCTCAAGCTAGCTCCCAAACACTGGCTACGCACTTCATGTGCAGCGCTCCGCTGCTCCCGAGCTAGGTCCCGAACACCGGCTACTCCCTCCCTGTGCAGCGCTCTGCTGCTCTCGAGCTAGGTCCCGAACACTGGCTAGGCACTCCCTGTGCAGCACCCGCTGCTCCCGAGCTAGGTCCCAAACACTGGCTACGCACTCCCTGTGCAGCATTCCGCTGCTCTCGAGCTAGGTCCCAAACACTGGCTACGCACTCCCTGTGCTGCGCTCCGCTGCTCTTGAGCTAGATAGACCCCAAACACGGGCTACGCACTCCCTGTGCAGCGCTCTGCTGCTCTCGAACTAGATAGAGCCGAAACACTGACAACGCACTCCCTGTCCAGCGCTCCGCTGCTCTCGAGCTACATCCCAAACACTGGCGACGCACTCCCTGTGCAGCACTCCACTGCTCTCGAGCTAGGTCCCGAACGCTGGCTACGCACTCCCTGTGCAGCGCTCCGCTGCTCTCGAGCTAGATCCTGAACACTGGCTAGGCACTCCCTGTGCAGCGCTCCGCTGCTCTCGAGTTAGGACCCGAACACTGGCTACGCACTTCCTGTGCAGCACTCCGCTGCTCTCGAGCTAGGTCCCAAACACTGGCTATGCACTCCCAGTGCAGCACTCTGCTGTTCTCGAGCTAGATCACAAACACTGGCTACGCACTCCCTGTGCAGTGCTCCGCTGCTCTCGAGCCTTGTCCCAAACACTGGCAACACACTCCCTGTCCAGCGCTCTGCTGCTCTCGAGCTAGATCCAAAACACTGACTAGGCACTCCCTTTGGAGCGCTCCGCTGCTCTCGAGCTAGATCCCAAACACTGGCTAGGCACTCCCTGTGCAGTGCTCTGCTTCTCTCGAGCTAGTTCTCGAAACACTGGCTATGTATTCCCTGTACAGCGCTCCGCTGCTCTTGAGCTAGGTGCCAAACACTGGCTACACACTCCCAGTGCAGCGCTCTGCTGCTCTTGAGCTAGATCACAAACACTGGCTATGCACTCCCTGTGCAGCGCTCCGCTGCTCTCGAGCTAGGTCCCAAACACTGGCAACACACTCCCTGTCCAGTGCTCTGCTGCTCTCGAGCTAGATCCCGAACACTGGCTAGGCACTCCCTGTGCAGTGCTCCGCTGCTCTCGAGCTAGGTCCCAAACACTGGCTATGCACTCCCTGTGTAGCACTCCACTGCTCTTGAGCTAGGTCCCAAACACCGGCTACGCCCTCCCTGTGCAGCGCTCTGCTGCTTTCGAGCTAGGTCCCAAATACTGGCTACACACTCCCAGTGCAGCGCTCCGCTGCTCTCGAGCTAGATCACAAACACTGGCTACGCACTCCCTGTGCAGCGCTCCGTTGCTCTCGAGCTAGGTCCCAAATACTGGCTAGGCTGTCCCTTTGGAGCGCTCCTCTGCTCTCAAGCTAGATCCCGAACACTGGCTAGGCACTCCCTGTGCAGTGTTCCGCTGTTCTCGAGCTAGGTCCCAAACACTGGCTACGCACTCCCTGTGCAGCACTCCACTGCTCTCAAGCTAGCTCTCAAACACTGGCTACGCACTCCATGTGCAGCGCTCCGCCGCTCTCGAGCTAGGTCCCGAACACCGGCTACTCCCTCCCTGTGCAGCGCTCTGCTGCTCTCGAGCTAGGTCCCGAACACTGGCTAGGCACTCCCTGTGCAGCACTCTGCTGCGCCCGAGCTAGGTCCCAAACACTGGCTACGCACTCCCTGTGCAGCGCTCCGCTGCTCTCGAGCTAGGTCCCAAACACTGGCTACGCACTCCCTGTGCTGCGCTCCGCTGCTCTTGAGCTAGATAGACCCCAAACACGGGCTACGCACTCCCTGTGCAGCGCTCTGCTGCTCTCGAACTATATAGAGCCCAAACACTGACAACGCACTCCCTGTCCAGCGCTCCGCTGCTCTTGAGCTACATCCCAAACACTGGCTATGCATTCCCTGTGCAGCGCTCCGCTGCTCTCGAGCTAGGTCCCAAACACTGGCTACGCACTCCCTGTGCAGTGCTCAACTGCTCTCGAGCTACGTCCCAAACACTGGCTACACACTCCCTGTGCAGCACTCCACTGCTCTCGAGCTAAGTCCCAAACACTGGCTACGCACTCCCTGTCTAGCGCTCCGCTGCTCTCGAGCTACATCCCAAACACTGGCTACGCACTCCCTGTGCAGCGCTCCGCTGCTCTCGAGCTAGATCCCGAGCACTGGCAAGACACTCCCTGTGCAGTGCTCCGCTGCTCTCGAGCAAGGTCTCGTACACTGGCTATGCATTCCCTGTGCAGCGCTCCGCTGCTCTCGAGGTAGGTCCCAAACACTGACAACACACTCCCTGTCCAGCGCTCCGCTGCTCTCAAGCTAGATCCCGAACACTGGCTAGACACTCCCTGTGCAGTGCTCCGCTGCTCTCGAGCAAGGTCTCGAACACTGGCTTTGCATTCCCTGTGCAGCGCTCCATTGCTCTCGAGCTAGGTCCAAAACACTGGCTACGCACTCCCTGTGCAGTGCTCTGCAGCTCTCGAGCTAATTCCCAAACACTGGCTACGTACTCCATGTGCAGCACTCCGCTGCTCTCGAGCTAGGTCCGAAACACTGGCTACGCCCTCCCTGTGCAGCGCTCCGCTGCTCTCGAGCTAGGTCCCGAACACTGGCTAGGCACTCGCTGTTCAGCACTCAGCTTCTCTTGAGCTAGGTCCCAAACACTGGCTACACACTCCCAGTGCAGCACTCCGCTGCTCTCGAGTTAGATCACAAACACTGGCTACGCACTCCCTGTGCAGCACTCCGCTGCTCTCGAGCTAGGTCCCAAACACTGGCAACACACTCCCTGTCCAGCGCTCTGCTGCTCTCGAGCTAGATCCCAAACCCTGGCTAGGCACTCCCTTTGGAGCGCTCCTCTGCTCTCAAGCTAGATCCCAAACACTGGCTAGGCACTCCCTGTGCAGTGCTCCGCTGCTCTCGAGCTAGGTCCCAAACACTGGCTACGCACTCCCTGTGCAGCACTCCACTGCTCTCGAGCTAAGTCCCAAACACTGGCTACGCACTCCATGTGCAGCGCTCGGCTGCTCTCGAGCTAGGTCCCGAACACCGGCTACGCCCTCCCCGTGCAGCGCTCTGCTGCTCTCAAGCTAGGTCCCGAACACTGGCTAGGCACTCCCTGTGCAGCGCTCCGCTGCTCCCGAGCTAGGTCCCAAGCACTGGCTACGCACTCCCTGTGCAGCGCTCGGCTGCTCTCGAGCTAGAGAGACCCCAAACACTGGCTACGCACTCCCTGTGCAACGCTCTGCTACTCTCGAGCTAGATCCCAAACACTCTGCTGCTCTCGAGCTAGATCCCAAACACTGGCTACGCACTCCCTGTGCAGTGCTTCTCTGCTCTTGAGCTAGCTCCCAAACACTGGCTACGCACTCCCTGTGCAGTGCTCCGCTGCTCTCGAGCAAGGTCTCGAACACTGGCTTTGCATTCCCTGTGCAGCGCTCCACTGCTCTCGAGCTAGATCCCAAACACTGGCTATGCATTCCCTGTGCAGTGCTCCGCTGCTCCCGAGCTAGGTCCCAAACACTGGCTACGCACTCCCTGTGCAGCGCTCCGCTGCTCTCAAGCTAGAGAGACCCCAAACACTGGCTACGCACTCCCTGTGCAGTGCTCTGCTACGCTCGAGCTAGATCCCAAACACTCTGCTGCTCTCGAGCTAGATCCCAAACACTGGCTACACACTCCCTGTGCATCGCTCTTACGCACTCCCTGCTAGGTCCCAAAGACTGGCTACGCACTTCCTGTGCAGTGCTTCTCTGCTCTTGAGCTAGCTCCCAAACACTGGCTACGCACTCCCTGTGCAGCGCTCCGCTGCTCTCGAGCTACATCACAAACACGGGCTATGCACACCCTGTCCAGTGCTCCGCTGCTCTTGAGCTAGGTCCCAAACACGGGCTATGCACTCCCTGTGCAGCGCTCTGCTGCTCTCAAGCTAGGTCCCAAACACTGGCAACACACTCCCTCGCTGTGCAGCGCTCTGCTGCTCTCGGGCTAGATCCCAAACACTGGCTAGGCACTCCCTGTGCAGTGCTCCACTGCTCTCGAGCTAGGTCCCAAACACTGGCTACACACTCCATGTGCAGCGCTCCGCTGCTCTCGATCTAGGTCCCAAACACTGGCTAGGCACTCCCTGTGCAGAGGAACGCTGCTCTCGAGCTAGATCCCGAACACTGGCTAGGCACTCCGTGTGCAGCGCTCCGCTGCTCTCGAGTTAGGACCCGAACACTGGCTACGCACTTCCTGTGCAGCACTCTGCTGCTCTGGAGCTAGGTCCCAAACACTGGCTATGCACTCCCAGTGCAGCACTCTGCTGTTCTCGAGCTAGATCACAAACACTGGCTACGCACTCCCTGTGCAGTGCTCCGCTGCTCTCGAGCCTTGTCCCAAACACTCCTCTCGAGCTAGATCCAAAACACTGGCTAGGCACTCCCTTTGGAGCGCTCCGCTGCTCTCGAGCTAGATCCCAAACACTGGCTAGGCACTCCCTGTGCAGTGCTCTGCTTCTCTCGAGCTAGTTCGCGAAACACTGGCTATGTATTCCCTGTACAGCGCTCCGCTGCTCTTGAGCTAGGTCCAAAACACTGGCTACACACTCCCAGTGCAGCGCTCTGCTGCTCTCCAGCTAGATCACAAACACTGGCTACGCACTCCCTGTGCAGCGCTCTGCTGCTCTCGAGCTAGGTCCCAAACACTGGCAACACACTCCCTGTCCAGCGCTCTGCTGCTCTCGAGCTAGATCCCAAACACTGGCTAGGCACTCCCTTTGAAGCGCTCCTCTGCTCTCAAGCTAGATCCCGAACACTGGCTAGGCACTCCCTGTGCAGTGCTCCGCTGCTCTCGAGCTAGGTCCCAAACACTGGCTATGCACTCCCTGTGTAGCACTCCACTGCTCTTGAGCTAGGTCCCAAACACTGGCTACGCACTCCATGTGCAGCGCTCCGCTGCTCTCGAGCTAGGTCCCGAACACCGGCTAAGCCCTCCCTGTGCAGCGCTCTGCTGCTTTCGAGCTAGGTCCCAAACACTGGCTACACACTCCCAGTGCAGCGCTCCGCTGCTCTCGAGCTAGATCACAAACACTGGCTACGCACTCCCTGTGCAGCTCTCCACTGCTCTCGACCTAGGTCCCAAACACTGGCAACACACTCCCTGTCCAGCGCTCTGCTGCTCTCGAGCTAGGTCCCAAACACTGGCTAGGCACTCCCTTTGAGGCGCTCCTCTGCTCTCAAGCTAGATCCCGAACACTGGCTAGGCACTCCCTGTGCAGTGTCCCGCTGTTCTCGAGCTAGGTCCCAAACACTGGCTACGCACTCCCTGTGCAGCACTCCACTGCTCTCAAGCTAGCTCCCAAACACTGGCTACGCATTTCATGTGCAGCGTTCCGCTGCTCTCGAGCTAGGTCCCGAACACCGGCTACTCCCTCCCTGTGCAGCGCTCTGCTGCTCTCGAGCTAGGTCCCGAACACTGGCTAGGCACTCCCTGTGCAGCACTCCGCTGCTCCCGAGCTAGGTCCCAAACACTGGCTACGCACTCCCTGTGCAGCATTCCGCTGCTCTCGAGCTAGGTCCCAAACACTGGCTACGCACTCCCTGTGCTGCGCTCCGCTGCTCTTGAGCTAGATAGACCCCAAACACGGGCTACGCACTCCCTGTGCAGCGCTCTGCTGCTCTCGAACTAGATAGAGCCGAAACACTGACAACGCACTCCCTGTCCAGCGCTCCGCTGCTCTCGAGCTGCATCCCAAACACTGGCGACGCACTCCCTGTGCAGCACTCCACTGCTCTCGAGCTAGGTCCCGAACACTGGCTACGCACTCCCTGTGCAGCGCTCCGCTGCTCTCGAGCTAGATCCTGAACACTGGCTAGGCACTCCCTGTGCAGCGCTCCGCTGCTCTCGAGTTAGGACCCGAACACTGGCTACGCACTTCCTGTGCAGCACTCCGCTGCTCTCGAGCTAGGTCCCAAACACTGGCTATGCACTCCCAGTGCAGCACTCTGCTGTTCTCGAGCTAGATCACAAACACTGGCTACGCACTCCCTGTGCAGTGCTCCGCTGCTCTCGAGCCTTGCCCAAACACTGGCAACACACTCCCTGTCCAGCGCTCTGCTGCTCTCGAGCTAGATCCAAAACACTGGCTAGGCACTCCCTTTGGAGCGCTCCGCTGCTCTCGAGCTAGATCCCAAACACTGGCTAGGCACTCCCTGTGCAGTGCTCTGCTTCTCTCGAGCTAGTTCTCGAAACACTGGCTATGTATTCCCTGTACAGCGCTCCGCTGCTCTTGAGCTAGGTGCCAAACACTGGCTACACACTCCCAGTGCAGCGCTCTGCTGCTCTTGAGCTAGATCACAAACACTGGCTATGCACTCCCTGTGCAGCGCTCCGCTGCTCTCGAGCTAGGTCCCAAACACTGGCAACACACTCCCTGTCCAGTGCTCTGCTGCTCTCGAGCTAGATCCCAAACACTGGCTAGGCACTCCCTTTGGAGCGCTCCTCTGCTCTCAAGCTAGATCCCGAACACTGGCTAGGCACTCCCTGTGCAGTGCTCCGCTGCTCTCGAGCTAGGTCCCAAACACTGGCTATGCACTCCCTGTGTAGCACTCCACTGCTCTTGAGCTAGGTCCCAAACACCGGCTACGCCCTCCCTGTGCAGCGCTCTGCTGCTTTCGAGCTAGGTCCCAAATACTGGCTACACACTCCCAGTGCAGCGCTCCGCTGCTCTCGAGCTAGATCACAAACACTGGCTACGCACTCCCTGTGCAGCGCTCCGTTGCTCTCGAGCTAGGTCCCAAATACTGGCTAGGCTGTCCCTTTGGAGCGCTCCTCTGCTCTCAAGCTAGATCCCAAACACTGGCTAGGCACTCCCTGTGCAGTGTTCCGCTGTTCTCGAGCTAGGTCCCAAACACTGGCTACGCACTCCCTGTGCAGCACTCCACTGCTCTCAAGCTAGCTCCCAAACACTGGCTACGCACTCCATGTGCAGCGCTCCGCCGCTCTCGAGCTAGGTCCCGAACACCGGCTACTCCCTCCCTGTGCAGCGCTCTGCTGCTCTCGAGCTAGGTCCCGAACACTGGCTAGGCACTCCCTGTGCAGCACTCCGCTGCGCCCGAGCTAGGTCCCAAACACTGGCTACGCACTCCCTGTGCAGCGCTCCGCTGCTCTCGAGCTAGGTCCCAAACACTGGCTACGCACTCCCTGTGCTGCGCTCCGCTGCTCTTGAGCTAGATAGACCCCAAACACGGGCTACGCACTCCCTGTGCAGCGCTCTGCTGCTCTCGAACTATATAGAGCCCAAACACTGACAACGCACTCCCTGTCCGGCGCTCCACTGCTCTCGAGCTACATCCCAAACACTGGCTATGCATTCCCTGTGCAGCGCTCCGCTGCTCTCGAGCTAGGTCCCAAACACTGGCTACGCACTCCCTGTGCAGTGCTCAACTGCTCTCGAGCTAGGTCCCAAACACTGGCTACACACTCCCTGTGCAGCACTCCACTGCTCTCGAGCTAAGTCCCAAACACTGGCTACGCACTCCATGTGCAACGTTCCCCTGCTCTAGAGCTAGGTCCCGAACACCGGCTACACCCTCCCCGTGCAGCGCTCTGCTGCTCTCGAGCTAGGTCCCGAACACTGGCTAGGCACTCCCGTGCAGCGCTCCGCTGCTCCCGGGCTAGGTCCCAAACACTGGCTACGCACTCCCTGTGCAGCGCTCCACTGCTCTCGAGCTAGGTCCCAAACACTGGCAACACACTCCCTCACTGTGCAGCGCTCTGCTGCTCTTGAGCTAGATCCCAAACACTGGCTAGGCACTCCCTGTGCAGTGCTCCGCTGCTCTCGAGCTAGGTCCCAAACACTGGCTACGTACTCCATGTGCAGCGCTCCGCTGCTCTCGAGCTAGGTCCGAAACACTGGCTACGCCCTCCCTGTGCAGCGCTCCGCTGCTCTCGAGCTAGGTCCCGAACACAGGCTAGGCACTCGCTGTTCAGCACTCAGCTTCTCTTGAGCTAGGTCCTGAACACTGGCTACACACTCCCTGTGCAGAGCTCTGTTGCTCTTGAGCTAGGTCCCAAACACTGGCTACACACTCCCAGTGCAGCACTCCGCTGCTCTCGAGCTAGATCACAAACACTGGCTACGCACTCCCTGTGCAGCGCTCTGCTGCTCTCGAGCTAGTTCCCAAACACTGGCAGCACACTCCCTGTCCAGCGCTCTGCTGCTCTCGAGCTAGATCCCAAACACTGGCTAGGCACTCCCTTTGGAGCGCTCCTCTGCTCTCAAGCTAGATCCCGAACACTGGCTAGGCACTCCCTGTGCAGTGCTCCGCTGCTCTCGAGCTAGGTCCCAAACACTGGCTATGTATTCCCTGTACAGAGCTCCTCTGCTCTTGAGGTAGGTCCCAAACACTGGCTACACACTCCCGATGCAGCGCTCTGCTGCTCTCGAGCTAGATCACAAACACTGGCTACGCACTCCCTGTGCAGCGCTCCGCTGCTCTCGAGCTAGGTCCCAAACACTGGCAACATACTCCCTGTCCAGCGCTCTGCTGCTCTCGAGCTAGATCCCAAACACTGGCTAGGCACTCCCTTTGAAGCGCTCCTCTGCTCTCAAGCTAGATCCCGAACACTGGCTAGGCACTCCCTGTGCAGTGCTCCGCTGCTCTCGAGCTAGGTCCCAAACACTGGCTATGCACTCCCTGTGTAGCACTCCACTGCTCTTGAGCTAGGTCCCAAACACTGGCTACGCACTCCATGTGCAGCGCTCCGCTGCTCTCGAGCTAGGTCCCGAACACCGGCTAAGCCCTCCCTGTGCAGCGCTCTGCTGCTTTCGAGCTAGGTCCCAAACACTGGCTACACACTCCCAGTGCAGCGCTCCGCTGCTCTTGAGCTAGATCACAAACACTGGCTACGCACTCCCTGTGCAGCGCTCCACTGCTCTCGACCTAGGTCCCAAACACTGGCAACACACTCCCTGTCCAGCGCTCTGCTGCTCTCGAGCTAGGTCCCAAACACTGGCTAGGCACTCCCTTTGGAGCGCTCCTCTGCTCTCAAGCTAGATCCCGAACACTGGCTAGGCACTCCCTGTGCAGTGTCCCGCTGTTCTCGAGCTAGGTCCCAAACACTGGCTACGCACTTCATGTGCAGCGCTCCGCTGCTCTCGAGCTAGGTCCCGAACACCGGCTACTCCCTCCCTGTGCAGCGCTCTGCTGCTCTCGAGCTAGATCCCGAACACTGGCTAGGCACTCCCTGTGCAGCACTCCGCTGCTCCCGAGCTAGGTCCCAAACACTGGCTACGCACTCCCTGTGCAGCATTCCGCTGCTCTCGAGCTACGTCCCAAACACTGGCTACGCACTCCCTGTGCTGCGCTCCGCTGCTCTTGAGCTAGATAGACCCCAAACACGGGCTACGCACTCCCTGTGCAGCGCTCTGCTGCTCTCAAACTAGATAGAGCCGAAACACTGACAACGCACTCCCTGTCCAGCGCTCCGCTGCTCTCGAGCTACATCCCAAACACTGGCGACGCACTCCCTGTGCAGCGCTCCGCTGCTCTCGAGCTAGATCCTGAACACTGGCTAGGCACTCCCTGTGCAGCGCTCCGCTGCTCTCGAGTTAGGACCCGAACACTGGCTACGCACTTCCTGTGCAGCACTCCGCTGCTCTCGAGCTAGGTCCCAAACACTGGCTATGCACTCCCAGTGCAGCACTCTGCTGTTCTCGAGCTAGATCACAAACACTGGCTACGCACTCCCTGTGCAGTGCTCCGCTGCTCTCGAGCCTTGTCCCAAACACTGGCAACACACTCCCTGTCCAGCGCTCTGCTGCTCTCGAGCTAGATCCAAAACACTGGCTAGGCACTCCCTTTGGAGCGCTCCGCTGCTCTCGAGCTAGATCCCAAACACTGGCTAGGCACTCCCTGTGCAGTGCTCTGCTTCTCTCGAGCTAGTTCTCGAAACACTGGCTATGTATTCCCTGTACAGCACTCCGCTGCTCTTGAGCTAGGTGCCAAACACTGGCTACACACTCCCAGTGCAGCGCTCTGCTGCTCTTGAGCTAGATCACAAACACTGGCTATGCACTCCCTGTGCAGCGCTCCGCTGCTCTCGAGCTAGGTCCCAAACACTGGCAACACACTCCCTGTCCAGTGCTCTGCTGCTCTCGAGCTAGATCCCAAACACTGGCTAGGCACTCCCTTTGGAGCGCTCCTCTGCTCTCAAGCTAGATCCCGAACACTGGCTAGGCACTCCCTGTGCAGTGCTCCGCTGCTCTCGAGCTAGGTCCCAAACACTGGCTATGCACTCCCTGTGTAGCACTCCACTGCTCTTGAGCTAGGTCCCAAACACCGCTACGCCCTCCCTGTGCAGCGCTCTGCTGCTTTCGAGCTAGGTCCCAAATACTGGCTACACACTCCCAGTGCAGCGCTCCGCTGCTCTCGAGCTAGATCACAAACACTGGCTACGCACTCCCTGTGCAGCGCTCCGTTGCTCTCGAGCTAGGTCCCAAATACTGGCTAGGCTGTCCCTTTGGAGCGCTCCTCTGCTCTCAAGCTAGATCCCGAACACTGGCTAGGCACTCCCTGTGCAGTGTTCCGCTGTTCTCGAGCTAGGTCCCAAACACTGGCTACGCACTCCCTGTGCAGCACTCCACTGCTCTCAAGCTAGCTCCCAAACACTGGCTACGCACTCCATGTGCAGCGCTCCGCCGCTCTCGAGCTAGGTCCCGAACACTGGCTACTCCCTCCCTGTGCAGCGCTCTGCTGCTCTCGAGCTAGGTCCCGAACACTGGCTAGGCACTCCCTGTGCAGCACTCCGCTGCGCCCGAGCTAGGTCCCAAACACTGGCTATGCACTCCCTGTGCAGCGCTCCGCTGCTCTCGAGCTAGGTCCCAAACACTGGCTAGGCACTCCCTGTGCTGCGCTCCGCTGCTCTTGAGCTAGATAGACCCCAAACACGGGATACGCACTCCCTGTGCAGCGCTCTGCTGCTCTCGAACTATATAGAGCCCAAACACTGACAACGCACTCCCTGTCCAGCGCTCCGCTGCTCTCGAGCTACATCCCAAACACTGGCTATGCATTCCCTGTGCAGCGCTCCGCTGCTCTCGAGCTAGGTCCCAAACACTGGCTACGCACTCCCTGTGCAGTGCTCAACTGCTCTCGAGCTAGGTCCCAAACACTGGCTACGCACTCCATGTGCAGCGTTCCGCTGCTCTAGAGCTAGGTCCCGAACACCGGCTACGCCCTCCCCGTGCAGCGCTCTGCTGCTCTCGAGGTAGGTCCCGAACACTGGCTAGGCACTCCCGTGCAGCGCTCCGCTGCTCCCGGGCTAGGTCCCAAACACTGGCTACGCACTCCCTGTGCAGCGCTCCGCTGCTCTCGAGCTAGGTCCCAAACACTGGCAACACACTCCCTCACTGTGCAGCGCTCTGCTGCTCTTGAGCTAGATCCCAAACACTGGCTAGGCACTCCCTGTGCAGTGCTCCGCTGCTCTCGAGCTAGGTCCCAAACACTGGCTACGTACTCCATGTGCAGCGCTCCGCTGCTCTCGAGCTAGGTCCGAAACACTGGCTACGCCCTCCCTGTGCAGCGCTCCGCTGCTCTCGAGCTAGGTCCCGAACACAGGCTAGGCACTCGCTGTTCAGCACTCAGCTTCTCTTGAGCTAGGTCCTGAACACTGGCTACACACTCCCTGTGCAGAGCTCTGTTGCTCTTGAGCTAGGTCCCAAACACTGGCTACACACTCCCAGTGCAGCACTCCGCTGCTCTCGAGCTAGATCACAAACACTGGCTACGCACTCCCTGTGCAGCGCTCTGCTGCTCTCGAGCTAGGTCCCAAACACTGGCAACACACTCCCTGTCCAGCGCTCTGCTGCTCTCGAGCTAGATCCCAAACACTGGCTAGGCACTCCCTTTGGAGCGCTCCTCTGCTCTCAAGCTAGATCCCGAACACTGGCTAGGCACTCCCTGTGCAGTGCTCCGCTGCTCTCGAGCTAGGTCCCAAACACTGGCTATGTATTCCCTGTACAGAGCTCCGCTGCTCTTGAGGTAGGTCCCAAACACTGGCTACACACTCCCGATGCAGCGCTCTGCTGCTCTCGAGCTAGATCACAAACACTGGCTACGCACTCCCTGTGCAGCGCTCCGCTGCTCTCGAGCTAGGTCCCAAACACTTGCAACACACTCCCTGTCCAGCGCTCTGCTGCTCTCGAGCTAGATCCCAAACACTGGCTAGGCACTCCCTTTGAAGCGCTCCTCTGCTCTCAAGCTAGATCCCGAACACTGGCTAGGCACTCCCTGTGCAGTGCTCCGCTGCTCTCGAGCTAGGTCCCAAACACTGGCTATGCACTCCCTGTGTAGCACTCCACTGCTCTTGAGCTAGGTCCCAAACACTGGCTACGCACTCCATGTGCAGCGCTCCGCTGCTCTCGAGCTAGGTCCTGAACACCGGCTAAGCCCTCCCTGTGCAGCGCTCTGCTGCTTTCGAGCTAGGTCCCAAACACTGGCTACACACTCCCAGTGCAGCGCTCCGCTGCTCTCGAGCTAGATCACAAACACTGGCTACGCACTCCCTGTGCAGCGCTCCACTGCTCTCGACCTAGGTCCCAAACACTGGCAACACACTCCCTGTCCAGCGCTCTGCTGCTCTCGAGCTAGGTCCCAAACACTGGCTAGGCACTCCCTTTGGAGCGCTCCTCTGCTCTCAAGCTAGATCCCGAACACTGGCTAGGCACTCCCTGTGCAGTGTCCCGCTGTTCTCGAGCTAGGTCCCAAACACTGGCTACGCACTCCCTGTGCAGCACTCCACTGCTCTCAAGCTAGCTCCCAAACACTGGCTACGCACTTCATGTGCAGCGCTCCACTGCTCTCGAGCTAGGTCCCGAACACCGGCTACTCCCTCCCTGTGCAGCGCTCTGCTGCTCTCGAGCTAGGTCCCGAACACTGGCTAGGCACTCCCTGTGCAGCACTCCGCTGCTCCCGAGCTAGGTCCCAAACACTGGCTACGCACTCCCTGTGCAGCATTCCGCTGCTCTCGAGCTAGGTCCCAAACACTGGCTACGCACTCCCTGTGCTGCGCTCCGCTGCTCTTGAGCTAGATAGACCCCAAACACGGGCTACGCACTCCCTGTGCAGCGCTCTGCTGCTCTCGAACTAGATAGAGCCGAAACACTGACAACGCACTCCCTGTCCAGCGCTCCGCTGCTCTCGAGCTACATCCCAAACACTGGCGACGCACTCCCTGTGCAGCACTCCACTGCTCTCGAGCTAGGTCCCGAACACTGGCTACGCACTCCCTGTGCAGCGCTCCGCTGCTCTCGAGCTAGATCCTGAACACTGGCTAGGCACTCCCTGTGCAGCGCTCCGCTGCTCTCGAGTTAGGACCCGAACACTGGCTACGCACTTCCTGTGCAGCACTCCGCTGCTCTCGAGCTAGGTCCCAAACACTGGCTATGCACTCCCAGTGCAGCACTCTGCTGTTCTCGAGCTAGATCACAAACACTGGCTACGCACTCCCTGTGCAGTGCTCCGCTGCTCTCGAGCTAGATCCAAAACACTGGCTAGGCACTCTCTTTGGAGCGCTCCGCTGCTCTCGAGCTAGATCCCAAACACTGGCTAGGCACTCCCTGTGCAGTGCTCTGCTTCTCTCGAGCTAGTTCTCGAAACACTGGCTATGTATTCCCTATACAGCGCTCCGCTGCTCTTGAGCTAGGTGCCAAACACTGGCTACACACTCCCAGTGCAGTGCTCTGCTGCTCTTGAGCTAGATCACAAACACTGGCTATGCACTCCCTGTGCAGCGCTCCGCTGCTCTCGAGCTAGGTCCCAAACACTGGCAACACACTCCCTGTCCAGTGCTCTGCTGCTCTCGAGCTAGATCCCAAACACTGGCTAGGCACTCCCTTTGGAGCGCTCCTCTGCTCTCAAGCTAGATCCCGAACACTGGCTATGCACTCCCTGTGCAGCGCTCCGCTGCTCTCGAGCTAGGTCCCAAACACTGGCAACACACTCCCTGTCCAGTGCTCTGCTGCTCTCGAGCTAGATCCCAAACACTGGCTAGGCACTCCCTTTGGAGCGCTCCGCTGCTCTCGAGCTAGATCCCAAACACTGGCTAGGCACTCCCTGTGCAGTGCTCTGCTTCTCTCGAGCTAGTTCTCGAAACACTGGCTATGTATTCCCTGTACAGCGCTCCGCTGCTCTTGAGCTAGGAGCCAAACACTGGCTACACACTCCCAGTGCAGCGCTCTGCTGCTCTTGAGCTAGATCACAAACACTGGCTATGCACTCCCTGTGCAGCGCTCCGCTGCTCTCGAGCTAGGTCCCAAACACTGGCAACACACTCCCTGTCCAGTGCTCTGCTGCTCTCGAGCTAGATCCCAAACACTGGCTAGGCACTCCCTTTGGAGCGCTCCTCTGCTCTCAAGCTAGATCCCGAACACTGGCTAGGCACTCCCTGTGCAGCGCTCTGCTGCTCTCGAACTATATAGAGCCCAAACACTGACAACGCACTCCCTGTCCGGCGCTCCACTGCTCTCGAGCTACATCCCAAACACTGGCTATGCATTCCCTGTGCAGCGCTCCGCTGCTCTCTAGCTAGGTCCCAAACACTGGCTACGCACTCCCTGTGCAGTGCTCAACTGCTCTCGAGCTAGGTCCCAAACACTGGCTACACACTCCATGTGCAGCACTCCACTGCTCTCGAGCTAAGTCCCAAACACTGGCTACGCACTCCATGTGCAGCGTTCCCCGGCTCTAGAGCTAGGTCCCGAACACCGGCTACGCCCTCCCCGTGCAGCGCTCTGCTGCTCTCGAGCTAGGTCCCGAACACTAGCTAGGCACTCCCGTGCAGCGCTCCGCTGCTCCCGGGCTAGGTCCCAAACACTGGCTACGCACTCCCTGTGCAGCGCTCCACTGCTCTCGAGCTAGGTCCCAAACACTGGCAACACACTCCCTCACTGTGCAGCGCTCTGCTGCTCTTGAGCTAGATCCCAAACACTGGCTAGGCACTCCCTGTGCAGTGCTCCGCTGCTCTCGAGCTAGGTCCCAAACACTGGCTAAGTACTCCATGTGCAGCGCTCCGCTGCTCTCGAGCTAGGTCTGAAACACTGGCTACGCCCTCCCTGTGCAGCGCTCCGCTTCTCTCGAGCTAGGTCCCGAACACAGGCTAGGCACTCGCTGTTCAGCACTCAGCTTCTCTTGAGCTAGGTCCTGAACACTGGCTACACACTCCCTGTGCAGAGCTCTGTTGCTCTTGAGCTAGGTCCCAAACACTGGCTACACACTCCCAGTGCAGCACTCCGCTGCTCTCGAGCTAGATCACAAACACTGGCTACGCACTCCCTGTGCAGCGCTCTGCTGCTCTCGAGCTAGATCCAAAACACTGGCTAGGCACTCCCTTTGGAGCGCTCCGCTGCTCTTGAGCTAGGTCCCGAACACCTGCTACGCCCTCCCCGTGCAGCGCTCTGCTGCTCTCGAGCTAGGTCCCGAACACTGGCTAGGCATTCCCTGTGCAGCTCTCCGCTGCTCCCGAGCTAGGTCCCAAACATTGGCTACGCACTCCCTGTGCAGCGCTCCGCTGCTCTCGAGCTAGAGAGACCCCAAACACTGGCTACGCACTCCCTGTGCAGCGCTCTGCTACTCTCGAGCTAGATCCCAAACACTCTGCTGCTCTTAAGCTAAATCCCAAACACTGGCTACACACTCCCTGTGCATCGCTCTTACGCACTCCCTGCTAGGTCCCAAAGACTGGCTACGCACTGCCTGTACAGGGCTTCTCTGCTCTTGAGCTAGCTCCCAAACACTGGCTACGCACTCCCTGTGCAGCGCTCCGCTGCTCTCGAGCTACATCACAAACACGGGCTATGCACACCCTGTCCAGTGCTCCGCTGCTCTCGAGCTAGGTCCCAAACACGGGCTACGCACTCCCTGTGCAGCGCTCTGCTGCTCTCGAGCTAGGTCCCAAACACTGGCAACACACTCCCTCGCTGTGCAGCGCTCTGCTGCTCTCGAGCTAGATCCCAAACACTGGCTAGGCACTCCCTGTGCAGTGCTCCGCTGCTCTCGAGCTAGGTCCCAAACACTGGCTAGGCACTCCCTGTGCAGCGGAACGCTGCTCTCGCGCTAGATCCCGAACACTGGTTAGGCACTCCCTGTGCAGCGCTCCGCTGCTCTCGAGTTAGGACCCGAACACTGGCTACGCACTTCCTGTGCAGCACTCCGCTGTTCTCGAGCTAGATCACAAACACTGGCTACGCACTCCCTGTGCAGTGCTCCGCTGCTCTCGAGCCTTGTCCCAAACACTGGCAACACACTCCCTGTCCAGCGCTCTGCTGCTCTCGAGCTAGATCCAAAACACTGGCTAGGCACTCCCTTTGGAGCGCTCCGCTGCTCTCGAGCTAGATCCCAAACACTGGCTAGGCACTCCCTGTGCAGTGCTCTGCTTCTCTCGAGCTAGTTCTCGAAACACTGGCTATGTATTCCCTGTACAGCGCTCCGCTGCTCTTGAGCTAGGTGCCAAACACTGGCTACACACTCCCAGTGCAGCGCTCTGCTGCTCTTGAGCTAGATCACAAACACTGGCTATGCACTCCCTGTGCAGCGCTCCGCTGCTCTCGAGCTAGGTCCCAAACACTGGCAACACACTCCCTGTCCAGTGCTCTGCTGCTCTCGAGCTAGATCCCAAACACTGGCTAGGCACTCCCTTTGGAGCGCTCCTCTGCTCTCAAGCTAGATCCCGAACACTGGCTAGGCACTCCCTGTGCCGTGCTCCGCTGCTCTCGAGCTAGGTCCCAAACACTGGCTATGCACTCCCTGTGTAGCACTCCACTGCTCTTGAGCTAGGTCCCAAACACCGGTACGCCCTCCCTGTGCAGCGCTCTGCTGCTTTCGAGCTAGGTCCCAAATACTGGCTACACACTCCCAGTGCAGCGCTCCGCTGCTCTCGAGCTAGATCACAAACACTGGCTACGCACTCCCTGTGCAGCGCTCCGTTGCTCTCGAGCTAGGTCCCAAATACTGGCTAGGCTGTCCCTTTGGAGCACTCCTCGGCTCTCAAGCTAGATCCCGAACACTGGCTAGGCACTCCCTGTGCAGTGTTCCGCTGTTTTCGAGCTAGGTCCCAAACACTGGCTACGCACTCCCTGTGCAGCACTCCACTGCTCTCAAGCTAGGTCCCAAACACTGGCTACGCACTCCCTGTGCAGCGCTCCGCCGCTCTCGAGCTAGGTCCCGAACACCGGCTACTCCCTCCCTGTGCAGCGCTCTGCTGCTCTCGAGCTAGGTCCCAAACACTGGCTAGGCACTCCCTGTGCAGCACTCCGCTGCGCCCGAGCTAGGTCCCAAACACTGGCTACGCACTCCCTGTGCAGCGCTCCGCTGCTCGAGAGCTAGGTCCCAAACACTGGCTACGCACTCCCTGTGCTGCGCTACGCTGCTCTTGAGCTAGATAGAGCCCAAACACGGGCTACGCACTCCCTGTGCAGCGCTCTGCTGCTCTCGAACTATATAGAGCCCAAACACTGACAACGCACTCCCTGTCCAGCGCTCCGCTGCTCTCGAGCTACATCCCAAACACTGGCTATGCATTCCCTGTGCAGCGCTCCGCTGCTCTCGAGCTAGGTCCCAAACACTGGCTACGCACTCCCTGTGCAGTGCTCAACTGCTCTCGAGCTAGGTCCCAAACACTGGCTACACACTCCCTGTGCAGCACTCCACTGCTCTCGAGCTAAGTCCCAAACACTGGCTACGCACTCCATGTGCAGCGTTCCGCTGCTCTAGAGCTAGGTCCCGAACACCGGCTACGCCCTCCCCGTGCAGCGCTCTGCTGCTCTCGAGCTAGGTCCCGAACACTGGCTAGGCACTCCCGTGCAGCGCTCCGCTGCTCCCGGGCTAGGTCCCAAACACTGGCTACGCACTCCCTGTGCAGAGCTCCGCTGCTCTCGAGCTAGGTCCCAAACACTGGCAACACACTCCCTCACTGTGCAGCGCTCTGCTGCTCTTGAGCTAGATCCCAAACACTGGCTAGGCACTCCCTGTGCAGTGCTCCTCTGCTCTCGAGCTAGGTCCCAAACACTGGCTACGTACTCCATGTGCAGCGCTCCGCTGCTCTCGAGCTAGGTCCGAAACACTGGCTACTCCCTCCCTGTGCAGCGCTCCGCTGCTCTCGAGCTAGGTCCCGAACACAGGCTAGGCACTCGCTGTTCAGCACTCAGCTTCTCTTGAGCTAGGTCCTGAACACTGGCTACACACTCCCTGTGCAGAGCTCTGTTGCTCTTGAGCTAGGTCCCAAACACTGGCTACACACTCCCAGTGCAGCACTCCGCTGCTCTCGAGCTAGATCACAAACACTGGCTACGCACTCCCTGTGCAGCGCTCTGCTGCTCTCGAGCTAGGTCCCAAACACTGGCAACACACTCCCTGTCCAGCGCTCTGCTGCTCTCGAGCTAGATCCCAAACACTGGCTATGCACTCCCTTTGGAGCGCTCCTCTGCTCTCTAGCTAGATCCCGAACACTGGCTAGGCACTCCCTGTGCAGTGCTCCGCTGCTCTCGAGCTAGGTCCCAAACACTGGCTATGCACTCCCTGTGCAGCACTCCACTGCTCTCGAGCTAAGTCCCAAACACTGGCTACGCACTCCATGTGCAGCGCTCCGCTGCTCTCGAGCTAGGTCCCGAACACCTGCTACGCCCTCCCCGTGCAGCGCTCTGCTGCTCTCGAGCCAGGTCCCGAACACTGGCAAGGCATTCCCTTTGCAGCGCTCCGCTGCTCCCGAGCTAGGTCCCAAACACTGGCTACGCACTCCCTGTGCAGCGCTCCGCTGCTCTCGAGCTAGAGAGAGCCCAAACACTGGCTACGCACTCCCTGTGCAGCGCTCTGCTACTCTCGAGCTAGATCCCAAACACTCTGCTGCTCTCAAGCTAAATCCCAAACACTGGCTACACACTCCCTGTGCATCGCTCTTACGCACTCCCTGCTAGGTCCCAAAGACTGGCTACGCACTGCCTGTGCAGTGCTTCTCTGCTCTTGAGCTAGCTCCCAAACACTGGCTACGCACTCCCTGTGCAGCGCTCCGCTGCTCTCGAGCTACATCACAAACACGGGCTATGCACACCCTGTCCAGTGCTCCGCTGCTCTCGAGCTAGGTCCCAAACACGGGCTACGCACTCCCTGTGCAGCGCTCTGCTGCTCTCGAGCTAGGTCCCAAACACTGGCAACACACTCCCTCGCTGTGCAGCGCTCTGCTGCTCTCGAGCTAGATCCCCAACACTGGCTAGGCACTCCCTGTGCAGTGCTCCGCTGCTCTCGAGCTAGGTCCCAAACACTGGCTACACACTCCATGTGCAGCGCTCCGCTGCTCTCGAGCTAGGTCCCAAACACTGGCTAGGCACTCCCTGTACAGCGGAACGCTGCTCTCGAGCTAGATCCCGAACACTGGTTAGGCACTCCCTGTGCAGCGCTCCGCTGCTCTCGAGTTAGGACCAGAACACTGGCTACGCACTTCCTGTGCAGCACTCCGCTGCTCTCGAGCTAGGTCCCAAACACTGGCTATGCACTCCCAGTGCAGACCTCTGCTGTTCTCGAGCTAGATCACAAACACTGGCTACGCACTCCCTGTGCAGTGCTCCGCTGCTCTCGAGCCTTGTCCCAAACACTGGCAACACACTCCCTGTCCAGCGCTCTGCTGCTCTCGAGCTAGATCCAAAACACTGGCTAGGCACTCCCTTTGAAGCGCTCCGCTGCTCTTGAGCTAGATCCCAAACACTGGCTAGGCACTCCCTGTGCAGTGCTCTGCTTCTCTCGAGCTAGTTCTCGAAACACTGGCTATGTATTCCCTGTACAGAGCTCCGCTGCTCTTGAGCTAGGTCCCAAACACTGGCTACACACTCCCGATGCAGCGCTCTGCTGCTCTCGAGCTAGATCACAAACACTGGCTACGCACTCCCTGTGCAGCGCTCCGCTGCTCTCGAGCTAGGTCCCAAACACTGGCTATGCACTCCCTGTGCAGCACTCCACTGCTCTCGAGCTAAGTCCCAAACACTGGCTACGCACTCCATGTGCAGCGCTCCGCTGCTCTCGAGCTAGGTCCCGAACACCGGCTATGCCCTCCCCGTGCAGCGCTCTGCTGCTCTCGAGCTAGGTCCCGAACACTGGCTAGGCATTCCCTGTGCAGCGCTCCGCTGCTCCCGAGCTAGGTCCCAAACACTGGCTACGCACTCCCTGTGCTGCGCTCCGCTGCTCTCGAGCTAGAGAGACCCCAAACACTGGCTACGCAATCCCTGTGCAGCGCTCTGCTACTCTCGAGCTAGATCGCAAACACTCTGCAGCTCTCGAGCTAGATCCCAAACACTGGCTACACACTCCCTGTGCATCGCTCTTACGCACTCCCTGCTAGGTCCCAAAGACTGGCTACGCACTGCCTGTGCAGTGCTTCTCTGCTCTTGAGCTAGCTCCCAAACACTGGCTACGCACTCCCTGTGCAGCGCTCCGCTGCTCTCGAGCTACATCACAAACACGGGCTATGCACACCCTGTCCAGTGCTCCGCTGCTCTTGAGCTAGGTCCCAAACACGGGCTACGCACTCCCTGTGCAGCGCTCTGCTGCTCTCAAGCTAGGTCCCAAACACTGGCAACACACTCCCTCGCTGTGCAGCGCTCTGCTGCTCTCGAGCTAGATCCCAAACACTGGCTAGGCACTCCCTGTGCAGTGCTCTGCTGCTCTCAAGCTAGGTCCCAAACACTGGCTACACACTCCATGTGCAGCGTTCCGCTGCTCTCAAGCTAGGTCCCAAACACTGGGTAGGCAGTCCTTGTGCAGTGAAACGCTGCTCTCAAGCTAGATCCCGAACACTGGCTAGGCACTCCGTGTGCAGCGCTCCGCTGCTCTCGAGTTAGGACCCGAACACTGGCTACGCACTTCCTGTGCAGCACTCCGCTGCTCTGGAGCTAGGTCCCAAACACTGGCTATGCACTCCCAGTGCAGCACTCTGCAGTTCTCGAGCTAGATCACAAACACTGGCTACGCACTCCCTGTGCAGTGCTCCGCTGCTCTCGAGCCTTGTCCCAAACACTGGCAACACACTCCCTGTCCAGCGCTCTGCTGCTCTCGAGCTAGATCCAAAACACTGGCTAGGCACTCCCTTTGGAGCGCTCCGCTGCTCTCGAGCTAGATCCAAAACACTGGCTAGGCACTCCCTGTGCAGTGCTCTGCTTCTCTCGAGCTAGTTCTCGAAACACTGGCTATGTATTCCCTGTACAGCGCTCCGCTGCTCTTGAGCTAGGTCCCAAACACTGGCTACACACTCCCAGTGCAGCGCTCCGCTGCTCTCGAGCTAGATCACAAACACTGGCTAGGCACTCCCTGTGCAGTGCTCCGCTGCTCTCGAGCTAGGTCCCAAACACTGGCTACGTACTCCATGTGCAGCGCTCCGCTGCTCTCGAGCTAGGTCCGAAACACTGGCTACGCCCTCCCTGTGCAGCGCTCCGCTGCTCTCGAGCTAGGTCCCGAACACAGGCTAGGCACTCGCTGTTCAGCACTCAGCTTCTCTTGAGCTAGGTCCTGAACACTGGCTACACACTCCCTGTGCAGAGCTCTGTTGCTCTTGAGCTAGGTCCCAAACACTGGCTACACACTCCCAGTGCAGCACTCCGCTGCTCTCGAGCTAGATCACAAACACTGGCTACGCACTCCCTGTGCAGCGCTCTGCTGCTCTCGAGCTAGGTCCCAAACACTGGCAACACACTCCCTGTCCAGCGCTCTGCTGCTCTCGAGCTAGATCCCAAACACTGGCTAGGCACTCCCTTTGGAGCGCTCCTCTGCTCTCAAGCTAGATCCCGAACACTGGCTAGGCACTCCCTGTGCAGTGCTCCGCTGCTCTCGAGCTAGGTCCCAAACACTGGCTATGTATTCCCTGTACAGAGCTCCGCTGCTCTTGAGGTAGGTCCCAAACACTGGCTACACACTCCCGATGCAGCGCTCTGCTGCTCTCGAGCTAGATCACAAACACTGGCTACGCACTCCCTGTGCAGCGCTCCGCTGCTCTCGAGCTAGGTCCCAAACACTGGCAACACACTCCCTGTCCAGCGCTCTGCTGCTCTCGAGCTAGATCCCAAACACTGGCTAGGCACTCCCTTTGAAGCGCTCCTCTGCTCTCAAGCTAGATCCCGAACACTGGCTAGGCACTCCCTGTGCAGTGCTCCGCTGCTCTCGAGCTAGGTCCCAAACACTGGCTATGCACTCCCTGTGTAGCACTCCACTGCTCTTGAGCTAGGTCCCAAACACTGGCTACGCACTCCATGTGCAGCGCTCCGCTGCTCTCGAGCTAGGTCCCGAACACCGGCTAAGCCCTCCCTGTGCAGCGCTCTGCTGCTTTCGAGCTAGGTCCCAAACACTGGCTACACACTCCCAGTGCAGCGCTCCGCTGCTCTCGAGCTAGATCACAAACACTGGCTACGCACTCCCTGTGCAGCGCTCCACTGCTCACGACCTAGGTCCCAAACACTGGCAACACACTCCCTGTCCAGCGCTCTGCTGCTCTCGAGCTAGGTCCCAAACACTGGCTAGGCACTCCCTTTGGAGCGCTCCTCTGCTCTCAAGCTAGATCCCGAACACTGGCTAGGCACTCCCTGTGCAGTGTCCCGCTGTTCTCGAGCTAGGTCCCAAACACTGGCTACGCACTCCCTGTGCAGCACTCCACTGCTCTCAAGCTAGCTCCCAAACACTGGCTACGCACTTCATGTGCAGCGCTCCGCTGCTCTCGAGCTAGGTCCCGAACACCGGCTACTCCCTCCCTGTGCAGCGCTCTGCTGCTCTCGAGCTAGGTCCCGAACACTGGCTAGGCACTCCCTGTGCAGCACTCCGCTGCTCCCGAGCTAGGTCCCAAACACTGGCTACGCACTCCCTGTGCAGCATTCCGCTGCTCTCGAGCTAGGTCCCAAACACTGGCTACGCACTCCCTGTGCTGCGCTCCGCTGCTCTTGAGCTAGATAGACCCCAAACACGGGCTACGCACTCCCTGTGCAGCGCTCTGCTGCTCTCGAACTAGATAGAGCCGAAACACTGACAACGCACTCCCTGTCCAGCGCTCCGCTGCTCTCGAGCTACATCCCAAACACTGGCGACGCACTCCCTGTGCAGCACTCCACTGCTCTCGAGCTAGGTCCCGAACACTGGCTACGCACTCCCTGTGCAGCGCTCCGCTGCTCTCTAGCTAGATCCTGAACACTGGCTAGGCACTCCCTGTGCAGCGCTCCGCTGCTCTCGAGTTAGGACCCGAACACTGGCTACGCACTTCCTGTGCAGCACTCCGCTGCTCTCGAGCTAGGTCCCAAACACTGGCTATGCACTCCCAGTGCAGCACTCTGCTGTTCTCGAGCTAGATCACAAACACTGGCTACGCACTCCCTGTGCAGTGCTCCGCTGCTCTCGAGCCTTGTCTCAAACACTGGCAACACACTCCCTGTCCAGCGCTCTGCTGCTCTCGAGCTAGATCCAAAACACTGGCTAGGCACTCCCTTTGGAGCGCTCCGCTGCTCTCGAGCTAGATCCCAAACACTGGCTAGGCACTCCCTGTGCAGTGCTCTGCTTCTCTCGAGCTAGTTCTCGAAACACTGGCTATGTATTCCCTGTACAGCGCTCCGCTGCTCTTGAGCTAGGTGCCAAACACTGGCTACACACTCCCAGTGCAGCGCTCTGCTGCTCTTGAGCTAGATCACAAACACTGGCTATGCACTCCCTGTGCAGCGCTCCGCTGCTCTCGAGCTAGGTCCCAAACACTGGCAACACACTCCCTGTCCAGTGCTCTGCTGCTCTCGAGCTAGGTCCCAAACACTGGCAACACACTCCCTCACTGTGCAGCGCTCTGCTGCTCTTGAGCTAGATCCCAAACACTGGCTAGGCACTCCCTGTGCAGTGCTCCGCTGCTCTCGAGCTAGGTCCCAAACACTGGCTACGTACTCCATGTGCAGCGCTCCGCTGCTCTCGAGCTAGGTCCGAAACACTGGCTACGCCCTCCCTGTGCAGCGCTCCGCTGCTCTCGAGCTAGGTCCCGAACACAGGCTAGGCACTCGCTGTTCAGCACTCAGCTTCTCTTGAGCTAGGTCCTGAACACTGGCTACACACTCCCTGTGCAGAGCTCTGTTGCTCTTGAGCTAGGTCCCAAACACTGGCTACACACTCCCAGTGCAGCACTCCGCTGCTCTCGAGCTAGATCACAAACACTGGCTACGCACTCCCTGTGCAGCGCTCTGCTGCTCTCGAGCTAGGTCCCAAACACTGGCAACACACTCCCTGTCCAGCGCTCTGCTGCTCTCGAGCTAGATCCCAAACACTGGCTAGGCACTCCCTTTGGAGCGCTCCTCTGCTCTCAAGCTAGATCCCGAACACTGGCTAGGCACTCCCTGTGCAGTGCTCCGCTGCTCTCGAGCTAGGTCCCAAACACTGGCTATGTATTCCCTGTACAGAGCTCCGCTGCTCTTGAGGTAGGTCCCAAACACTGGCTACACACTCCCGATGCAGCGCTCTGCTGCTCTCGAGCTAGATCACAAACACTGGCTACGCACTCCCTGTGCAGCGCTCCGCTGCTCTCGAGCTAGGTCCCAAACACTGGCAACACACTCCCTGTCCAGCGCTCTGCTGCTCTCGAGCTAGATCCCAAACACTGGCTAGGCACTCCCTTTGAAGCGCTCCTCTGCTCTCAAGCTAGATCCCGAACACTGGCTAGGCACTCCCTGTGCAGTGCTCCGCTGCTCTCGAGCTAGGTCCCAAACACTGGCTATGCACTCCCTGTGTAGCACTCCACTGCTCTTGAGCTAGGTCCCAAACACTGGCTACGCACTCCATGTGCAGCGCTCTGCTGCTCTCGAGCTAGGTCCCGAACACCGGCTAAGCCCTCCCTGTGCAGCGCTCTGCTGCTTTCGAGCTAGGTCCCAAACACTGGCTACACACTCCCAGTGCAGCGCTCCGCTGCTCTCGAGCTAGATCACAAACACTGGCTACGCACTCCCTGTGCAGCGCTCCACTGCTCTCGACCTAGGTCCCAAACACTGGCAACACACTCCCTGTCCAGCGCTCTGCTGCTCTCGAGCTAGGTCCCAAACACTGGCTAGGCACTCCCTTTGGAGCGCTCCTCTGCTCTCAAGCTAGATCCCGAACACTGGCTAGGCACTCCCTGTGCAGTGTCCCGCTGTTCTCGAGCTAGGTCCCAAACACTGGCTACGCACTCCCTGTGCAGCACTCCACTGCTCTCAAGCTAGCTCCCAAACACTGGCTACGCACTTCATGTGCAGCGCTCCGCTGCTCTCGAGCTAGGTCCCGAACACTGGCTACTCCCTCCCTGTGCAGCGCTCTGCTGCTCTCGAGCTAGGTCCCGAACACTGGCTAGGCACTCCCTGTGCAGCACTCCGCTGCTCCCGAGCTAGGTCCCAAACACTGGCTACGCACTCCCTGTGCAGCATTCCGCTGCTCTCGAGCTAGGTCCCAAACACTGGCTACGCACTCCCTGTGCTGCGCTCCGCTGCTCTTGAGCTAGATAGACCCCAAACACGGGCTACGCACTCCCTGTGCAGCGCTCTGCTGCTCTCGAACTAGATAGAGCCGAAACACTGACAACGCACTCCCTGTCCAGCGCTCCGCTGCTCTCGAGCTACATCCCAAACACTGGCGACGCACTCCCTGTGCAGCACTCCACTGCTCTCGAGCTAGGTCCCGAACACTGGCTACGCACTCCCTGTGCAGCGCTCCGCTGCTCTCGAGCTAGATCCTGAACACTGGCTAGGCACTCCCTGTGCAGCGCTCCGCTGCTCTCGAGTTAGGACCCGAACACTGGCTACGCACTTCCTGTGCAGCACTCCGCTGCTCTCGAGCTAGGTCCCAAACACTGGCTATGCACTCCCAGTGCAGCACTCTGCTGTTCTCGAGCTAGATCACAAACACTGGCTACGCACTCCCTGTGCAGTGCTCCGCTGCTCTCGAGCCTTGTCCCAAACACTGGCAACACACTCCCTGTCCAGCGCTCTGCTGCTCTCGAGCTAGATCCAAAACACTGGCTAGGCACTCCCTTTGGAGCGCTCCGCTGCTCTCGAGCTAGATCCCAAACACTGGCTAGGCACTCCCTGTGCAGTGCTCTGCTTCTCTCGAGCTAGTTCTCGAAACACTGGCTATGTATTCCCTATACAGCGCTCCGCTGCTCTTGAGCTAGGTGCCAAACACTGGCTACACACTCCCAGTGCAGCGCTCTGCTGCTCTTGAGCTAGATCACAAACACTGGCTATGCACTCCCTGTGCAGCGCTCCGCTGCTCTCGAGCTAGGTCCCAAACACTGGCAACACACTCCCTGTCCAGTGCTCTGCTGCTCTCGAGCTAGATCCCAAACACTGGCTAGGCACTCCCTTTGGAGCGCTCCTCTGCTCTCAAGCTAGATCCCGAACACTGGCTATGCACTCCCTGTGCAGCGCTCCGCTGCTCTCGAGCTAGGTCCCAAACACTGGCAACACACTCCCTGTCCAGTGCTCTGCTGCTCTCGAGCTAGATCCCAAACACTGGCTAGGCACTCCCTTTGGAGCGCTCCGCTGCTCTCGAGCTAGATCCCAAACACTGGCTAGGCACTCCCTGTGCAGTGCTCTGCTTCTCTCGAGCTAGTTCTCGAAACACTGGCTATGTATTCCCTGTACAGCGCTCCGCTGCTCTTGAGCTAGGTGCCAAACACTGGCTACACACTCCCAGTGCAGCGCTCTGCTGCTCTTGAGCTAGATCACAAACACTGGCTATGCACTCCCTGTGCAGCGCTCCGCTGCTCTCGAGCTAGGTCCCAAACACTGGCAACACACTCCCTGTCCAGTGCTCTGCTGCTCTCGAGCTAGATCCCAAACACTGGCTAGGCACTCCCTTTGGAGCGCTCCTCTGCTCTCAAGCTAGATCCCGAACACTGGCTAGGCACTCCCTGTGCAGCGCTCCGCTGCTCTCGAACTATATAGAGCCCAAACACTGACAACGCACTCCCTGACCGGTGCTCCACTGCTCTCGAGCTACATCCCAAACACTGGCTATGCATTCCCTGTGCAGCGCTCCGCTGCTCTCGAGCTAGGTCCCAAACACTGGCTACGCACTCCCTGTGCAGTGCTCAACTGCTCTCGAGCTAGGTCCCAAACACTGGCTACACACTCCATGTGCAGCACTCCACTGCTCTCGAGCTAAGTCCCAAACACTGGCTACGCACTCCATGTGCAGCGTTCCCCTGCTCTAGAGCTAGGTCCCGAACACCGGCTACGCCCTCCCCGTGCAGCGCTCTGCTGCTCTCGAGCTAGGTCCCGAACACTGGCTAGGCACTCCCGTGCAGCGCTCCGCTGCTCCCGGGCTAGGTCCCAAACACTGGCTACGCACTCCCTGTGCAGCGCTCCACTGCTCTCGAGCTAGGTCCCAAACACTGGCAACACACTCCCTCACTGTGCAGCGCTCTGCTGCTCTTGAGCTAGATCCCAAACACTGGCTAGGCACTCCCTGTGCAGTGCTCCGCTGCTCTCGAGCTACATCCCAAACACTGGCGACGCACTCCCTGTGCAGCACTCCACTGCTCTCGAGCTAGGTCCCGAACACTGGCTACGCACTCCCTGTGCAGCGCTCCGCTGCTCTCGAGCTAGATCCTGAACACTGGCTAGGCACTCCCTGTGCAGCGCTCCGCTGCTCTCGAGTTAGGACCCGAACACTGGCTACGCACTTCCTGTGCAGCACTCCGCTGCTCTCGAGCTAGGTCCCAAACACTGGCTATGCACTCCCAGTGCAGCACTCTGCTGTTCTCGAGCTAGATCACAAACACTGGCTACGCACTCCCTGTGCAGTGCTCCGCTGCTCTCGAGCCTTGTCCCAAACACTGGCAACACACTCCCTGTCCAGCGCTCTGCTGCTCTCGAGCTAGATCCAAAACACTGGCTAGGCACTCCCTTTGGAGCGCTCCGCTGCTCTCGAGCTAGATCCCAAACACTGGCTAGGCACTCCCTGTGCAGTGCTCTGCTTCTCTCGAGCTAGTTCTCGAAACACTGGCTATGTATTCCCTATACAGCGCTCCGCTGCTCTTGATCTAGGTGCCAAACACTGGCTACACACTCCCAGTGCAGCGCTCTGCTGCTCTTGAGCTAGATCACAAACACTGGCTATGCACTCCCTGTGCAGCGCTCCGCTGCTCTCGAGCTAGGTCCCAAACACTGGCAACACACTCCCTGTCCAGTGCTCTGCTGCTCTCGAGCTAGATCCCAAACACTGGCTAGGCACTCCCTTTGGAGCGCTCCTCTGCTCTCAAGCTAGATCCCGAACACTGGCTATGCACTCCCTGTGCAGCGCTCCGCTGCTCTCGAGCTAGGTCCCAAACACTGGCAACACACTCCCTGTCCAGCGCTCTGCTGCTCTCGAGCTAGATCCCAAACACTGGCTAGGCACTCCCTTTGGAGCGCTCCTCTGCTCTCAAGCTAGATCCCGAACACTGGCTAGGCACTCCCTGTGCAGTGCTCCGCTGCTCTCGAGCTAGGTCCCAAACACAGGCTATGCACTCCCTGTGCAGCACTCCACTGCTCTCGAGCTAAGTCCCAAACACTGGCTACGCACTCCATGTGCAGCGCTCCGCTGCTCTCGAGCTAGGTCCCGAACACCTGCTACGCCCTCCCCGTGCAGCGCTCTGCTGCTCTCAAGCCAGGTCCCGAACACTGGCAAGGCATTCCCTTTGCAGCGCTCCGCTGCTCCCGAGCTAGGTCCCAAACACTGGCTACGCACTCCCTGTGCAGCGCTCCGCTGCTCTCGAGCTAGAGAGAGCCCAAACACTGGCTACGCACTCCCTGTGCAGCGCTCTGCTACTCTCGAGCTAGATCCCAAACACTCTGCTGCTCTCAAGCTAAATCCCAAACACTGGCTACACACTCCCTGTGCATCGCTCTTACGCACTCCCTGCTAGGTCCCAAAGACTGGCTACGCACTGCCTGTGCAGTGCTTCTCTGCTCTTGAGCTAGCTCCCAAACACTGGCTACGCACTCCCTGTGCAGCGCTCCGCTGCTCTCGAGCTACATCACAAACACGGGCTATGCACACCCTGTCCAGTGCTCCGCTGCTCTCGAGCTAGGTCCCAAACACGGGCTACGCACTCCCTGTGCAGCGCTCTGCTGCTCTCGAGCTAGGTCCCAAACACTGGCAACACACTCCCTCGCTGTGCAGCGCTCTGCTGCTCTCGAGCTAGATCCCCAACACTGGCTAGGCACTCCCTGTGCAGTGCTCCGCTGCTCTCGAGCTAGGTCCCAAACACTGGCTACACACTCCATGTGCAGCGCTCCGCTGCTCTCGAGCTAGGTCCCAAACACTGGCTAGGCACTCCCTGTACAGCGGAACGCTGCTCTCGAGCTAGATCCCGAACACTGGTTAGGCACTCCCTGTGCAGCGCTCCGCTGCTCTCGAGTTAGGACCCGAACACTGGCTACGCACTTCCTGTGCAGCACTCCGCTGCTCTCGAGCTAGGTCCCAAACACTGGCTATGCACTCCCAGTGCAGACCTCTGCTGTTCTCGAGCTAGATCACAAACACTGGCTACGCACTCCCTGTGCAGTGCTCCGCTGCTCTCGAGCCTTGTCCCAAACACTGGCAACACACTCCCTGTCCAGCGCTCTGCTGCTCTCGAGCTAGATCCAAAACACTGGCTAGGCACTCCCTTTGAAGCGCTCCGCTGCTCTTGAGCTAGATCCCAAACACTGGCTAGGCACTCCCTGTGCAGTGCTCTGCTTCTCTCGAGCTAGTTCTCGAAACACTGGCTATGTATTCCCTGTACAGAGCTCCGCTGCTCTTGAGCTAGGTCCCAAACACTGGCTACACACTCCCGATGCAGCGCTCTGCTGCTCTCGAGCTAGATCACAAACACTGGCTACGCACTCCCTGTGCAGCGCTCCGCTGCTCTCGAGCTAGGTCCCAAACACTGGCTATGCACTCCCTGTGCAGCACTCCACTGCTCTCGAGCTAAGTCCCAAACACTGGCTACGCACTCCATGTGCAGCGCTCCGCTGCTCTCGAGCTAGGTCCCGAACACCGGCTATGCCCTCCCCGTGCAGCGCTCTGCTGCTCTCGAGCTAGGTCCCGAACACTGGCTAGGCATTCCCTGTGCAGCGCTCCGCTGCTCCCGAGCTAGGTCCCAAACACTGGCTACGCACTCCCTGTGCAGCGCTCCGCTGCTCTCGAGCTAGAGAGACCCCAAACACTGGCTACGCAATCCCTGTGCAGCGCTCTGCTACTCTCGAGCTAGATCGCAAACACTCTGCTGCTCTCGAGCTAGATCCCAAACACTGGCTACACACTCCCTGTGCATCGCTCTTACGCACTCCCTGCTAGGTCCCAAAGACTGGCTACGCACTGCCTGTGCAGTGCTTCTCTGCTCTTGAGCTAGCTCCCAAACACTGGCTACGCACTCCCTGTGCAGCGCTCCGCTGCTCTCGAGCTACATCACAAACACGGGCTATGCACACCCTGTCCAGTGCTCCGCTGCTCTTGAGCTAGGTCCCAAACACGGGCTACGCACTCCCTGTGCAGCGCTCTGCTGCTCTCAAGCTAGGTCCCAAACACTGGCAACACACTCCCTCGCTGTGCAGCGCTCTGCTGCTCTCGAGCTAGATCCCAAACACTGGCTAGGCACTCCCTGTGCAGTGCTCTGCTGCTCTCAAGCTAGGTCCCAAACACTGGCTACACACTCCATGTGCAGCGTTCCGCTGCTCTCAAGCTAGGTCCCAAACACTGGGTAGGCGCTCCTTGTGCAGTGAAACGCTGCTCTCAAGCTAGATCCCGAACACTGGCTAGGCACTCCGTGTGCAGCGCTCCGCTGCTCTCGAGTTAGGACCCGAACACTGGCTACGCACTTCCTGTGCAGCACTCCGCTGCTCTGGAGCTAGGTCCCAAACACTGGCTATGCACTCCCAGTGCAGCACTCTGCAGTTCTCGAGCTAGATCACAAACACTGGCTACGCACTCCCTGTGCAGTGCTCCGCTGCTCTCGAGCCTTGTCCCAAACACTGGCAACACACTCCCTGTCCAGCGCTCTGCTGCTCTCGAGCTAGATCCAAAACACTGGCTAGGCACTCCCTTTGGAGCGCTCCGCTGCTCTCGAGCTAGATCCCAAACACTGGCTAGGCACTCCCTGTGCAGTGCTCTGCTTCTCTCGAGCTAGTTCTCGAAACACTGGCTATGTATTCCCTGTACAGCGCTCCGCTGCTCTTGAGCTAGGTCCCAAACACTGGCTACACACTCCCAGTGCAGCGCTCCGCTGCTCTCGAGCTAGATCACAAACACTGGCTAGGCACTCCCTGTGCAGTGCTCCGCTGCTCTCGAGCTAGGTCCCAAACACTGGCTACGTACTCCATGTGCAGCGCTCCGCTGCTCTCGAGCTAGGTCCGAAACACTGGCTACGCCCTCCCTGTGCAGCGCTCCGCTGCTCTCGAGCTAGGTCCCGAACACAGGCTAGGCACTCGCTGTTCAGCACTCAGCTTCTCTTGAGCTAGGTCCTGAACACTGGCTACACACTCCCTGTGCAGAGCTCTGTTGCTCTTGAGCTAGGTCCCAAACACTGGCTACACACTCCCAGTGCAGCACTCCGCTGCTCTCGAGCTAGATCACAAACACTGGCTACGCACTCCCTGTGCAGCGCTCTGCTGCTCTCGAGCTAGGTCCCAAACACTGGCAACACACTCCCTGTCCAGCGCTCTGCTGCTCTCGAGCTAGATCCCAAACACTGGCTAGGCACTCCCTTTGGAGCGCTCCTCTGCTCTCAAGCTAGATCCCGAACACTGGCTAGGCACTCCCTGTGCAGTGCTCCGCTGCTCTCGAGCTAGGTCCCAAACACTGGCTTCGTATTCCCTGTACAGAGCTCCGCTGCTCTTGAGGTAGGTCCCAAACACTGGCTACACACTCCCGATGCAGCGCTCTGCTGCTCTCGAGCTAGATCACAAACACTGGCTACGCACTCCCTGTGCAGCGCTCCGCTGCTCTCGAGCTAGGTCCCAAACACTGGCAACACACTCCCTGTCCAGCGCTCTGCTGCTCTCGAGCTAGATCCCAAACACTGGCTAGGCACTCCCTTTGAAGCGCTCCTCTGCTCTCAAGCTAGATCCCGAACACTGGCTAGGCACTCCCTGTGCAGTGCTCCGCTGCTCTCGAGCTAGGTCCCAAACACTGGCTATGCACTCCCTGTGTAGCACTCCACTGCTCTTGAGCTAGGTCCCAAACACTGGCTACGCACTCCATGTGCAGCGCTCCGCTGCTCTCGAGCTAGGTCCCGAACACCGGCTAAGCCCTCCCTGTGCAGCGCTCTGCTGCTTTCGAGCTAGGTCCCAAACACTGGCTACACACTCCCAGTGCAGCGCTCCGCTGCTCTCGAGCTAGATCACAAACACTGGCTACGCACTCCCTGTGCAGCGCTCCACTGCTCTCGACCTAGGTCCCAAACACTGGCAACACACTCCCTGTCCAGCGCTCTGCTGCTCTCGAGCTAGGTCCCAAACACTGGCTAGGCACTCCCTTTGGAGCGCTCCTCTGCTCTCAAGCTAGATCCCGAACACTGGCTAGGCACTCCCTGTGCAGTGTCCCGCTGTTCTCGAGCTAGGTCCCAAACACTGGCTACGCACTCCCTGTGCAGCACTCCACTGCTCTCAAGCTAGCTCCCAAACACTGGCTACGCACTTCATGTGCAGCGCTCCGCTGCTCTCGAGCTAGGTCCCGAACACCGGCTACTCCCTCCCTGTGCAGCGCTCTGCTGCTCTCGAGCTAGGTCCCGAACACTGGCTAGGCACTCCCTGTGCAGCACTCCGCTGCTCCCGAGCTAGGTCCCAAACACTGGCTACGCATTCCCTGTGCAGCATTCCGCTGCTCTCGAGCTAGGTCCCAAACACTGGCTACGCACTCCCTGTGCTGCGCTCCGCTGCTCTTGAGCTAGATAGACCCCAAACACGGGCTACGCACTCCCTGTGCAGCGCTCTGCTGCTCTCGAACTAGATAGAGCCGAAACACTGACAACGCACTCCCTGTCCAGCGCTCCGCTGCTCTCGAGCTACATCCCAAACACTGGCGACGCACTCCCTGTGCAGCACTCCACTGCTCTCGAGCTAGGTCCCGAACACTGGCTACGCACTCCCTGTGCAGCGCTCCGCTGCTCTCTAGCTAGATCCTGAACACTGGCTAGGCACTCCCTGTGCAGCCCTCCGCTGCTCTCGAGTTAGGACCCGAACACTGGCTACGCACTTCCTGTGCAGCACTCCGCTGCTCTCGAGCTAGGTCCCAAACACTGGCTATGCACTCCCAGTGCAGCACTCTGCTGTTCTCGAGCTAGATCACAAACACTGGCTACGCACTCCCTGTGCAGTGCTCCGCTGCTCTCGAGCCTTGTCCCAAACACTGGCAACACACTCCCTGTCCAGCGCTCTGCTGCTCTCGAGCTAGATCCAAAACACTGGCTAGGCACTCCCTTTGGAGCGCTCCGCTGCTCTCGAGCTAGATCCCAAACACTGGCTAGGCACTCCCTGTGCAGTGCTCTGCTTCTCTCGAGCTAGTTCTCGAAACACTGGCTATGTATTCCCTGTACAGCGCTCCGCTGCTCTTGAGCTAGGTGCCAAACACTGGCTACACACTCCCAGTGCAGCGCTCTGCTGCTCTTGAGCTAGATCACAAACACTGGCTATGCACTCCCTGTGCAGCGCTCCGCTACTCTCGAGCTAGGTCCCAAACACTGGCAACACACTCCCTGTCCAGTGCTCTGCTGCTCTCGAGCTAGATCCCAAACACTGGCTAGGCACTCCCTTTGGAGCGCTCCTCTGCTCTCAAGCTAGATCCCGAACACTGGCTAGGCACTCCCTGTGCAGTGCTCCGCTGCTCTCGAGCTAGGTCCCAAACACTGGCTATGCACTCCCTGTGTAGCACTCCACTGCTCTTGAGCTAGGTCCCAAACACCGGCTACGCCCTCCCTGTGCAGCGCTCTGCTGCTTTCGAGCTAGGTCCCAAATACTGGCTACACACTCCCAGTGCAGCGCTCCGCTGCTCTCGAGCTAGATCACAAACACTGGCTACGCTCTCCCTGTGCAGCGCTCCGTTGCTCTCGAGCTAGGTCCCAAATACTGGCTAGGCTGTCCCTTTGGAGCGCTCCTCTGCTCTCAAGCTAGATCCCGAACACTGACTAGGCACTCCCTGTGCAGTGTTCCGCTGTTCTCGAGCTAGGTCCCAAACACTGGCTACGCACTCCCTGTGCAGCACTCCACTGCTCTCAAGCTAGCTCCCAAACACTGGCTACGCACTCCATGTGCAGCGCTCCGCCGCTCTCGAGCTAGGTCCCGAACACCGGCTACTCCCTCCCTGTGCAGCGCTCTGCTGCTCTCGAGCTAGGTCCCGAACACTGGCTAGGCACTCCCTGTGCAGCACTCCGCTGCGCCCGAGCTAGGTCCCAAACACTGGCTACGCACTCCCTGTGCAGCGCTCCGCTGCTCTCGAGCTAGGTCCCAAACACTGGCTACGCACTCCCTGTGCTGCGCTCCGCTGCTCTTGAGCTAGATAGACCCCAAACACGGGCTACGCACTCCCTGTGCAGCGCTCTGCTGCTCTCGAACTATATAGAGCCCAAACACTGACAACGCACTCCCTGTCCAGCGCTCCGCTGCTCTCGAGCTACATCCCAAACACTGGCTATGCATTCCCTGTGCAGCGCTCCGCTGCTCTCGAGCTAGGTCCCAAACACTGGCTACGCACTCCCTGTGCAGTGCTCAACTGCTCTCGAGCTAGGTCCCAAACACTGGCTACGCACTCCATGTGCAGCGTTCCGCTGCTCTAGAGCTAGGTCCCGAACACCGGCTACCCCCTCCCCGTGCAGCACTCTGCTGCTCTCGAGCTAGGTCCCGAACACTGGCTAGGCACTCCCGTGCAGCGCTCCGCTGCTCCCGGGCTAGGTCCCAAACACTGGCTACGCACTCCCTGTGCAGCGCTCCGCTGCTCTCGAGCTAGGTCCCAAACACTGGCAACACACTCCCTCACTGTGCAGCGCTCTGCTGCTCTTGAGCTAGATCCCAAACACTGGCTAGGCACTCCCTGTGCAGTGCTCCGCTGCTCTCGAGCTAGGTCCCAAACACTGGCTACGTACTCCATGTGCAGCGTTCCGCTGCTCTCGAGCTAGGTCCGAAACACTGGCTACGCCCTCCCTGTGCAGCGCTCCGCTGCTCTCGAGCTAGGTCCCGAACACAGGCTAGGCACTCGCTGTTCAGCACTCAGCTTCTCTTGAGCTAGGTCCTGAACACTGGCTACACACTCCCTGTGCAGAGCCCTGTTGCTCTTGAGCTAGGTCCCAAACACTGGCTACACACTCCCAGTGCAGCACTCCGCTGCTCTCGAGCTAGATCACAAACACTGGCTACGCACTCCCTGTGCAGCGCTCTGCTGCTCTCGAGCTAGGTCCCAAACACTGGCAACACACTCCCTGTCCAGCGCTCTGCTGCTCTCGAGCTAGATCCCAAACACTGGCTAGGCACTCCCTTTGAAGCGCTCCTCTGCTCTCAAGCTAGATCCCGAACACTGGCTAGGCACTCCCTGTGCAGTGCTCCGCTGCTCTCGAGCTAGGTCCCAAACACTGGCTATGCACTCCCTGTGTAGCACTCCACTGCTCTTGAGCTAGGTCCCAAACACTGGCTACGCACTCCATGTGCAGCGCTCCGCTGCTCTCGAGCTAGGTCCCGAACACCGGCTAAGCCCTCCCTGTGCAGCGCTCTGCTGCTTTCGAGCTAGGTCCCAAACACTGGCTACACACTCCCAGTGCAGCGCTCCGCTGCTCTCGAGCTAGATCACAAACACTGGCTACGCACTCCCTGTGCAGCGCTCCACTGCTCTCGACCTAGGTCCCAAACACTGGCAACACACTCCCTGTCCAGCGCTCTGCTGCTCTCGAGCTAGGTCCCAAACACTGGCTAGGCACTCCCTTTGGAGCGCTCCTCTGCTCTCAAGCTAGATCCCGAACACTGGCTAGGCACTCCCTGTGCAGTGTCCCGCTGTTCTCGAGCTAGGTCCCAAACACTGGCTACGCACTCCCTGTGCAGCACTCCACTGCTCTCAAGCTAGCTCCCAAACACTGGCTACGCACTTCATGTGCAGCGCTCCGCTGCTCTCGAGCTAGGTCCCGAACACCGGCTACTCCCTCCCTGTGCAGCGCTCTGCTGCTCTCGAGCTAGGTCCCGAACACTGGCTAGGCACTCCCTGTGCAGCACTCCGCTGCTCCCGAGCTAGGTCCCAAACACTGGCTACGCACTCCCTGTGCAGCATTCCGCTGCTCTCGAGCTAGGTCCCAAACACTGGCTACGCACTCCCTGTGCTGCGCTCCGCTGCTCTTGAGCTAGATAGACCCCAAACACGGGCTACGCACTCCCTGTGCAGCGCTCTGCTGCTCTCGAACTAGATAGAGCCGAAACACTGACAACGCACTCCCTGTCCAGCGCTCCGCTGCTCTCGAGCTACATCCCAAACACTGGCGACGCACTCCCTGTGCAGCACTCCACTGCTCTCGAGCTAGGTCCCGAACACTGGCTACGCACTCCCTGTGCAGCGCTCCGCTGCTCTCGAGCTAGATCCTGAACACTGGCTAGGCACTCCCTGTGCAGCGCTCCGCTGCTCTCGAGTTAGGACCCGAACACTGGCTACGCACTTCCTGTGCAGCACTCCGCTGCTCTCGAGCTAGGTCCCAAACACTGGCTATGCACTCCCAGTGCAGCACTCTGCTGTTCTCGAGCTAGATCACAAACACTGGCTACGCACTCCCTGTGCAGTGCTCCGCTGCTCTCGAGCCTTGTCCCAAACACTGGCAACACACTCCCTGTCCAGCGCTCTGCTGCTCTCGAGCTAGATCCAAAACACTGGCTAGGCACTCCCTTTGGAGCGCTCCGCTGCTCTCGAGCTAGATCCCAAACACTGGCTAGGCACTCCCTGTGCAGTGCTCTGCTTCTCTCGAGCTAGTTCTCGAAACACTGGCTATGTATTCCCTATACAGCGCTCCGCTGCTCTTGAGCTAGGTGCCAAACACTGGCTACACACTCCCAGTGCAGCGCTCTGCTGCTCTTGAGCTAGATCACAAACACTGGCTATGCACTCCCTGTGCAGCGCTCCGCTGCTCTCGAGCTAGGTCCCAAACACTGGCAACACACTCCCTGTCCAGTGCTCTGCTGCTCTCGAGCTAGATCCCAAACACTGGCTAGGCACTCCCTTTGGAGCGCTCCTCTGCTCTCAAGCTAGATCCCGAACACTGGCTATGCACTCCCTGTGCAGCGCTCCGCTGCTCTCGAGCTAGGTCCCAAACACTGGCAACACACTCCCTGTCCAGTGCTCTGCTGCTCTCGAGCTAGATCCCAAACACTGGCTAGGCACTCCCTTTGGAGCGCTCCGCTGCTCTCGAGCTAGATCCCAAAAACTGGCTAGGCACTCCCTGTGCAGTGCTCTGCTTCTCTCGAGCTAGTTCTCGAAACACTGGCTATGTATTCCCTGTACAGCGCTCCGCTGCTCTTGAGCTAGGTGCCAAACACTGGCTACACACTCCCAGTGCAGCGCTCTGCTGCTCTTGAGCTAGATCACAAACACTGGCTATGCACTCCCTGTGCAGCGCTCCGCTGCTCTCGAGCTAGGTCCCAAACACTGGCAACACACTCCCTGTCCAGTGCTCTGCTGCTCTCGAGCTAGATCCCAAACACTGGCTAGGCACTCCCTTTGGAGCGCTCCTCTGCTCTCAAGCTAGATCCCGAACACTGGCTAGGCACTCCCTGTGCAGCGCTCTGCTGCTCTCGAACTATATAGAGCCCAAACACTGACAACGCACTCCCTGTCCGGTGCTCCACTGCTCTCGAGCTACATCCCAAACACTGGCTATGCATTCCCTGTGCAGCGCTCCGCTGCTCTCGAGCTAGGTCCCAAACACTGGCTACGCACTCCCTGTGCAGTGCTCAACTGCTCTCGAGCTAGGTCCCAAACACTGGCTACACACTCCATGTGCAGCACTCCACTGCTCTCGAGCTAAGTCCCAAACACTGGCTACGCACTCCATGTGCAGCGTTCCCCTGCTCTAGAGCTAGGTCCCGAACACCGGCTACGCCCTCCCCGTGCAGCGCTCTGCTGCTCTCGAGCTAGGTCCCGAACACTGGCTAGGCACTCCCGTGCAGCGCTCCGCTGCTCCCGGGCTAGGTCCCAAACACTGGCTACGCACTCCCTGTGCAGCGCTCCACTGCTCTCGAGCTAGGTCCCAAACACTGGCAACACACTCACTCACTGTGCAGCGCTCTGCTGCTCTTGAGCTAGATCCCAAACACTGGCTAGGCACTCCCTGTGCAGTGCTCCGCTGCTCTCGAGCTAGGTCCCAAACACTGGCTACGTACTCCATGTGCAGCGCTCCGCTGCTCTCGAGCTAGGTCCGAAACACTGGCTACGCCCTCCCTGTGCAGCGCTCCGCTGCTCTCGAGCTAGGTCCCGAACACAGGCTAGGCACTCGCTGTTCAGCACTCAGCTTCTCTTGAGCTAGGTCCTGAACACTGGCTACACACTCCCTGTGCAGAGCTCTGTTGCTCTTGAACTAGGTCCCAAACACTGGCTACACACTCCCAGTGCAGCACTCCGCTGCTCTCGAGCTAGATCACAAACACTGGCTACGCACTCCCTGTGCAGCGCTCTGCTGCTCTCGAGCTAGATCCAAAACACTGGCTAGGCACTCCCTTTGGAGCGCTCCGCTGCTCTTGAGCTAGGTCCCGAACACCTGCTACGCCCTCCCCGTGCAGCGCTCTGCTGCTCTCGAGCTAGGTCCCGAACACTGGCTAGGCATTCCCTGTGCAGCTCTCCGCTGCTCCCGAGCTAGGTCCCAAACATTGGCTACGCACTCCCTGTGCAGCGCTCCGCTGCTCTCGAGCTATAGAGACCCCAAACACTGGCTACGCACTCCCTGTGCAGCGCTCTGCTACTTTCGAGCTAGATCCCAAACACTCTGCTGCTCTTAAGCTAAATCCCAAACACTGGCTACACACTCCCTGTGCATCGCTCTTACGCACTCCCTGCTAGGTCCCAAAGACTGGCTACGCACTGCCTGTACAGGGCTTCTCTGCTCTTGAGCTAGCTCCCAAACACTGGCTACGCACTCCCTGTGCAGCGCTCCGCTGCTCTCGAGCTACATCACAAACACGGGCTATGCACACCCTGTCCAGTGCTCCGCTGCTCTCGAGCTAGGTCCCAAACACGGGCTACGCACTCCCTGTGCAGCGCTCTGCTGCTCTCGAGCTAGGTCCCAAACACTGGCAACACACTCCCTCGCTGTGCAGCGCTCTGCTGCTCTCGAGCTAGATCCCAAACACTGGCTAGGCACTCCCTGTGCAGTGCTCCGCTGCTCTCGAGCTAGGTCCCAAACACTGGCTAGGCACTCCCTGTGCAGCGGAACGCTGCTCTCGAGCTAGATCCCGAACACTGGTTAGGCACTCCCTGTGCAGCGCTCCGCTGCTCTCGAGTTAGGACCCGAACACTGGCTACGCACTTCCTGTGCAGCACTCCGCTGTTCTCGAGCTAGATCACAAACACTGGCTACGCACTCCCTGTGCAGTGCTCCGCTGCTCTCGAGCCTTGTCCCAAACACTGGCAACACACTCCCTGTCCAGCGCTCTGCTGCTCTCGAGCTAGATCCAAAATACTGGCTAGGCACTCCCTTTGGAGCGCTCCGCTGCTCTCGAGCTAGATCCCAAACACTGGCTAGGCACTCCCTGTGCAGTGCTCTGCTTCTCTCGAGCTAGTTCTCGAAACACTGGCTATGTATTCCCTGTACAGCGCTCCGCTGCTCTTGAGCTAGGTGCCAAACACTGGCTACACACTCCCAGTGCAGCGCTCTGCTGCTCTTGAGCTAGATCACAAACACTGGCTATGCACTCCCTGTGCAGCGCTCCGCTGCTCTCGAGCTAGGTCCCAAACACTGGCAACACACTCCCTGTCCAGTGCTCTGCTGCTCTCGAGCTAGATCCCAAACACTGGCTAGGCACTCCCTTTGGAGCGCTCCTCTGCTCTCAAGCTAGATCCCGAACACTGGCTAGGCACTCCCTGTGCCGTGCTCCGCTGCTCTCGAGCTAGGTCCCAAACACTGGCTATGCACTCCCTGTGTAGCACTCCACTGCTCTTGAGCTAGGTCCCAAACACCGGCTACGCCCTCCCTGTGCAGCGCTCTGCTGCTTTCGAGCTAGGTCCCAAATACTGGCTACACACTCCCAGTGCAGCGCTCCGCTGCTCTCGAGCTAGATCACAAACACTGGCTACGCACTCCCTGTGCAGCGCTCCGTTGCTCTCGAGCTAGGTCCCAAATACTGGCTAGGCTGTCCCTTTGGAGCACTCCTCGGCTCTCAAGCTAGATCCCGAACACTGGCTAGGCACTCCCTGTGCAGTGTTCCGCTGTTCTCGAGCTAGGTCCCAAACACTGGCTACGCACTCCCTGTGCAGCACTCCACTGCTCTCAAGCTAGCTCCCAAACACTGGCTACGCACTCCATGTGCAGCGCTCCGCCGCTCTCGAGCTAGGTCCCGAACACCGGCTACTCCCTCCCTGTGCAGCGCTCTGCTGCTCTCGAGCTAGGTCCCAAACACTGGCTAGGCACTCCCTGTGCAGCACTCCGCTGCGCCCGAGCTAGGTCCCAAACACTGGCTACGCACTCCCTGTGCAGCGCTCCGCTGCTCGAGAGCTAGGTCCCAAACACTGGCTATGCACTCCCTGTGCTGCGCTCCGCTGCTCTTGAGCTAGATAGAGCCCAAACACGGGCTACGCACTCCCTGTGCAGCGCTCTGCTGCTCTCGAACTATATAGAGCCCAAACACTGACAACGCACTCCCTGTCCAGCGCTCCGCTGCTCTCGAGCTACATCCCAAACACTGGCTATGCATTCCCTGTGCAGCGCTCCGCTGCTCTCGAGCTAGGTCCCAAACACTGGCTACGCACTCCCTGTGCAGTGCTCAACTGCTCTCGAGCTAGGTCCCAAACACTGGCTACACACTCCCTGTGCAGCACTCCACTGCTCTCGAGCTAAGTCCCAAACACTGGCTACGCACTCCATGTGCAGCGTTCCGCTGCTCTAGAGCTAGGTCCCGAACACCGGCTACGCCCTCCCCGTGCAGCGCTCTGCTGCTCTCGAGCTAGGTCCCGAACACTGGCTAGGCACTCCCGTGCAGCGCTCCGCTGCTCCCGGGCTAGGTCCCAAACACTGGCTACGCACTCCCTGTGCAGCGCTCCGCTGCTCTCGAGCTAGGTCCCAAACACTGGCAACACACTCCCTCACTGTTCAGCGCTCTGCTGCTCTTGAGCTAGATCCCAAACACTGGCTAGGCACTCCCTGTGCAGTGCTCCTCTGCTCTCGAGCTAGGTCCCAAACACTGGCTACGTACTCCATGTGCAGCGCTCCGCTGCTCTCGAGCTAGGTCCGAAACACTGGCTACTCCCTCCCTGTGCAGCGCTCCGCTGCTCTCGAGCTAGGTCCCGAACACAGGCTAGGCACTCGCTGTTCAGCACTCAGCTTCTCTTGAGCTAGGTCCCAAACACTGGCAACACACTCCCTGTCCAGTGCTCTGCTGCTCTCGAGCTAGATCCCAAACACTGGCTAGGCACTCCCTTTGGAGCGCTCCGCTGCTCTCGAGCTAGATCCCAAACACTGGCTAGGCACTCCCTGTGCAGTGCTCTGCTTCTCTCGAGCTAGTTCTCGAAACACTGGCTATGTATTCCCTGTACAGCGCTCCGCTGCTCTTGAGCTAGGTGCCAAACACTGGCTACACACTCCCAGTGCAGCGCTCTGCTGCTCTTGAGCTAGATCACAAACACTGGCTATGCACTCCCTGTGCAGCGCTCCGCTGCTCTCGAGCTAGGTCCCAAACACTGGCAACACACTCCCTGTCCAGTGCTCTGCTGCTCTCGAGCTAGATCCCAAACACTGGCTAGGCACTCCCTTTGGAGCGCTCCTCTGCTCTCAAGCTAGATCCCGAACACTGGCTAGGCACTCCCTGTGCAGCGCTCTGCTGCTCTCGAACTATATAGAGCCCAAACACTGACAACGCACTCCCTGTCCGGTGCTCCACTGCTCTCGAGCTACATCCCAAACACTGGCTATGCATTCCCTGTGCAGCGCTCCGCTGCTCTCGAGCTAGGTCCCAAACACTGGCTACGCACTCCCTGTGCAGTGCTCAACTGCTCTCGAGCTAGGTCCCAAACACTGGCTACACACTCCATGTGCAGCACTCCACTGCTCTCGAGCTAAGTCCCAAACACTGGCTACGCACTCCATGTGCAGCGTTCCCCTGCTCTAGAGCTAGGTCCCGAACACCGGCTACGCCCTCCCCGTGCAGCGCTCTGCTGCTCTCGAGCTAGGTCCCGAACACTGGCTAGGCACTCCCGTGCAGCGCTCCGCTGCTCCCGGGCTAGGTCCCAAACACTGGCTACGCACTCCCTGTGCAGCGCTCCACTGCTCTCGAGCTAGGTCCCAAACACTGGCAACACACTCACTCACTGTGCAGCGCTCTGCTGCTCTTGAGCTAGATCCCAAACACTGGCTAGGCACTCCCTGTGCAGTGCTCCGCTGCTCTCGAGCTAGGTCCCAAACACTGGCTACGTACTCCATGTGCAGCGCTCCGCTGCTCTCGAGCTAGGTCCGAAACACTGGCTACGCCCTCCCTGTGCAGCGCTCCGCTGCTCTCGAGCTAGGTCCCGAACACAGGCTAGGCACTCGCTGTTCAGCACTCAGCTTCTCTTGAGCTAGGTCCTGAACACTGGCTACACACTCCCTGTGCAGAGCTCTGTTGCTCTTGAACTAGGTCCCAAACACTGGCTACACACTCCCAGTGCAGCACTCCGCTGCTCTCGAGCTAGATCACAAACACTGGCTACGCACTCCCTGTGCAGCGCTCTGCTGCTCTCGAGCTAGATCCAAAACACTGGCTAGGCACTCCCTTTGGAGCGCTCCGCTGCTCTTGAGCTAGGTCCCGAACACCTGCTACGCCCTCCCCGTGCAGCGCTCTGCTGCTCTCGAGCTAGGTCCCGAACACTGGCTAGGCATTCCCTGTGCAGCTCTCCGCTGCTCCCGAGCTAGGTCCCAAACATTGGCTACGCACTCCCTGTGCAGCGCTCCGCTGCTCTCGAGCTATAGAGACCCCAAACACTGGCTACGCACTCCCTGTGCAGCGCTCTGCTACTTTCGAGCTAGATCCCAAACACTCTGCTGCTCTTAAGCTAAATCCCAAACACTGGCTACACACTCCCTGTGCATCGCTCTTACGCACTCCCTGCTAGGTCCCAAAGACTGGCTACGCACTGCCTGTACAGGGCTTCTCTGCTCTTGAGCTAGCTCCCAAACACTGGCTACGCACTCCCTGTGCAGCGCTCCGCTGCTCTCGAGCTACATCACAAACACGGGCTATGCACACCCTGTCCAGTGCTCCGCTGCTCTCGAGCTAGGTCCCAAACACGGGCTACGCACTCCCTGTGCAGCGCTCTGCTGCTCTCGAGCTAGGTCCCAAACACTGGCAACACACTCCCTCGCTGTGCAGCGCTCTGCTGCTCTCGAGCTAGATCCCAAACACTGGCTAGGCACTCCCTGTGCAGTGCTCCGCTGCTCTCGAGCTAGGTCCCAAACACTGGCTAGGCACTCCCTGTGCAGCGGAACGCTGCTCTCGAGCTAGATCCCGAACACTGGTTAGGCACTCCCTGTGCAGCGCTCCGCTGCTCTCGAGTTAGGACCCGAACACTGGCTACGCACTTCCTGTGCAGCACTCCGCTGTTCTCGAGCTAGATCACAAACACTGGCTACGCACTCCCTGTGCAGTGCTCCGCTGCTCTCGAGCCTTGTCCCAAACACTGGCAACACACTCCCTGTCCAGCGCTCTGCTGCTCTCGAGCTAGATCCAAAATACTGGCTAGGCACTCCCTTTGGAGCGCTCCGCTGCTCTCGAGCTAGATCCCAAACACTGGCTAGGCACTCCCTGTGCAGTGCTCTGCTTCTCTCGAGCTAGTTCTCGAAACACTGGCTATGTATTCCCTGTACAGCGCTCCGCTGCTCTTGAGCTAGGTGCCAAACACTGGCTACACACTCCCAGTGCAGCGCTCTGCTGCTCTTGAGCTAGATCACAAACACTGGCTATGCACTCCCTGTGCAGCGCTCCGCTGCTCTCGAGCTAGGTCCCAAACACTGGCAACACACTCCCTGTCCAGTGCTCTGCTGCTCTCGAGCTAGATCCCAAACACTGGCTAGGCACTCCCTTTGGAGCGCTCCTCTGCTCTCAAGCTAGATCCCGAACACTGGCTAGGCACTCCCTGTGCCGTGCTCCGCTGCTCTCGAGCTAGGTCCCAAACACTGGCTATGCACTCCCTGTGTAGCACTCCACTGCTCTTGAGCTAGGTCCCAAACACCGGCTACGCCCTCCCTGTGCAGCGCTCTGCTGCTTTCGAGCTAGGTCCCAAATACTGGCTACACACTCCCAGTGCAGCGCTCCGCTGCTCTCGAGCTAGATCACAAACACTGGCTACGCACTCCCTGTGCAGCGCTCCGTTGCTCTCGAGCTAGGTCCCAAATACTGGCTAGGCTGTCCCTTTGGAGCACTCCTCGGCTCTCAAGCTAGATCCCGAACACTGGCTAGGCACTCCCTGTGCAGTGTTCCGCTGTTCTCGAGCTAGGTCCCAAACACTGGCTACGCACTCCCTGTGCAGCACTCCACTGCTCTCAAGCTAGCTCCCAAACACTGGCTACGCACTCCATGTGCAGCGCTCCGCCGCTCTCGAGCTAGGTCCCGAACACCGGCTACTCCCTCCCTGTGCAGCGCTCTGCTGCTCTCGAGCTAGGTCCCAAACACTGGCTAGGCACTCCCTGTGCAGCACTCCGCTGCGCCCGAGCTAGGTCCCAAACACTGGCTACGCACTCCCTGTGCAGCGCTCCGCTGCTCGAGAGCTAGGTCCCAAACACTGGCTATGCACTCCCTGTGCTGCGCTCCGCTGCTCTTGAGCTAGATAGAGCCCAAACACGGGCTACGCACTCCCTGTGCAGCGCTCTGCTGCTCTCGAACTATATAGAGCCCAAACACTGACAACGCACTCCCTGTCCAGCGCTCCGCTGCTCTCGAGCTACATCCCAAACACTGGCTATGCATTCCCTGTGCAGCGCTCCGCTGCTCTCGAGCTAGGTCCCAAACACTGGCTACGCACTCCCTGTGCAGTGCTCAACTGCTCTCGAGCTAGGTCCCAAACACTGGCTACACACTCCCTGTGCAGCACTCCACTGCTCTCGAGCTAAGTCCCAAACACTGGCTACGCACTCCATGTGCAGCGTTCCGCTGCTCTAGAGCTAGGTCCCGAACACCGGCTACGCCCTCCCCGTGCAGCGCTCTGCTGCTCTCGAGCTAGGTCCCGAACACTGGCTAGGCACTCCCGTGCAGCGCTCCGCTGCTCCCGGGCTAGGTCCCAAACACTGGCTACGCACTCCCTGTGCAGCGCTCCGCTGCTCTCGAGCTAGGTCCCAAACACTGGCAACACACTCCCTCACTGTTCAGCGCTCTGCTGCTCTTGAGCTAGATCCCAAACACTGGCTAGGCACTCCCTGTGCAGTGCTCCTCTGCTCTCGAGCTAGGTCCCAAACACTGGCTACGTACTCCATGTGCAGCGCTCCGCTGCTCTCGAGCTAGGTCCCGAACACAGGCTAGGCACTCGCTGTTCAGCACTCAGCTTCTCTTGAGCTAGGTCCTGAACACTGGCTACACACTCCCTGTGCAGAGCTCTGTTGCTCTTGAGCTAGGTCCCAAACACTGGCTACACACTCCCAGTGCAGCACTCCGCTGCTCTCGAGCTAGATCACAAACACTGGCTACGCACTCCCTGTGCAGCGCTCTGCTGCTCTCGAGCTAAGTCCCAAACACTGGCAACACACTCCCTGTCCAGCGCTCTGCTGCTCTCGAGCTAGATCCCAAACACTGGCTAGGCACTCCCTTTGGAGCGCTCCTCTGCTCTCAAGCTAGATCCCGAACACTGGCTAGGCACTCCCTGTGCAGTGCTGGTCCCAAACACTGGCTATGCACTCCCTGTGCAGCACTCCACTGCTCTCGAGCTAGGTCCCGAACACCTGCTACGCCCTCCCCGTGCAGCGCTCTGCTGCTCTCGAGCCAGGTCCCGAACACTGGCAAGGCATTCCCTGTGCAGCGCTCCGCTGCTCCCGAGCTAGGTCCCAAACACTGGCTACGCACTCCCTGTGCAGCGCTCCGCTGCTCTCGAGCTAGAGAGAGCCCAAACACTGGCTACGCACTCCCTGTGCAGCGCTCTGCTACTCTCGAGCTAGATCCCAAACACTCTGCTGCTCTCAAGCTAAATCCCAAACACTGGCTACACACTCCCTGTGCATCGCTCTTACGCACTCCCTGCTAGGTCCCAAAGACTGGCTACGCACTGCCTGTGCAGTGCTTCTCTGCTCTTGAGCTAGCTCCCAAACACTGGCTACGCACTCCCTGTGCAGCGCTCCGCTGCTCTCGAGCTACATCACAAACACGGGCTATGCACACCCTGTCCAGTGCTCCGCTGCTCTCGAGCTAGGTCCCAAACATGGGCTACGCACTCCCTGTGCAGCGCTCTGCTGCTCTCGAGCTAGGTCCCAAACACTGGCAACACACTCCCTCGCTGTGCAGCGCTCTGCTGCTCTCGAGCTAGATCCCAAACACTGGCTAGGCACTCCCTGTGCAGTGCTCCGCTGCTCTCGAGCTAGGTCCCAAACACTGGCTACACACTCCATGTGCAGCGCTCCGCTGCCCTCGAGCTAGGTCCCAAACACTGGCTAGGCACTCCCTGTACAGCGGAACGCTGCTCTCGAGCTAGATCCCGAACACTGGTTAGGCACTCCCTGTGCAGCGCTCCGCTGCTCTCGAGTTAGGACCCGAACACTGGCTACGCACTTCCTGTGCAGCACTCCGCTGCTCTCGAGCTAGGTCCCAAACACTGGCTATGCACTCCCAGTGCAGACCTCTGCTGTTCTCGAGCTAGATCACAAACACTGGCTACGCACTCCCTGTGCAGTGCTCCGCTGCTCTCGAGCCTTGTCCCAAACACTGGCAACACACTCCCTGTCCAGCGCTCTGCTGCTCTCGAGCTAGATCCAAAACACTGGCTAGGCACTCCCTTTGAAGCGCTCCGCTGCTCTTGAGCTAGATCCCAAACACTGGCTAGGCACTCCCTGTGCAGTGCTCTGCTTCTCTCGAGCTAGTTCTCGAAACACTGGCTATGTATTCCCTGTACAGAGCTCCGCTGCTCTTGAGCTAGGTCCCAAACACTGGCTACACACTCCCGATGCAGGGCTCTGCTGCTCTCGAGCTACATCCCAAACACTGGCGACGCACTCCCTGTGCAGCACTCCACTGCTCTCGAGCTAGGTCCCGAACACTGGCTACGCACTCCCTGTGCAGCGCTCCGCTGCTCTCTAGCTAGATCCTGAACACTGGCTAGGCACTCCCTGTGCAGCGCTCCGCTGCTCTCGAGTTAGGACCCGAACACTGGCTACGCACTTCCTGTGCAGCACTCCGCTGCTCTCGAGCTAGGTCCCAAACACTGGCTATGCACTCCCAGTGCAGCACTCTGCTGTTCTCGAGCTAGATCACAAACACTGGCTACGCACTCCCTGTGCAGTGCTCCGCTGCTCTCGAGCCTTGTCCCAAACACTGGCAACACACTCCCTGTCCAGCGCTCTGCTGCTCTCGAGCTAGATCCAAAACACTGGCTAGGCACTCCCTTTGGAGCGCTCCGCTGCTCTCGAGCTAGATCCCAAACACTGGCTAGGCACTCCCTGTGCAGTGCTCTGCTTCTCTCGAGCTAGTTCTCGAAACACTGGCTATGTATTCCCTGTACAGCGCTCCGCTGCTCTTGAGCTAGGTGCCAAACACTGGCTACACACTCCCAGTGCAGCGCTCTGCTGCTCTTGAGCTAGATCACAAACACTGGCTATGCACTCCCTGTGCAGCGCTCCGCTGCTCTCGAGCTAGGTCCCAAACACTGGCAACACACTCCCTGTCCAGTGCTCTGCTGCTCTCGAGCTAGATCCCAAACACTGGCTAGGCACTCCCTTTGGAGCGCTCCTCTGCTCTCAAGCTAGATCCCGAACACTGGCTAGGCACTCCCTGTGCAGTGCTCCGCTGCTCTCGAGCTAGGTCCCAAACACTGGCTATGCACTCCCTGTGTAGCACTCCACTGCTCTTGAGCTAGGTCCCAAACACCGGCTACGCCCTCCCTGTGCAGCGCTCTGCTGCTTTCGAGCTAGGTCCCAAATACTGGCTACACACTCCCAGTGCAGCGCTCCGCTGCTCTCGAGCTAGATCACAAACACTGGCTACGCTCTCCCTGTGCAGCGCTCCGTTGCTCTCGAGCTAGGTCCCAAATACTGGCTAGGCTGTCCCTTTGGAGCGCTCCTCTGCTCTCAAGCTAGATCCCGAACACTGGCTAGGCACTCCCTGTGCAGTGTTCCGCTGTTCTCGAGCTAGGTCCCAAACACTGGCTATGCACTCCCTGTGCAGCACTCCACTGCTCTCAAGCTAGCTCCCAAACACTGGCTACGCACTCCATGTGCAGCGCTCCGCCGCTCTCGAGCTAGGTCCCGAACACCGGCTACTCCCTCCCTGTGCAGCGCTCTGCTGCTCTCGAGCTAGGTCCCGAACACTGGCTAGGCACTCCCTGTGCAGCACTCCGCTGCGCCCGAGCTAGGTCCCAAACACTGGCTACGCACTCCCTGTGCAGCGCTCCGCTGCTCTCGAGCTAGGTCCCAAACACTGGCTACGCACTCCCTGTGCTGCGCTCCGCTGCTCTTGAGCTAGATAGACCCCAAACACGGGCTACGCACTCCCTGTGCAGCGCTCTGCTGCTCTCGAACTATATAGAGCCCAAACACTGACAACGCACTGCCTGTCCAGCGCTCCGCTGCTCTCGAGCTACATCCCAAACACTGGCTATGCATTCCCTGTGCAGCGCTCCGCTGCTCTCGAGCTAGGTCCCAAACACTGGCTACGCACTCCCTGTGCAGTGCTCAACTGCTCTCGAGCTAGGTCCCAAACACTGGCTACGCACTCCATGTGCAGCGTTCCGCTGCTCTAGAGCTAGGTCCCGAACACCGGCTACGCCCTCCCCGTGCAGCACTCTGCTGCTCTCGAGCTAGGTCCCGAACACTGGCTAGGCACTCCCGTGCAGCGCTCCGCTGCTCCCGGGCTAGGTCCCAAACACTGGCTACGCACTCCCTGTGCAGCGCTCCGCTGCTCTCGAGCTAGGTCCCAAACACTGGCAACACACTCCCTCACTGTGCAGCGCTCTGCTGCTCTTGAGCTAGATCCCAAACACTGGCTAGGCACTCCCTGTGCAGTGCTCCGCTGCTCTCGAGCTAGGTCCCAAACACTGGCTACGTACTCCATGTGCAGCGCTCCGCTGCTCTCGAGCTAGGTCCGAAACACTGGCTACGCCCTCCCTGTGCAGCGCTCCGCTGCTCTCGAGCTAGGTCCCCAACACAGGCTAGGCACTCGCTGTTCAGCACTCAGCTTCTCTTGAGCTAGGTCCTGAACACTGGCTACACACTCCCTGTGCAGAGCTCTGTTGCTCTTGAGCTAGGTCCCAAACACTGGCTACACACTCCCAGTGCAGCACTCCGCTGCTCTCGAGCTAGATCACAAACACTGGCTACGCACTCCCTGTGCAGCGCTCTGCTGCTCTCGAGCTAGGTCCCAAACACTGGCAACACACTCCCTGTCCAGCGCTCTGCTGCTCTCGAGCTAGATCCCAAACACTGGCTAGGCACTCCCTTTGGAGCGCTCCTCTGCTCTCAAGCTAGATCCCGAACACTGGCTAGGCACTCCCTGTGCAGTGCTCCGCTGCTCTCGAGCTAGGTCCCAAACACTGGCTATGTATTCCCTGTACAGAGCTCCGCTGCTCTTGAGGTAGGTCCCAAACACTGGCTACACACTCCCGATGCAGCGCTCTGCTGCTCTCGAGCTAGATCACAAACACTGGCTACGCACTCCCTGTGCAGCGCTCCGCTGCTCTCGAGCTAGGTCCCAAACACTGGCAACACACTCCCTGTCCAGCGCTCTGCTGCTCTCGAGCTAGATCCCAAACACTGGCTAGGCACTCCCTTTGAAGCGCTCCTCTGCTCTCAAGCTAGATCCCGAACACTGGCTAGGCACTCCCTGTGCAGTGCTCCGCTGCTCTCGAGCTAGGTCCCAAACACTGGCTATGCACTCCCTGTGTAGCACTCCACTGCTCTTGAGCTAGGTCCCAAACACTGGCTACGCACTCCATGTGCAGCGCTCCGCTGCTCTCGAGCTAGGTCCCGAACACCGGCTAAGCCCTCCCTGTGCAGCGCTCTGCTGCTTTCGAGCTAGGTCCCAAACACTGGCTACACACTCCCAGTGCAGCGCTCCGCTGCTCTCGAGCTAGATCACAAACACTGGCTACGCACTCCCTGTGCAGCGCTCCACTGCTCTCGACCTAGGTCCCAAACACTGGCAACACACTCCCTGTCCAGCGCTCTGCTGCTCTCGAGCTAGGTCCCAAACACTGGCTAGGCACTCCCTTTGGAGCGCTCCTCTGCTCTCAAGCTAGATCCCGAACACTGGCTAGGCACTCCCTGTGCAGTGTCCCGCTGTTCTCGAGCTAGGTCCCAAACACTGGCTACGCACTCCCTGTGCAGCACTCCACTGCTCTCAAGCTAGCTCCCAAACACTGGCTACGCACTTCATGTGCAGCGCTCCGCTGCTCTCGAGCTAGGTCCCGAACACCGGCTACTCCCTCCCTGTGCAGCGCTCTGCTGCTCTCGAGCTAGGTCCCGAACACTGGCTAGGCACTCCCTGTGCAGCACTCCGCTGCTCCCGAGCTAGGTCCCAAACACTGGCTACGCACTCCCTGTGCAGCATTCCGCTGCTCTCGAGCTAGGTCCCAAACACTGGCTACGCACTCCCTGTGCTGCGCTCCGCTGCTCTTGAGCTAGATAGACCCCAAACACGGGCTACGCACTCCCTGTGCAGCGCTCTGCTGCTCTCGAACTAGATAGAGCCGAAACACTGACAACGCACTCCCTGTCCAGCGCTCCGCTGCTCTCGAGCTACATCCCAAACACTGGCGACGCACTCCCTGTGCAGCACTCCACTGCTCTCGAGCTAGGTCCCGAACACTGGCTACGCACTCCCTGTGCAGCGCTCCGCTGCTCTCGAGCTAGATCCTGAACACTGGCTAGGCACTCCCTGTGCAGCGCTCCGCTGCTCTCGAGTTAGGACCCGAACACTGGCTACGCACTTCCTGTGCAGCACTCCGCTGCTCTCGAGCTAGGTCCCAAACACTGGCTATGCACTCCCAGTGCAGCACTCTGCTGTTCTCGAGCTAGATCACAAACACTGGCTACGCACTCCCTGTGCAGTGCTCCGCTGCTCTCGAGCCTTGTCCCAAACACTGGCAACACACTCCCTGTCCAGCGCTCTGCTGCTCTCGAGCTAGATCCAAAACACTGGCTAGGCACTCCCTTTGGAGCGCTCCGCTGCTCTCGAGCTAGATCCCAAACACTGGCTAGGCACTCCCTGTGCAGTGCTCTGCTTCTCTCGAGCTAGTTCTCGAAACACTGGCTATGTATTCCCTATACAGCGCTCCGCTGCTCTTGAGCTAGGTGCCAAACACTGGCTACACACTCCCAGTGCAGCGCTCTGCTGCTCTTGAGCTAGATCACAAACACTGGCTATGCACTCCCTGTGCAGCGCTCCGCTGCTCTCGAGCTAGGTCCCAAACACTGGCAACACACTCCCTGTCCAGTGCTCTGCTGCTCTCGAGCTAGATCCCAAACACTGGCTAGGCACTCCCTTTGGAGCGCTCCTCTGCTCTCAAGCTAGATCCCGAACACTGGCTATGCACTCCCTGTGCAGCGCTCCGCTGCTCTCGAGCTAGGTCCCAAACACTGGCAACACACTCCCTGTCCAGTGCTCTGCTGCTCTCGAGCTAGATCCCAAACACTGGCTAGGCACTCCCTTTGGAGCGCTCCGCTGCTCTCGAGCTAGATCCCAAACACTGGCTAGGCACTCCCTGTGCAGTGCTCTGCTTCTCTCGAGCTAGTTCTCGAAACACTGGCTATGTATTCCCTGTACAGCGCTCCGCTGCTCTTGAGCTAGGTGCCAAACACTGGCTACACACTCCCAGTGCAGCGCTCTGCTGCTCTTGAGCTAGATCACAAACACTGGCTATGCACTCCCTGTGCAGCGCTCCGCTGCTCTCGAGCTAGGTCCCAAACACTGGCAACACACTCCCTGTCCAGTGCTCTGCTGCTCTCGAGCTAGATCCCAAACACTGGCTAGGCACTCCCTTTGGAGCGCTCCTCTGCTCTCAAGCTAGATCCCGAACACTGGCTAGGCACTCCCTGTGCAGCGCTCTGCTGCTCTCGAACTATATAGAGCCCAAACACTGACAACGCACTCCCTGTCCGGTGCTCCACTGCTCTCGAGCTACATCCCAAACACTGGCTATGCATTCCCTGTGCAGCGCTCCGCTGCTCTCGAGCTAGGTCCCAAACACTGGCTACGCACTCCCTGTGCAGTGCTCAACTGCTCTCGAGCTAGGTCCCAAACACTGGCTACACACTCCATGTGCAGCACTCCACTGCTCTCGAGCTAAGTCCCAAACACTGGCTACGCACTCCATGTGCAGCGTTCCCCTGCTCTAGAGCTAGGTCCCGAACACCGGCTACGCCCTCCCCGTGCAGCGCTCTGCTGCTCTCGAGCTAGGTCCCGAACACTGGCTAGGCACTCCCGTGCAGCGCTCCGCTGCTCCCGGGCTAGGTCCCAAACACTGGCTACGCACTCCCTGTGCAGCGCTCCACTGCTCTCGAGCTAGGTCCCAAACACTGGCAACACACTCCCTCACTGTGCAGCGCTCTGCTGCTCTTGAGCTAGATCCCAAACACTGGCTAGGCACTCCCTGTGCAGTGCTCCGCTGCTCTCGAGCTACATCCCAAACACTGGCGACGCACTCCCTGTGCAGCACTCCACTGCTCTCGAGCTAGGTCCCGAACACTGGCTACGCACTCCCTGTGCAGCGCTCCGCTGCTCTCGAGCTAGATCCTGAACACTGGCTAGGCACTCCCTGTGCAGCGCTCCGCTGCTCTCGAGTTAGGACCCGAACACTGGCTACGCACTTCCTGTGCAGCACTCCGCTGCTCTCGAGCTAGGTCCCAAACACTGGCTATGCACTCCCAGTGCAGCACTCTGCTGTTCTCGAGCTAGATCACAAACACTGGCTACGCACTCCCTGTGCAGTGCTCCGCTGCTCTCGAGCCTTGTCCCAAACACTGGCAACACACTCCCTGTCCAGCGCTCTGCTGCTCTCGAGCTAGATCCAAAACACTGGCTAGGCACTCCCTTTGGAGCGCTCCGCTGCTCTCGAGCTAGATCCCAAACACTGGCTAGGCACTCCCTGTGCAGTGCTCTGCTTCTCTCGAGCTAGTTCTCGAAACACTGGCTATGTATTCCCTATACAGCGCTCCGCTGCTCTTGATCTAGGTGCCAAACACTGGCTACACACTCCCAGTGCAGCGCTCTGCTGCTCTTGAGCTAGATCACAAACACTGGCTATGCACTCCCTGTGCAGCGCTCCGCTGCTCTCGAGCTAGGTCCCAAACACTGGCAACACACTCCCTGTCCAGTGCTCTGCTGCTCTCGAGCTAGATCCCAAACACTGGCTAGGCACTCCCTTTGGAGCGCTCCTCTGCTCTCAAGCTAGATCCCGAACACTGGCTATGCACTCCCTGTGCAGCGCTCCGCTGCTCTCGAGCTAGGTCCCAAACACTGGCAACACACTCCCTGTCCAGCGCTCTGCTGCTCTCGAGCTAGATCCCAAACACTGGCTAGGCACTCCCTTTGGAGCGCTCCTCTGCTCTCAAGCTAGATCCCGAACACTGGCTAGGCACTCCCTGTGCAGTGCTCCGCTGCTCTCGAGCTAGGTCCCAAACACAGGCTATGCACTCCCTGTGCAGCACTCCACTGCTCTCGAGCTAAGTCCCAAACACTGGCTACGCACTCCATGTGCAGCGCTCCGCTGCTCTCGAGCTAGGTCCCGAACACCTGCTACGCCCTCCCCGTGCAGCGCTCTGCTGCTCTCGAGCCAGGTCCCGAACACTGGCAAGGCATTCCCTTTGCAGCGCTCCGCTGCTCCCGAGCTAGGTCCCAAACACTGGCTACGCACTCCCTGTGCAGCGCTCCGCTGCTCTCGAGCTAGAGAGAGCCCAAACACTGGCTACGCACTCCCTGTGCAGCGCTCTGCTACTCTCGAGCTAGATCCCAAACACTCTGCTGCTCTCAAGCTAAATCCCAAACACTGGCTACACACTCCCTGTGCATCGCTCTTACGCACTCCCTGCTAGGTCCCAAAGACTGGCTACGCACTGCCTGTGCAGTGCTTCTCTGCTCTTGAGCTAGCTCCCAAACACTGGCTACGCACTCCCTGTGCAGCGCTCCGCTGCTCTCGAGCTACATCACAAACACGGGCTATGCACACCCTGTCCAGTGCTCCGCTGCTCTCGAGCTAGGTCCCAAACACGGGCTACGCACTCCCTGTGCAGCGCTCTGCTGCTCTCGAGCTAGGTCCCAAACACTGGCAACACACTCCCTCGCTGTGCAGCGCTCTGCTGCTCTCGAGCTAGATCCCCAACACTGGCTAGGCACTCCCTGTGCAGTGCTCCGCTGCTCTCGAGCTAGGTCCCAAACACTGGCTACACACTCCATGTGCAGCGCTCCGCTGCTCTCGAGCTAGGTCCCAAACACTGGCTAGGCACTCCCTGTACAGCGGAACGCTGCTCTCGAGCTAGATCCCGAACACTGGTTAGGCACTCCCTGTGCAGCGCTCCGCTGCTCTCGAGTTAGGACCCGAACACTGGCTACGCACTTCCTGTGCAGCACTCCGCTGCTCTCGAGCTAGGTCCCAAACACTGGCTATGCACTCCCAGTGCAGACCTCTGCTGTTCTCGAGCTAGATCACAAACACTGGCTACGCACTCCCTGTGCAGTGCTCCGCTGCTCTCGAGCCTTGTCCCAAACACTGGCAACACACTCCCTGTCCAGCGCTCTGCTGCTCTCGAGCTAGATCCAAAACACTGGCTAGGCACTCCCTTTGAAGCGCTCCGCTGCTCTTGAGCTAGATCCCAAACACTGGCTAGGCACTCCCTGTGCAGTGCTCTGCTTCTCTCGAGCTAGTTCTCGAAACACTGGCTATGTATTCCCTGTACAGAGCTCCGCTGCTCTTGAGCTAGGTCCCAAACACTGGCTACACACTCCCGATGCAGCGCTCTGCTGCTCTCGAGCTAGATCACAAACACTGGCTACGCACTCCCTGTGCAGCGCTCCGCTGCTCTCGAGCTAGGTCCCAAACACTGGCTATGCACTCCCTGTGCAGCACTCCACTGCTCTCGAGCTAAGTCCCAAACACTGGCTACGCACTCCATGTGCAGCGCTCCGCTGCTCTCGAGCTAGGTCCCGAACACCGGCTATGCCCTCCCCGTGCAGCGCTCTGCTGCTCTCGAGCTAGGTCCCGAACACTGGCTAGGCATTCCCTGTGCAGCGCTCCGCTGCTCCCGAGCTAGGTCCCAAACACTGGCTACGCACTCCCTGTGCAGCGCTCCGCTGCTCTCGAGCTAGAGAGACCCCAAACACTGGCTACGCAATCCCTGTGCAGCGCTCTGCTACTCTCGAGCTAGATCGCAAACACTGGCTACACACTCCCTGTGCATCGCTCTTACGCACTCCCTGCTAGGTCCCAAAGACTGGCTACGCACTGCCTGTGCAGTGCTTCTCTGCTCTTGAGCTAGCTCCCAAACACTGGCTACGCACTCCCTGTGCAGCGCTCCGCTGCTCTCGAGCTACATCACAAACACGGGCTATGCACACCCTGTCCAGTGCTCCGCTGCTCTTGAGCTAGGTCCCAAACACGGGCTACGCACTCCCTGTGCAGCGCTCTGCTGCTCTCAAGCTAGGTCCCAAACACTGGCAACACACTCCCTCGCTGTGCAGCGCTCTGCTGCTCTCGAGCTAGATCCCAAACACTGGCTAGGCACTCCCTGTGCAGTGCTCTGCTGCTCTCAAGCTAGGTCCCAAACACTGGCTACACACTCCATGTGCAGCGTTCCGCTGCTCTCAAGCTAGGTCCCAAACACTGGGTAGGCGCTCCTTGTGCAGTGAAACGCTGCTCTCAAGCTAGATCCCGAACACTGGCTAGGCACTCCGTGTGCAGCGCTCCGCTGCTCTCGAGTTAGGACCCGAACACTGGCTACGCACTTCCTGTGCAGCACTCCGCTGCTCTGGAGCTAGGTCCCAAACACTGGCTATGCACTCCCAGTGCAGCACTCTGCAGTTCTCGAGCTAGATCACAAACACTGGCTACGCACTCCCTGTGCAGTGCTCCGCTGCTCTCGAGCCTTGTCCCAAACACTGGCAACACACTCCCTGTCCAGCGCTCTGCTGCTCTCGAGCTAGATCCAAAACACTGGCTAGGCACTCCCTTTGGAGCGCTCCGCTGCTCTCGAGCTAGATCCCAAACACTGGCTAGGCACTCCCTGTGCAGTGCTCTGCTTCTCTCGAGCTAGTTCTCGAAACACTGGCTATGTATTCCCTGTACAGCGCTCCGCTGCTCTTGAGCTAGGTCCCAAACACTGGCTACACACTCCCAGTGCAGCGCTCCGCTGCTCTCGAGCTAGATCACAAACACTGGCTAGGCACTCCCTGTGCAGTGCTCCGCTGCTCTCGAGCTAGGTCCCAAACACTGGCTACGTACTCCATGTGCAGCGCTCCGCTGCTCTCGAGCTAGGTCCGAAACACTGGCTACGCCCTCCCTGTGCAGCGCTCCGCTGCTCTCGAGCTAGGTCCCGAACACAGGCTAGGCACTCGCTGTTCAGCACTCAGCTTCTCTTGAGCTAGGTCCTGAACACTGGCTACACACTCCCTGTGCAGAGCTCTGTTGCTCTTGAGCTAGGTCCCAAACACTGGCTACACACTCCCAGTGCAGCACTCCGCTGCTCTCGAGCTAGATCACAAACACTGGCTACGCACTCCCTGTGCAGCGCTCTGCTGCTCTCGAGCTAGGTCCCAAACACTGGCAACACACTCCCTGTCCAGCGCTCTGCTGCTCTCGAGCTAGATCCCAAACACTGGCTAGGCACTCCCTTTGGAGCGCTCCTCTGCTCTCAAGCTAGATCCCGAACACTGGCTAGGCACTCCCTGTGCAGTGCTCCGCTGCTCTCGAGCTAGGTCCCAAACACTGGCTATGTATTCCCTGTACAGAGCTCCGCTGCTCTTGAGGTAGGTCCCAAACACTGGCTACACACTCCCGATGCAGCGCTCTGCTGCTCTCGAGCTAGATCACAAACACTGGCTACGCACTCCCTGTGCAGCGCTCCGCTGCTCTCGAGCTAGGTCCCAAACACTGGCAACACACTCCCTGTCCAGCGCTCTGCTGCTCTCGAGCTAGATCCCAAACACTGGCTAGGCACTCCCTTTGAAGCGCTCCTCTGCTCTCAAGCTAGATCCCGAACACTGGCTAGGCACTCCCTGTGCAGTGCTCCGCTGCTCTCGAGCTAGGTCCCAAACACTGGCTATGCACTCCCTGTGTAGCACTCCACTGCTCTTGAGCTAGGTCCCAAACACTGGCTACGCACTCCATGTGCAGCGCTCCGCTGCTCTCGAGCTAGGTCCCGAACACCGGCTAAGCCCTCCCTGTGCAGCGCTCTGCTGCTTTCGAGCTAGGTCCCAAACACTGGCTACACACTCCCAGTGCAGCGCTCCGCTGCTCTCGAGCTAGATCACAAACACTGGCTACGCACTCCCTGTGCAGCGCTCCACTGCTCTCGACCTAGGTCCCAAACACTGGCAACACACTCCCTGTCCAGCGCTCTGCTGCTCTCGAGCTAGGTCCCAAACACTGGCTAGGCACTCCCTTTGGAGCGCTCCTCTGCTCTCAAGCTAGATCCCGAACACTGGCTAGGCACTCCCTGTGCAGTGTCCCGCTGTTCTCGAGCTAGGTCCCAAACACTGGCTACGCACTCCCTGTGCAGCACTCCACTGCTCTCAAGCTAGCTCCCAAACACTGGCTACGCACTTCATGTGCAGCGCTCCGCTGCTCTCGAGCTAGGTCCCGAACACCGGCTACTCCCTCCCTGTGCAGCGCTCTGCTGCTCTCGAGCTAGGTCCCGAACACTGGCTAGGCACTCCCTGTGCAGCACTCCGCTGCTCCCGAGCTAGGTCCCAAACACTGGCTACGCATTCCCTGTGCAGCATTCCGCTGCTCTCGAGCTAGGTCCCAAACACTGGCTACGCACTCCCTGTGCTGCGCTCCGCTGCTCTTGAGCTAGATAGACCCCAAACACGGGCTACGCACTCCCTGTGCAGCGCTCTGCTGCTCTCGAACTAGATAGAGCCGAAACACTGACAACGCACTCCCTGTCCAGCGCTCCGCTGCTCTCGAGCTACATCCCAAACACTGGCGACGCACTCCCTGTGCAGCACTCCACTGCTCTCGAGCTAGGTCCCGAACACTGGCTACGCACTCCCTGTGCAGCGCTCCGCTGCTCTCTAGCTAGATCCTGAACACTGGCTAGGCACTCCCTGTGCAGCGCTCCGCTGCTCTCGAGTTAGGACCCGAACACTGGCTACGCACTTCCTGTGCAGCACTCCGCTGCTCTCGAGCTAGGTCCCAAACACTGGCTATGCACTCCCAGTGCAGCACTCTGCTGTTCTCGAGCTAGATCACAAACACTGGCTACGCACTCCCTGTGCAGTGCTCCGCTGCTCTCGAGCCTTGTCCCAAACACTGGCAACACACTCCCTGTCCAGCGCTCTGCTGCTCTCGAGCTAGATCCAAAACACTGGCTAGGCACTCCCTTTGGAGCGCTCCGCTGCTCTCGAGCTATATCCCAAACACTGGCTAGGCACTCCCTGTGCAGTGCTCTGCTTCTCTCGAGCTAGTTCTCGAAACACTGGCTATGTATTCCCTGTACAGCGCTCCGCTGCTCTTGAGCTAGGTGCCAAACACTGGCTACACACTCCCAGTGCAGCGCTCTGCTGCTCTTGAGCTAGATCACAAACACTGGCTATGCACTCCCTGTGCAGCGCTCCGCTGCTCTCGAGCTAGGTCCCAAACACTGGCAACACACTCCCTGTCCAGTGCTCTGCTGCTCTCGAGCTAGATCCCAAACACTGGCTAGGCACTCCCTTTGGAGCGCTCCTCTGCTCTCAAGCTAGATCCCGAACACTGGCTAGGCACTCCCTGTGCAGTGCTCCGCTGCTCTCGAGCTAGGTCCCAAACACTGGCTATGCACTCCCTGTGTAGCACTCCACTGCTCTTGAGCTAGGTCCCAAACACCGGCTACGCCCTCCCTGTGCAGCGCTCTGCTGCTTTCGAGCTAGGTCCCAAATACTGGCTACACACTCCCAGTGCAGCGCTCCGCTGCTCTCGAGCTAGATCACAAACACTGGCTACGCTCTCCCTGTGCAGCGCTCCGTTGCTCTCGAGCTAGGTCCCAAATACTGGCTAGGCTGTCCCTTTGGAGCGCTCCTCTGCTCTCAAGCTAGATCCCGAACACTGACTAGGCACTCCCTGTGCAGTGTTCCGCTGTTCTCGAGCTAGGTCCCAAACACTGGCTACGCACTCCCTGTGCAGCACTCCACTGCTCTCAAGCTAGCTCCCAAACACTGGCTACGCACTCCATGTGCAGCGCTCCGCCGCTCTCGAGCTAGGTCCCGAACACCGGCTACTCCCTCCCTGTGCAGCGCTCTGCTGCTCTCGAGCTAGGTCCCGAACACTGGCTAGGCACTCCCTGTGCAGCACTCCGCTGCGCCCGAGCTAGGTCCCAAACACTGGCTACGCACTCCCTGTGCAGCGCTCCGCTGCTCTCGAGCTAGGTCCCAAACACTGGCTACGCACTCCCTGTGCTGCGCTCCGCTGCTCTTGAGCTAGATAGACCCCAAACACGGGCTACGCACTCCCTGTGCAGCGCTCTGCTGCTCTCGAACTATATAGAGCCCAAACACTGACAACGCACTCCCTGTCCAGCGCTCCGCTGCTCTCGAGCTACATCCCAAACACTGGCTATGCATTCCCTGTGCAGCGCTCCGCTGCTCTCGAGCTAGGTCCCAAACACTGGCTACGCACTCCCTGTGCAGTGCTCAACTGCTCTCGAGCTAGGTCCCAAACACTGGCTACGCACTCCATGTGCAGCGTTCCGCTGCTCTAGAGCTAGGTCCCGAACACCGGCTACGCCCTCCCCGTGCAGCACTCTGCTGCTCTCGAGCTAGGTCCCGAACACTGGCTAGGCACTCCCGTGCAGCGCTCCGCTGCTCCCGGGCTAGGTCCCAAACACTGGCTACGCACTCCCTGTGCAGCGCTCCGCTGCTCTCGAGCTAGGTCCCAAACACTGGCAACACACTCCCTCACTGTGCAGCGCTCTGCTGCTCTTGAGCTAGATCCCAAACACTGGCTAGGCACTCCCTGTGCAGTGCTCCGCTGCTCTCGAGCTAGGTCCCAAACACTGGCTACGTACTCCATGTGCAGCGTTCCGCTGCTCTCGAGCTAGGTCCGAAACACTGGCTACGCCCTCCCTGTGCAGCGCTCCGCTGCTCTCGAGCTAGGTCCCGAACACAGGCTAGGCACTCGCTGTTCAGCACTCAGCTTCTCTTGAGCTAGGTCCTGAACACTGGCTACACACTCCCTGTGCAGAGCTCTGTTGCTCTTGAGCTAGGTCCCAAACACTGGCTACACACTCCCAGTGCAGCACTCCGCTGCTCTCGAGCTAGATCACAAACACTGGCTACGCACTCCCTGTGCAGCGCTCTGCTGCTCTCGAGCTAGGTCCCAAACACTGGCAACACACTCCCTGTCCAGCGCTCTGCTGCTCTCGAGCTAGATCCCAAACACTGGCTAGGCACTCCCTTTGGAGCGCTCCTCTGCTCTCAAGCTAGATCCCGAACACTGGCTAGGCACTCCCTGTGCAGTGCTCCGCTGCTCTCGAGCTAGGTCCCAAACACTGGCTATGTATTCCCTGTACAGAGCTCCGCTGCTCTTGAGGTAGGTCCCAAACACTGGCTACACACTCCCGATGCAGCGCTCTGCTGCTCTCGAGCTAGATCACAAACACTGGCTACGCACTCCCTGTGCAGCGCTCCGCTGCTCTCGAGCTAGGTCCCAAACACTGGCAACACACTCCCTGTCCAGCGCTCTGCTGCTCTCGAGCTAGATCCCAAACACTGGCTAGGCACTCCCTTTGAAGCGCTCCTCTGCTCTCAAGCTAGATCCCGAACACTGGCTAGGCACTCCCTGTGCAGTGCTCCGCTGCTCTCGAGCTAGGTCCCAAACACTGGCTATGCACTCCCTGTGTAGCACTCCACTGCTCTTGAGCTAGGTCCCAAACACTGGCTACGCACTCCATGTGCAGCGCTCCGCTGCTCTCGAGCTAGGTCCCGAACACCGGCTAAGCCCTCCCTGTGCAGCGCTCTGCTGCTTTCGAGCTAGGTCCCAAACACTGGCTACACACTCCCAGTGCAGCGCTCCGCTGCTCTCGAGCTAGATCACAAACACTGGCTACGCACTCCCTGTGCAGCGCTCCACTGCTCTCGACCTAGGTCCCAAACACTGGCAACACACTCCCTGTCCAGCGCTCTGCTGCTCTCGAGCTAGGTCCCAAACACTGGCTAGGCACTCCCTTTGGAGCGCTCCTCTGCTCTCAAGCTAGATCCCGAACACTGGCTAGGCACTCCCTGTGCAGTGTCCCGCTGTTCTCGAGCTAGGTCCCAAACACTGGCTACGCACTCCCTGTGCAGCACTCCACTGCTCTCAAGCTAGCTCCCAAACACTGGCTACGCACTTCATGTGCAGCGCTCCGCTGCTCTCGAGCTAGGTCCCGAACACCGGCTACTCCCTCCCTGTGCAGCGCTCTGCTGCTCTCGAGCTAGGTCCCGAACACTGGCTAGGCACTCCCTGTGCAGCACTCCGCTGCTCCCGAGCTAGGTCCCAAACACTGGCTACGCACTCCCTGTGCAGCATTCCGCTGCTCTCGAGCTAGGTCCCAAACACTGGCTACGCACTCCCTGTGCTGCGCTCCGCTGCTCTTGAGCTAGATAGACCCCAAACACGGGCTACGCACTCCCTGTGCAGCGCTCTGCTGCTCTCGAACTAGATAGAGCCGAAACACTGACAACGCACTCCCTGTCCAGCGCTCCGCTGCCCTCGAGCTACATCCCAAACACTGGCGACGCACTCCCTGTGCAGCACTCCACTGCTCTCGAGCTAGGTCCCGAACACTGGCTACGCACTCCCTGTGCAGCGCTCCGCTGCTCTCGAGCTAGATCCTGAACACTGGCTAGGCACTCCCTGTGCAGCGCTCCGCTGCTCTCGAGTTAGGACCCGAACACTGGCTACGCACTTCCTGTGCAGCACTCCGCTGCTCTCGAGCTAGGTCCCAAACACTGGCTATGCACTCCCAGTGCAGCACTCTGCTGTTCTCGAGCTAGATCACAAACACTGGCTACGCACTCCCTGTGCAGTGCTCCGCTGCTCTCGAGCCTTGTCCCAAACACTGGCAACACACTCCCTGTCCAGCGCTCTGCTGCTCTCGAGCTAGATCCAAAACACTGGCTAGGCACTCCCTTTGGAGCGCTCCGCTGCTCTCGAGCTAGATCCCAAACACTGGCTAGGCACTCCCTGTGCAGTGCTCTGCTTCTCTCGAGCTAGTTCTCGAAACACTGGCTATGTATTCCCTATACAGCGCTCCGCTGTTCTTGAGCTAGGTGCCAAACACTGGCTACACACTCCCAGTGCAGCGCTCTGCTGCTCTTGAGCTAGATCACAAACACTGGCTATGCACTCCCTGTGCAGCGCTCCGCTGCTCTCGAGCTAGGTCCCAAACACTGGCAACACACTCGCTGTCCAGTGCTCTGCTGCTCTCGAGCTAGATCCCAAACACTGGCTAGGCACTCCCTTTGGAGCGCTCCTCTGCTCTCAAGCTAGATCCCGAACACTGGCTATGCACTCCCTGTGCAGCGCTCCGCTGCTCTCGAGCTAGGTCCCAAACACTGGCAACACACTCCCTGTCCAGTGCTCTGCTGCTCTCGAGCTAGATCCCAAACACTGGCTAGGCACTCCCTTTGGAGCGCTCAGCTGCTCTCGAGCTAGATCCCAAACACTGGCTAGGCACTCCCTGTGCAGTGCTCTGCTTCTCTCGAGCTAGTTCTCGAAACACTGGCTATGTATTCCCTGTACAGCGCTCCGCTGCTCTTGAGCTAGGTGCCAAACACTGGCTACACACTCCCAGTGCAGCGCTCTGCTGCTCTTGAGCTAGATCACAAACACTGGCTATGCACTCCCTGTGCAGCGCTCCGCTGCTCTCGAGCTAGGTCCCAAACACTGGCAACACACTCCCTGTCCAGTGCTCTGCTGCTCTCGAGCTAGATCCCAAACACTGGCTAGGCACTCCCTTTGGAGCGCTCCTCTGCTCTCAAGCTAGATCCCGAACACTGGCTAGGCACTCCCTGTGCAGCGCTCTGCTGCTCTCGAACTATATAGAGCCCAAACACTGACAACGCACTCCCTGTCCGGTGCTCCACTGCTCTCGAGCTACATCCCAAACACTGGCTATGCATTCCCTGTGCAGCGCTCCGCTGCTCTCGAGCTAGGTCCCAAACACTGGCTATGCACTCCCTGTGCAGTGCTCAACTGCTCTCGAGCTAGGTCCCAAACACTGGCTACACACTCCATGTGCAGCACTCCACTGCTCTCGAGCTAAGTCCCAAACACTGGCTACGCACTCCATGTGCAGCGTTCCCCTGCTCTAGAGCTAGGTCCCGAACACCGGCTACGCCCTCCCCGTGCAGCGCTCTGCTGCTCTCGAGCTAGGTCCCGAACACTGGCTAGGCACCCCCGTGCAGCGCTCCGCTGCTCCCGGGCTAGGTCCCAAACACTGGCTACGCACTCCCTGTGCAGCGCTCCACTGCTCTCGAGCTAGGTCCCAAACACTGGCAACACACTCACTCACTGTGCAGCGCTCTGCTGCTCTTGAGCTAGATCCCAAACACTGGCTAGGCACTCCCTGTGCAGTGCTCCGCTGCTCTCGAGCTAGGTCCCAAACACTGGCTACGTACTCCATGTGCAGCGCTCCGCTGCTCTCGAGCTAGGTCCGAAACACTGGCTACGCCCTCCCTGTGCAGCGCTCCGCTGCTCTCGAGCTAGGTCCCGAACACAGGCTAGGCACTCGCTGTTCAGCACTCAGCTTCTCTTGAGCTAGGTCCTGAACACTGGCTACACACTCCCTGTGCAGAGCTCTGTTGCTCTTGAACTAGGTCCCAAACACTGGCTACACACTCCCAGTGCAGCACTCCGCTGCTCTCGAGCTAGATCACAAACACTGGCTACGCACTCCCTGTGCAGCGCTCTTCTGCTCTCGAGCTAGATCCAAAACACTGGCTAGGCACTCCCTTTGGAGCGCTCCGCTGCTCTTGAGCTAGGTCCCGAACACCTGCTACGCCCTCCCCGTGCAGCGCTCTGCTGCTCTCGAGCTAGGTCCCGAACACTGGCTAGGCATTCCCTGTGCAGCTCTCCGCTGCTCCCGAGCTAGGTCCCAAACATTGGCTACGCACTCCCTGTGCAGCGCTCCGCTGCTCTCGAGCTAGAGAGACCCCAAACACTGGCTATGCACTCCCTGTGCAGCGCTCTGCTACTCTCGAGCTAGATCCCAAACACTCTGCTGCTCTTAAGCTAAATCCCAAACACTGGCTACACACTCCCTGTGCATCGCTCTTACGCACTCCCTGCTAGGTCCCAAAGACTGGCTACGCACTGCCTGTACAGGGCTTCTCTGCTCTTGAGCTAGCTCCCAAACACTGGCTACGCACTCCCTGTGCAGCGCTCCGCTGCTCTCGAGCTACATCACAAACACGGGCTATGCACACCCTGTCCAGTGCTCCGCTGCTCTCGAGCTAGGTCCCAAACACGGGCTACGCACTCCCTGTGCAGCGCTCTGCTGCTCTCGAGCTAGGTCCCAAACACTGGCAACACACTCCCTCGCTGTGCAGCGCTCTGCTGCTCTCGAGCTAGATCCCAAACACTGGCTAGGCACTCCCTGTGCAGTGCTCCGCTGCTCTCGAGCTAGGTCCCAAACACTGGCTAGGCACTCCCTGTGCAGCGGAACGCTGCTCTCGAGCTAGATCCCGAACACTGGTTAGGCACTCCCTGTGCAGCGCTCCGCTGCTCTCGAGTTAGGACCCGAACACTGGCTACTCACTTCCTGTGCAGCACTCCGCTGTTCTCGAGCTAGATCACAAACACTGGCTACGCACTCCCTGTGCAGTGCTCCGCTGCTCTCGAGCCTTGTCCCAAACACTGGCAACACACTCCCTGTCCAGCGCTCTGCTGCTCTCGAGCTAGATCCAAAATACTGGCTAGGCACTCCCTTTGGAGCGCTCCGCTGCTCTCGAGCTAGATCCCAAACACTGGCTAGGCACTCCCTGTGCAGTGCTCTGCTTCTCTCGAGCTAGTTCTCGAAACACTGGCTATGTATTCCCTGTACAGCGCTCCGCTGCTCTTGAGCTAGGTGCCAAACACTGGCTACACACTCCCAGTGCAGCGCTCTGCTGCTCTTGAGCTAGATCACAAACACTGGCTATGCACTCCCTGTGCAGCGCTCCGCTGCTCTCGAGCTAGGTCCCAAACACTGGCAACACACTCCCTGTCCAGTGCTCTGCTGCTCTCGAGCTAGATCCCAAACACTGGCTAGGCACTCCCTTTGGAGCGCTCCTCTGCTCTCAAGCTAGATCCCGAACACTGGCTAGGCACTCCCTGTGCCGTGCTCCGCTGCTCTCGAGCTAGGTCCCAAACACTGGCTATGCACTCCCTGTGTAGCACTCCACTGCTCTTGAGCTAGGTCCCAAACACCGGCTACGCCCTCCCTGTGCAGCGCTCTGCTGCTTTCGAGCTAGGTCCCAAATACTGGCTACACACTCCCAGTGCAGCGCTCCGCTGCTCTCGAGCTAGATCACAAACACTGGCTACGCACTCCCTGTGCAGCGCTCCGTTGCTCTCGAGCTAGGTCCCAAATACTGGCTAGGCTGTCCCTTTGGAGCACTCCTCGGCTCTCAAGCTAGATCCCGAACACTGGCTAGGCACTCCCTGTGCAGTGTTCCGCTGTTCTCGAGCTAGGTCCCAAACACTGGCTACGCACTCCCTGTGCAGCACTCCACTGCTCTCAAGCTAGCTCCCAAACACTGGCTACGCACTCCATGTGCAGCGCTCCGCCGCTCTCGAGCTAGGTCCCGAACACCGGCTACTCCCTCCCTGTGCAGCGCTCTGCTGCTCTCGAGCTAGGTCCCAAACACTGGCTAGGCACTCCCTGTGCAGCACTCCGCTGCGCCCGAGCTAGGTCCCAAACACTGGCTACGCACTCCCTGTGCAGCGCTCCGCTGCTCGAGAGCTAGGTCCCAAACACTGGCTATGCACTCCCTGTGCTGCGCTCCGCTGCTCTTGAGCTAGATAGAGCCCAAACACGGGCTACGCACTCCCTGTGCAGCGCTCTGCTGCTCTCGAACTATATAGAGCCCAAACACTGACAACGCACTCCCTGTCCAGCGCTCCGCTGCTCTCGAGCTACATCCCAAACACTGGCTATGCATTCCCTGTGCAGCGCTCCGCTGCTCTCGAGCTAGGTCCCAAACACTGGCTACGCACTCCCTGTGCAGTGCTCAACTGCTCTCGAGCTAGGTCCCAAACACTGGCTACACACTCCCTGTGCAGCACTCCACTGCTCTCGAGCTAAGTCCCAAACACTGGCTACGCACTCCATGTGCAGCGTTCCGCTGCTCTAGAGCTAGGTCCCGAACACCGGCTACGCCCTCCCCGTGCAGCGCTCTGCTGCTCTCGAGCTAGGTCCCGAACACTGGCTAGGCACTCCCGTGCAGCGCTCCGCTGCTCCCGGGCTAGGTCCCAAACACTGGCTACGCACTCCCTGTGCAGCGCTCCGCTGCTCTCGAGCTAGGTCCCAAACACTGGCAACACACTCCCTCACTGTGCAGCGCTCTGCTGCTCTTGAGCTAGATCCCAAACACTGGCTAGGCACTCCCTGTGCAGTGCTCCTCTGCTCTCGAGCTAGGTCCCAAACACTGGCTACGTACTCCATGTGCAGCGCTCCGCTGCTCTCGAGCTAGGTCCGAAACACTGGCTACTCCCTCCCTGTGCAGCGCTCCGCTGCTCTCGAGCTAGGTCCCGAACACAGGCTAGGCACTCGCTGTTCAGCACTCAGCTTCTCTTGAGCTAGGTCCTGAACACTGGCTACACACTCCCTGTGCAGAGCTCTGTTGCTCTTGAGCTAGGTCCCAAACACTGGCTACACACTCCCAGTGCAGCACTCCGCTGCTCTCGAGCTAGATCACAAACACTGGCTACGCACTCCCTGTGCAGCGCTCTGCTGCTCTCGAGCTAAGTCCCAAACACTGGCAACACACTCCCTGTCCAGCGCTCTGCTGCTCTCGAGCTAGATCCCAAACACTGGCTAGGCACTCCCTTTGGAGCGCTCCTCTGCTCTCAAGCTAGATCCCGAACACTGGCTAGGCACTCCCTGTGCAGTGCTGGTCCCAAACACTGGCTATGCACTCCCTGTGCAGCACTCCACTGCTCTCGAGCTAAGTCCCAAACACTGGCTACGCACTCCATGTGCAGCGCTCCGCTGCTCTCGAGCTAGGTCCCGAACACCTGCTACGCCCTCCCCGTGCAGCGCTCTGCTGCTCTCGAGCCAGGTCCCGAACACTGGCAAGGCATTCCCTGTGCAGCGCTCCGCTGCTCCCGAGCTAGGTCCCAAACACTGGCTACGCACTCCCTGTGCAGCGCTCCGCTGCTCTCGAGCTAGAGAGAGCCCAAACACTGGCTGCGCACTCCCTGTGCAGCGCTCTGCTACTCTCGAGCTAGATCCCAAACACTCTGCTGCTCTCAAGCTAAATCCCAAACACTGGCTACACACTCCCTGTGCATCGCTCTTACGCATTCCCTGCTAGGTCCCAAAGACTGGCTACGCACTGCCTGTGCAGTGCTTCTCTGCTCTTGAGCTAGCTCCCAAACACTGGCTACGCACTCCCTGTGCAGCGCTCCGCTGCTCTCGAGCTACATCACAAACACGGGCTATGCACACCCTGTCCAGTGCTCCGCTGCTCTCGAGCTAGGTCCCAAACATGGGCTACGCACTCCCTGTGCAGCGCTCTGCTGCTCTCGAGCTAGGTCCCAAACACTGGCAACACACTCCCTCGCTGTGCAGCGCTCTGCTGCTCTCGAGCTAGATCCCAAACACTGGCTAGGCACTCCCTGTGCAGTGCTCCGCTGCTCTCGAGCTAGGTCCCAAACACTGGCTACACACTCCATGTGCAGCGCTCCGCTGCCCTCGAGCTAGGTCCCAAACACTGGCTAGGCACTCCCTGTACAGCGGAACGCTGCTCTCGAGCTAGATCCCGAACACTGGTTAGGCACTCCCTGTGCAGCGCTCCTCTGCTCTCGAGTTAGGACCCGAACACTGGCTACGCACTTCCTGTGCAGCACTCCGCTGCTCTCGAGCTAGGTCCCAAACACTGGCTATGCACTCCCAGTGCAGACCTCTGCTGTTCTCGAGCTAGATCACAAACACTGGCTACGCACTCCCTGTGCAGTGCTCCGCTGCTCTCGAGCCTTGTCCCAAACACTGGCAACACACTCCCTGTCCAGCGCTCTGCTGCTCTCGAGCTAGATCCAAAACACTGGCTAGGCACTCCCTTTGAAGCGCTCCGCTGCTCTTGAGCTAGATCCCAAACACTGGCTAGGCACTCCCTGTGCAGTGCTCTGCTTCTCTCGAGCTAGTTCTCGAAACACTGGCTATGTATTCCCTGTACAGAGCTCCGCTGCTCTTGAGCTAGGTCCCAAACACTGGCTACACACTCCCGATGCAGCGCTCTGCTGCTCTCGAGCTAGATCACAAACACTGGCTACGCACTCCCTGTGCAGCGCTCCGCTGCTCTCGAGCTAGGTCGAAAACACTGGCTATGCACTCCCTGTGCAGCACTCCACTGCTCTCGAGCTAAGTCCCAAACACTGGCTACGCACTCCATGTGCAGCGCTCCGCTGCTCTCGAGCTAGGTCCCGAACACCGGCTATGCCCTCCCCGTGCAGCGCTCTGCTGCTCTCGAGCTAGGTCCCGAACACTGGCTAGGCATTCCCTGTGCAGCGCTCCGCTGCTCCCGAGCTAGGTCCCAAACACTGGCTACGCACTCCCTGTGCAGCGCTCCGCTGCTCTCGAGCTAGAGAGACCCCAAACACTGGCTACGCAATCCCTGTGCAGCGCTCTGCTACTCTCGAGCTAGATCGCAAACACTCTGCTGCTCTCGAGCTAGATCCCAAACACTGGCTACACACTCCCTGTGCATCGCTCTTACGCACTCCCTGCTAGGTCCCAAAGACTGGCTACGCACTGCCTGTGCAGTGCTTCTCTGCTCTTGAGCTAGCTCCCAAACACTGGCTACGCACTCCCTGTGCAGCGCTCCGCTGCTCTCGAGCTACATCACAAACACGGGCTATGCACACCCTGTCCAGTGCTCCGCTGCTCTTGAGCTAGGTCCCAAACACTGGGTAGGTGCTCCCTGTGCAGTGAAACGCTGCTCTCAAGCTAGATCCCGAACACTGGCTAGGCACTCCGTGTGCAGCGCTCCGCTGCTCTCGAGTTAGGACCCGAACACTGGCTACGCACTTCCTGTGCAGCACTCCGCTGCTCTGGAGCTAGGTCCCAAACACTGGCTATGCACTCCCAGTGCAGCACTCTGCAGTTCTCGAGCTAGATCACAAACACTGGCTACGCACTCCCTGTGCAGTGCTCCGCTGCTCTCGAGCCTTGTCCCAAACACTGGCAACACACTCCCTGTCCAGCGCTCTGCTGCTCTCGAGCTAGATCCAAAACACTGGCTAGGCACTCCCTTTGGAGCGCTCCGCTGCTCTCGAGCTAGATCCCAAACACTGGCTAGGCACTCCCTGTGCAGTGCTCTGCTTCTCTCGAGCTAGTTCTCGAAACACTGGCTATGTATTCCCTGTACAGCGCTCCGCTGCTCTTGAGCTAGGTCCCAAACACTGGCTACACACTCCCAGTGCAGCGCTCCGCTGCTCTCGAGCTAGATCACAAACACTGGCTACGCACTCCCTGTGCAGCGCTCCGCTGCTCTCGAGCTAGGTCCCAAACACTGGCAACACACTCCCTGTCCAGCGCTCTGCTGCTCTCGAGCTAGATCCCAAACACTGGCTAGGCACTCCCTTTGAAGCGCTCCTCTGCTCTCAAGCTAGATCCCGAACACTGGCTAGGCACTCCCTGTGCAGTGCTCCGCTGCTCTCGAGCTAGGTCCCAAACACTGGCTATGCACTCCCTGTGTAGCACTCCACTGCTCTTGAGCTAGGTCCCAAACACTGGCTGCGTACTCCATGTGCAGCGCTCCGCTGCTCTCGAGCTAGGTCCCGAACACCGGCTAAGCCCTCCCTGTGCAGCGCTCTGCTGCTTTCGAGCTAGGTCCCAAACACTGGCTACACATTCCCAGTGCAGCACTCCGCTGCTCTCGAGCTAGATCACAAACACTGGCTACGCACTCCCTGTGCAGCGCTCCGCTGCTCTCGAGCTAGGTCCCAAACACTGGCAACACACTCCCTGTCCAGCGCTCTGCTGCTCTCAAGCTAGATCCCAAACACTGGCTAGGCACTCCCTTTGGAGCGCTCCTCTGCTCTCAAGCTAGATCCCGAACACTGGCTAGGCACTCCTTGTGCAGTGTCCCGCTGTTCTCGAGCTAGGTCCCAAACACTGGCTACGCACTCCCTGTGCAGCACTCCACTGCTCTCAAGCTAGCTCCCAAACACTGGCTACGCACTCCATGTGCAGCGCTCCGCTGCTCTCGAGCTAGGTCCCGAACACCGGCTACTCCCTCCCTGTGCAGCGCTCTGCTGCTCTCGAGCTAGGTCCCGAACACTGGCTAGGCACTCCCTGTGCAGCACTCCGCTGCTCCCGAGCTAGGTCCCAAACACTGGCTACGCACTCCCTGTGCAGCGCTCCGCTGCTCTCGAGCTAGGTCCCAAACACTGGCTACGTACTCCCTGTGCTGCGCTCCGCTGCTCTTGAGCTAGATAGACCCCAAACACGGGCTACGCACTCCCTTTGCAGCGCTCTGCTGCTCTCGAACTAGATAGAGCCGAAACACTGACAACGCACTCCCTGTCCAGCGCTCCGCTGCTCTCGAGCTACATCCCAAACACTGGCTACGCACTCCCTGTGCAGCACTCCACTGCTCTCGAGCTAGGTCCCGAACACTGGCTACGCACTCCCTGTGCAGTGCTCAACTGCTCTCGAGCTAGGTCCCAAACACTGGCTAAACACTCCCTGTGCAGCACTCCACTGCTCTCGAGCTAAGTCCCAAACACTGGCTACGCACTCCATGTGCAGCGCTCCGCTGCTCTCGAGCTAGGTCCCGAACACCGACTACGCCCTCCCCGTGCAGCGCTCTGCTGCTCTCGAGCTAGGTCCCAAACACTGGCTATGCACTCCCAGTGCAGACCTCTGCTGTTCTCGAGCTAGATCACAAACACTGGCTACGCACTCCCTGTGCAGTGCTCCGCTGCTCTCGAGCCTTGTCCCAAACACTGGCAACACACTCCCTGTCCAGCGCTCTGCTGCTCTCGAGCTATAATCCAAAACACTGGCTAGGCACTCCCTTTGGAGTGCTCCGCTGCTCTTGAGCTAGATCCCAAACACTGGCTAGGCACTCCCTGTGCAGTGCTCTGCTTCTCTCGAGCTAGTTCTCGAAACACTGGCTATGTATTCCCTGTACAGAGCTCTGCTGCTCTTGAGCTAGGTCCCAAACACTGGCTACACACTCCCGATGCAGCGCTCTGCTGCTCTCGAGCTAGATCACAAACACTGGCTACGCACTCCCTGTGCAGCGCTCCGCTGCTCTCGAGCTAGGTCCCAAACACTGGCTATGCGCTCCCTGTGCAGCAGTTCACTGCTCTCGAGCTAAGTCCCAAACACTGGCTACGCACTCCATGTGCAGCGCTCCGCTGCTCTCGAGCTAGGTCCCGAACACCGGCTATGCCCTCCCCTGCAGCGCTCTGCTGCTCTCGAGCTAGGTCCCGAACACTGGCTAGGCATTCCCTGTGCAGCGCTCCGCTGCTCCCGAGCTAGGTCCCAAACACTGGCTACGCACTCCCTGTGCAGCGCTCCGCTGCTCTCGAGCTAGAGAGACCCCAAACACTGGCTACGCACTCCCTGTGCAGCGCTCTGCTACTCTCGAGCTAGATCCCAAACACTCTGCTGCTCTCGAGCTAGATCCCAAACACTGGCTACACACTCCCTGTGCATCGCTCTTACGCACTCCCTGCTAGGTCCCAAAGACTGGCTACGCACTGCCTGTGCAGTGCTTCTCTGCTCTTGAGCTAGCTCCCAAACACTGGCTACGCACTCCCTGTGAAGCGCTCCGCTGCTCTCGAGCTACATCACAAACACGGGCTATGCACACCCTGTCCAGTGCTCCGCTGCTCTTGAGCTAGGTCCCAAACACGGGCTACGCACTCCCTGTGCAGCGCTCTGCTGCTCTCAAGCTAGGTCCCAAACACTGGCAACACACTCCCTCGCTGTGCAGCGCTCTGCTGCTCTCGAGCTAGATCCCAAACACTGGCTAGGCATTCCCTGTGCAGTGCTCCGCTGCTCTCAAGCTAGGTCCCAAACACTGGCTACACACTCCATGTGCAGCATTCCGCTGCTCTCGAGCTAGGTCCCAAACACTGGCTAGGCACTCCCTGTGCAGTGGAACGCTGCTCTCGAGCTAGATCCCGAACACTGGCTAGGCACTCCGTGTGCAGCGCTCCGCTGCTCTCGAGTTAGGACCCGAACACTGGCTACGCACTTCCTGTGCAGCACTCCGCTGCTCTGGAGCTAGGTCCCAAACACTGGCTATGCACTCCCAGTGCAGCACTCTGCAGTTCTCGAGCTAGATCACAAACACTGGCTACGCACTCCCTGTGCAGTGCTCCGCTGCTCTCGAGCCTTGTCCCAAACACTGGCAACACACTCCCTGTCCAGCGCTCTGCTGCTCTCGAGCTAGATCCAAAACACTGGCTAGGCACTCCCTTTGGAACGCTCCGCTGCACTCGAGCTAGATCCCAAACACTGGCTAGGCACTCCCTGTGCAGTGCTCTGCTTCTCTCGATCTAGTTCTCGAAACACTGGCTATGTATTCCCTGTACAGCGCTCCGCTGCTCTTGAGCTAGGTCCCAAACACTGTCTACACACTCCCAGTGCAGCGCTCCGCTGCTCTCGAGCTAGATCACAAACACTGGCTACGCACTCCCTGTGCAGCGCTCCGCTGCTCTCGAGCTAGGTCCCAAACACTGGCAACACAATCCCTGTCCAGCGCTCTACTGCTCTCGAGCTAGATCCCAAACACTGGCTAGGCACTCCCTTTGAAGCGCTCCTCTGCTCTCAAGCTAGATCCCGAACACTGGCTAGGCACTCCCTGTGCAGTGCTCCGCTGCTCTCGAGCTAGGTCCCAAACACTGGCTATGCACTCCCTGTGTAGCACTCCACTGCTCTTGAGCTAGGTCCCAAACACTGGCTGCGTACTCCATGTGCAGCGCTCCGCTGCTCTCGAGCTAGGTCTCGAACACCGGCTAAGCCCTCCCTGTGCAGCGCTCTGCTGCTTTCGAGCTAGGTCCCAAACACTGGCTACACACTCCCAGTGCAGCGCTCCGCTGCTCTCGAGCTAGATCACAAACACTGGCTACGCACTCCCTGTGCAGCGCTCCGCTGCTCTCGAGCTAGGTCCCAAACACTGGCAACACACTCCCTGTCCAGCGCTCTGCTGCTCTCGAGCTAGATCCCAAACACTGGCTAGGCACTCCCTTTGGAGCGCTCCTCTGCTCTCAAGCTAGATCCCGAACACTGGCTAGGCACTCCCTGTGCAGTGTCCCGCTGTTCTCAAGCTAGGTCCCAAACACTGGCTACGCACTCCCTGTGCAGCACTCCACTGCTCTCAAGCTAGCTCCCAAATACTGGCTACGCACTCCATGTGCAGCGCTCCGCTGCTCTCGAGCTAGGTCCCGAACACCGGCTACTCCCTCCCTGTGCAGCGCTCCGCTGCTCTCGAGCTAGGTCCCGAACACTGGCTAGGCACTCCCTGTGCAGCACTCCGCTGCTCCCGAGCTAGGTCCCAAACACTGGCTACGCACTCCCTGTGCAGCGCTCCGCTGCTCTCGAGCTTGGTCCCAAACACTGGCTACGTACTCCCTGTGCTGCGCTCTGCTGCTCTTGAGCTAGATAGACCCCAAACACGGGCTACGCACTCCCTTTGCAGCGCTCTGCTGCTCTCGAACTAGATAGAGCCGAAACACTGACAACGCACTCGCTGTCCAGCGCTCCGCTGCTCTCGAGCTACATCCCAAACATTGGCTACGCACTCCCTGTGCAGCACTCCACTGCTCTCGAGCTAGGTCCCGAACACTGGCTACGCACTCCCTGTGCAGTGCTCAACTGCTCTCGAGCTAGGTCCCAAACACTGGCTAAACACTCCCTGTGCAGCACTCCACTGCTCTCGAGCTAAGTCCCAAACACTGGCTACGCACTCCATGTGCAGCACTCCGCTGCTCTCGAGCTAGGTCCCGAACACCGGCTACGCCCTCCCCGTGCAGCGCTCTGCTGCTCTCGAGCTAGGTCCCGAACACTGTCTAGGCACTCCCGTGCAGCGCTCCGCTGCTCCCGAGCTCGGTCCCAAACACTGGCTACGCACTCCCTGTGCAGCGCTCCGCTGTTCTCGAGCTAGGTCCCAAACACTGGCAACACACTCCCTCACTGTGCAGCGCTCTGCTGCTCTTGAGCTAGATCCCAAACACTGGCTAGGCACTCCCTGTGCAGTGCTCCGCTGCTCTCGAGCTAGGTCCCAAACACTGGCTACGTACTCCATGTGCAGCGCTCCGCTGCTCTCGAGCTAGGTCCGAAACACTGGCTACGCCCTCCCTGTGCAGCGCTCCGCTGCTCTTGAGCTAGGTCCCGAACACCGGCTAGGCACTCGCTGTTCAGCACTCAGCTTCTCTTGAGGTAGGTCCTGAACACTGGCTACACACTCCCAGTGCAGCACTCCACTGCTCTCGAGCTAGATCACAAACACTGGCTACGCACTCCCTGTGCAGCGCTCTGCTGCTCTCGAGCTAGGTCCCAAACACTGGCAACACACTCCCTGACCAGCGCTCTGCTGCTCTTGAGCTAGATCCCAAACACTGGCTAGGCACTCCCTTTGGAGCGCTCCTCTGCTCTCAAGCTAGATCCCGAACACTGGCTAGGCACTCCCTGTGCAGTGCTCCGCTGCTCTCGAGCTAGGTCCCAAACACTGGCTATGCACTCCCTGTGCAGCACTCCACTGCTCTCGAGCTAAGACCCAAACACTGGCTACGCACTCCATGTGCAGCGCTCCGCTGCTCTCGAGCTAGGTCCCGAACACCTGCTACGCCCTCCCCGTGCAGCGCTCTGCTGCTCTCGAGCTAGGTCCCGAACACTGGCTAGGCATTCCCTGTGCAGCGCTCCGCTGCTCCCGAGCTAGGTCCCAAACATTGGCTACGCACTCCCTGTGCAGCGCTCCGCTGCTCTCGAGCTAGAGAGACCCCAAACACTGACTACGCACTCCCTGTGCAGCGCTCTGCTACTCTCGAGCTAGATCCCAAACACTCTGCTGCTCTCAAGCTAAATCCCAAACACTGGCTACACACTCCCTGTGCATCGCTCTTACGCACTCCCTGCTAGGTCCCAAAGACTGGCTACGCACTGCCTGTGCAGGGCTTCTCTGCTCTTGAGCTAGCTCCCAAACACTGGCTACGCACTCCCTGTGCAGCGCTCCACTGCTCTCGAGCTACATCACAAACACGGGCTATGCACACCCTGTCCAGTGCTCCGCTGCTCTCGAGCTAGGTCCCAAACATGGGCTACGCACTCCCTGTGCAGTGCTCTGCTGCTCTCGAGCTAGGTCCCAAACACTGGCAACACACTCCCTTGCTGTGCAGCGCTCTGCTGCTCTCGAGCTAGATCCCAAACACTGGCTAGGCACTCCCTGTGCAGTGCTCCGCTGCTCTCGAGCTAGGTCCCAAACACTGGCTAGGCACTCCCTGTGCAGCGGAACGCTGCTCTCGAGCTAGATCCCGAACACTGGTTAGGCACTGCCTGTGCAGCGCTCCGCTGCTCTCGAGTTAGGACCCGAACACTGGCTACGCACTTCCTGTGCAGCACTCCGCTGTTCTCGAGCTAGATCACAAACACTGGCTACGCACTCCCTGTGCAGTGCTCCGCTGCTCTCGAGCCTTGTCCCAAACACTGGCAACACACTCCCTGTCCAGCGCTCTGCTGCTCTTGAGCTAGATCCAAAACACTGGCTAGGCACTCCCTTTGGAGCGCTCCGCTGCTCTCGAGCTAGATCCCAAACACTGGCTAGGCACTCCCTGTGCAGTGCTCTGCTTCTCTCGAGCTAGTTCTCGAAACACTGGCTATGTATTCCCTGTACAGCGCTCTGCTGCTCTTGAGCTAGGTCCCAAACACTGGCTACAGGATCCCAGTGCAGCGCTCCGCTGCTCTCGAGCTAGATCACAAACACTGGCTACGCACTCCCTGTGCAGCGCTCCGCTGCTTTCGAGCTAGGTCCCAAACACTGGCTACGCACTCCATGTGCAGCGCTCCGCTGCTCTCGAGCTAGGTCCCGAACACCGGCTATGCCCTCCCCGTGCAGCGCTCTGCTGCTCTCGAGCTAGATCCTGAACACTGGCTAGGCATTCCCTGTGCAGAGCTCCGCTGCTCTCGAGCTAGGTCCCAAACACTGGCTACGCACTCCCTGTGCAGCGCTCCGCTGCTCTCGAGCTAGAGAGACCCCAAACACTGGCTACGCACTCCCTGTGCAGCGCTCTGCTACTCTCGAGCTAGATCCCAAACACTCTGCTGCTCTCGATCTAGATCCCAAACACTGGCTACACACTCCCTGTGCATCGCTCTTACGCACTCCCTGCTAGGTCCCAAAGACTGGCTACGCACTGCCTGTGCAGTGCTTCTCTGCTCTTAAGCTAGCTCCCAAACACTGGCTACGCACTCCCTGTGCAGCGCTCCGCTGCTCTCGAGCTACATCACAAACACGGGCTATGCACACCCTGTCCAGTGCTCCGCTGCTCTTGAGCTAGGTCCCAAACACAGGCTACGCACTCCCTGTGCAGCGCTCCGCTGCTCTCGAGCTAGGTCCCGAACACCGGCTATGCCCTCCCCGTGCAGCGCTCTGCTGCTCTCGAGCTAGATCCTGAACACTGGCTAGGCATTCCCTGTGCAGAGCTCCGCTGCTCTCGAGCTAGGTCCCAAACACTGGCTACGCACTCCCTGTGCAGCGCTCCGCTGCTCTCGAGCTAGAGAGACCCCAAACACTGGCTACGCACTCCCTGTGCAGCGCTCTGCTACTCTCGAGCTAGATCCCAAACACTCTGCTGCTCTCGATCTAGATCCCAAACACTGGCTACACACTCCCTGTGCATCGCTCTTACGCACTCCCTGCTAGGTCCCAAAGACTGGCTACGCACTGCCTGTGCAGTGCTTCTCTGCTCTTAAGCTAGCTCCCAAACACTGGCTACGCACTCCCTGTGCAGCGCTCCGCTGCTCTCGAGCTACATCACAAACACGGGCTATGCACACCCTGTCCAGTGCTCCGCTGCTCTTGAGCTAGGTCCCAAACACAGGCTACGCACTCCCTGTGCAGCGCTCTGCTGCTCTCGAGCTAGGTCCCAAACACTGGCTAGGCACTCCCTTTGGAGCGCTCCTCTGCTCTCAAGCTAGATCCCGAACACTGGCTAGGCACTCCCTGTGCAGTGTCCCGCTGTTCTCGAGCTAGGTCCCAAACACTGGCTACGCACTCCCTGTGCAGCACTCCACTGCTCTCAAGCTAGCTCCCAAACACTGGCTACGCACTTCATGTGCAGCGCTCCGCTGCTCTCGAGCTAGGTCCCGAACACCGGCTACTCCCTCCCTGTGCAGCGCTCTGCTGCTCTCGAGCTAGGTCCCGAACACTGGCTAGGCACTCCCTGTGCAGCACTCCGCTGCTCCCGAGCTAGGTCCCAAACACTGGCTACGCACTCCCTGTGCAGCATTCCGCTGCTCTCGAGCTAGGTCCCAAACACTGGCTACGCACTCCCTGTGCAGTGCTCCGCTGCTCTCGAGCTAGGTCCCAAACACTGGCTAGGCACTCCCTGTGCAGCGGAACGCTGCTCTCGAGCTAGATCCCGAACACTGGTTAGGCACTGCCTGTGCAGCGCTCCGCTGCTCTCGAGTTAGGACCCGAACACTGGCTACGCACTTCCTGTGCAGCACTCCGCTGTTCTCGAGCTAGATCACAAACACTGGCTACGCACTCCCTGTGCAGTGCTCCGCTGCTCTCGAGCCTTGTCCCAAACACTGGCAACACACTCCCTGTCCAGCGCTCTGCTGCTCTTGAGCTAGATCCAAAACACTGGCTAGGCACTCCCTTTGGAGCGCTCCGCTGCTCTCGAGCTAGATCCCAAACACTGGCTAGGCACTCCCTGTGCAGTGCTCTGCTTCTCTCGAGCTAGTTCTCGAAACACTGGCTATGTATTCCCTGTACAGCGCTCTGCTGCTCTTGAGCTAGGTCCCAAACACTGGCTACAGGATCCCAGTGCAGCGCTCCGCTGCTCTCGAGCTAGATCACAAACACTGGCTACGCACTCCCTGTGCAGCGCTCCGCTGCTTTCGAGCTAGGTCCCAAACACTGGCTACGCACTCCATGTGCAGCGCTCCGCTGCTCTCGAGCTAGGTCCCGAACACCGGCTATGCCCTCCCCGTGCAGCGCTCTGCTGCTCTCGAGCTAGATCCTGAACACTGGCTAGGCATTCCCTGTGCAGAGCTCCGCTGCTCTCGAGCTAGGTCCCAAACACTGGCTACGCACTCCCTGTGCAGCGCTCCGCTGCTCTCGAGCTAGAGAGACCCCAAACACTGGCTACGCACTCCCTGTGCAGCGCTCTGCTACTCTCGAGCTAGATCGCAAACACTCTGCTGCTCTCGATCTAGATCCCAAACACTGGCTACACACTCCCTGTGCATCGCTCTTACGCACTCCCTGCTAGGTCCCAAAGACTGGCTACGCACTGCCTGTGCAGTGCTTCTCTGCTCTTAAGCTAGCTCCCAAACACTGGCTACGCACTCCCTGTGCAGCGCTCCGCTGCTCTCGAGCTACATCACAAACACGGGCTATGCACACCCTGTCCAGTGCTCCGCTGCTCTTGAGCTAGGTCCCAAACACAGGCTACGCACTCCCTGTGCAGCGCTCCGCTGCTCTCGAGCTAGGTCCCGAACACCGGCTATGCCCTCCCCGTGCAGCGCTCTGCTGCTCTCGAGCTAGATCCTGAACACTGGCTAGGCATTCCCTGTGCAGAGCTCCGCTGCTCTCGAGCTAGGTCCCAAACACTGGCTACGCACTCCCTGTGCAGCGCTCCGCTGCTCTCGAGCTAGAGAGACCCCAAACACTGGCTACGCACTCCCTGTGCAGCGCTCTGCTACTCTCGAGCTAGATCCCAAACACGGGCTATGCACACCCTGTCCAGTGCTCCGCTGCTCTTGAGCTAGGTCCCAAACACAGGCTACGCACTCCCTGTGCAGCGCTCTGCTGCTCTCGAGCTAGGTCCCAAACACTGGCTAGGCACTCCCTTTGGAGCGCTCCTCTACTCTCAAGCTAGATCCCGAACACTGGCTAGGCACTCCCTGTGCAGTGTCCCGCTGTTCTCGAGCTAGGTCCCAAACACTGGCTACGCACTCCCTGTGCAGCACTCCACTGCTCTCAAGCTAGCTCCCAAACACTGGCTACGCACTTCATGTGCAGCGCTCCGCTGCTCTCGAGCTAGGTCCCGAACACCGGCTACTCCCTCCCTGTGCAGCGCTCTGCTGCTCTCGAGCTAGGTCCCGAACACTGGCTAGGCACTCCCTGTGCAGCACTCCGCTGCTCCCGAGCTAGGTCCCAAACACTGGCTACGCACTCCCTGTGCAGCATTCCGCTGCTCTCGAGCTAGGTCCCAAACACTGGCTACGCACTCCCTGTGCTGCGCTCCGCTGCTCTTGAGCTAGATAGACCCCAAACACGGGCTACGCACTCCCTGTGCAGCGCTCTGCTGCTCTCGAACTAGATAGAGCCGAAACACTGACAACGCACTCCCTGTCCAGCGCTCCGCTGCTCTCGAGCTACATCCCAAACACTGGCGACGCACTCCCTGTGCAGCACTCCACTGCTCTCGAGCTAGGTCCCGAACACTGGCTACGCACTCCCTGTGCAGCGCTCCGCTGCTCTCTAGCTAGATCCTGAACACTGGCTAGGCACTCCCTGTGCAGCGCTCCGCTGCTCTCGAGTTAGGACCCGAACACTGGCTACGCACTTCCTGTGCAGCACTCCGCTGCTCTCGAGCTAGGTCCCAAACACTGGCTATGCACTCCCAGTGCAGCACTCTGCTGTTCTCGAGCTAGATCACAAACACTGGCTACGCACTCCCTGTGCAGTGCTCCGCTGCTCTCGAGCCTTGTCCCAAACACTGGCAACACACTCCCTGTCCAGCGCTCTGCTGCTCTCGAGCTAGATCCAAAACACTGGCTAGGCACTCCCTTTGGAGCGCTCCGCTGCTCTCGAGCTAGATCCCACACACTGGCTAGGCACTCCCTGTGCAGTGCTCTGCTTCTCTCGAGCTAGTTCTCGAAACACTGGCTATGTATTCCCTGTACAGCGCTCCGCTGCTCTTGAGCTAGGTGCCAAACACTGGCTACACACTCCCAGTGCAGCGCTCTGCTGCTCTTGAGCTAGATCACAAACACTGGCTATGCACTCCCTGTGCAGCGCTCCGCTGCTCTCGAGCTAGGTCCCAAACACTGGCAACACACTCCCTGTCCAGTGCTCTGCTGCTCTCGAGCTAGATCCCAAACACTGGCTAGGCACTCCCTTTGGAGCGCTCCTCTGCTCTCAAGCTAGATCCCGAACACTGGCTAGGCACTCCCTGTGCAGTGCTCCGCTGCTCTCGAGCTAGGTCCCAAACACTGGCTATGCACTCCCTGTGTAGCACTCCACTGCTCTTGAGCTAGGTCCCAAACACCGGCTACGCCCTCCCTGTGCAGCGCTCTGCTGCTTTCGAGCTAGGTCCCAAATACTGGCTACACACTCCCAGTGCAGCGCTCCGCTGCTCTCGAGCTAGATCACAAACACTGGCTACGCTCTCCCTGTGCAGCGCTCCGTTGCTCTCGAGCTAGGTCCCAAATACTGGCTAGGCTGTCCCTTTGGAGCGCTCCTCTGCTCTCAAGCTAGATCCCGAACACTGGCTAGGCACTCCCTGTGCAGCGCTCCGCTGCTCTCGAGCTAGAGAGACCCCAAACACTGGCTACGCACTCCCTGTGCAGCGCTCTGCTACTCTCGAGCTAGATCCCAAACACGGGCTATGCACACCCTGTCCAGTGCTCCGCTGCTCTTGAGCTAGGTCCCAAACACAGGCTACGCACTCCCTGTGCAGCGCTCTGCTGCTCTCGAGCTAGGTCCCAAACACTGGCTAGGCACTCCCTTTGGAGCGCTCCTCTACTCTCAAGCTAGATCCCGAACACTGGCTAGGCACTCCCTGTGCAGTGTCCCGCTGTTCTCGAGCTAGGTCCCAAACACTGGCTACGCACTCCCTGTGCAGCACTCCACTGCTCTCAAGCTAGCTCCCAAACACTGGCTACGCACTTCATGTGCAGCGCTCCGCTGCTCTCGAGCTAGGTCCCGAACACCGGCTACTCCCTCCCTGTGCAGCGCTCTGCTGCTCTCGAGCTAGGTCCCGAACACTGGCTAGGCACTCCCTGTGCAGCACTCCGCTGCTCCCGAGCTAGGTCCCAAACACTGGCTACGCACTCCCTGTGCAGCATTCCGCTGCTCTCGAGCTAGGTCCCAAACACTGGCTACGCACTCCCTGTGCTGCGCTCCGCTGCTCTTGAGCTAGATAGACCCCAAACACGGGCTACGCACTCCCTGTGCAGCGCTCTGCTGCTCTCGAACTAGATAGAGCCGAAACACTGACAACGCACTCCCTGTCCAGCGCTCCGCTGCTCTCGAGCTACATCCCAAACACTGGCGACGCACTCCCTGTGCAGCACTCCACTGCTCTCGAGCTAGGTCCCGAACACTGGCTACGCACTCCCTGTGCAGCGCTCCGCTGCTCTCTAGCTAGATCCTGAACACTGGCTAGGCACTCCCTGTGCAGCGCTCCGCTGCTCTCGAGTTAGGACCCGAACACTGGCTACGCACTTCCTGTGCAGCACTCCGCTGCTCTCGAGCTAGGTCCCAAACACTGGCTATGCACTCCCAGTGCAGCACTCTGCTGTTCTCGAGCTAGATCACAAACACTGGCTACGCACTCCCTGTGCAGTGCTCCGCTGCTCTCGAGCCTTGTCCCAAACACTGGCAACACACTCCCTGTCCAGCGCTCTGCTGCTCTCGAGCTAGATCCAAAACACTGGCTAGGCACTCCCTTTGGAGCGCTCCGCTGCTCTCGAGCTAGATCCCACACACTGGCTAGGCACTCCCTGTGCAGTGCTCTGCTTCTCTCGAGCTAGTTCTCGAAACACTGGCTATGTATTCCCTGTACAGCGCTCCGCTGCTCTTGAGCTAGGTGCCAAACACTGGCTACACACTCCCAGTGCAGCGCTCTGCTGCTCTTGAGCTAGATCACAAACACTGGCTATGCACTCCCTGTGCAGCGCTCCGCTGCTCTCGAGCTAGGTCCCAAACACTGGCAACACACTCCCTGTCCAGTGCTCTGCTGCTCTCGAGCTAGATCCCAAACACTGGCTAGGCACTCCCTTTGGAGCGCTCCTCTGCTCTCAAGCTAGATCCCGAACACTGGCTAGGCACTCCCTGTGCAGTGCTCCGCTGCTCTCGAGCTAGGTCCCAAACACTGGCTATGCACTCCCTGTGTAGCACTCCACTGCTCTTGAGCTAGGTCCCAAACACCGGCTACGCCCTCCCTGTGCAGCGCTCTGCTGCTTTCGAGCTAGGTCCCAAATACTGGCTACACACTCCCAGTGCAGCGCTCCGCTGCTCTCGAGCTAGATCACAAACACTGGCTACGCTCTCCCTGTGCAGCGCTCCGTTGCTCTCGAGCTAGGTCCCAAATACTGGCTAGGCTGTCCCTTTGGAGCGCTCCTCTGCTCTCAAGCTAGATCCCGAACACTGGCTAGGCACTCCCTGTGCAGTGTTCCGCTGTTCTCGAGCTAGGTCCCAAACACTGGCTACGCACTCCCTGTGCAGCACTCCACTGCTCTCAAGCTAGCTCCCAAACACTGGCTACGCACTCCATGTGCAGCGCTCCGCCGCTCTCGAGCTAGGTCCCGAACACCGGCTACTCCCTCCCTGTGCAGCGCTCTGCTGCTCTCGAGCTAGGTCCCGAACACTGGCTAGGCACTCCCTGTGCAGCACTCCGCTGCGCCCGAGCTAGGTCCCAAACACTGGCTACGCACTCCCTGTGCAGCGCTCCGCTGCTCTCGAGCTAGGTCCCAAACACTGGCTACGCACTCCCTGTGCTGCGCTCCGCTGCTCTTGAGCTAGATAGACCCCAAACACGGGCTACGCACTCCCTGTGCAGCGCTCTGCTGCTCTCGAACTATATAGAGCCCAAACACTGACAACGCACTCCCTGTCCAGCGCTCCGCTGCTCTCGAGCTACATCCCAAACACTGGCTATGCATTCCCTGTGCAGCGCTCCGCTGCTCTCGAGCTAGGTCCCAAACACTGGCTACGCACTCCCTGTGCAGTGCTCAACTGCTCTCGAGCTAGGTCCCAAACACTGGCTACGCACTCCATGTGCAGCGTTCCGCTGCTCTAGAGCTAGGTCCCGAACACCGGCTACGCCCTCCCCGTGCAGCACTCTGCTGCTCTCGAGCTAGGTCCCGAACACTGGCTAGGCACTCCCGTGCAGCGCTCCGCTGCTCCCGGGCTAGGTCCCAAACACTGGCTACGCACTCCCTCACTGTGCAGCGCTCTGCTGCTCTTGAGCTAGATCCCAAACACTGGCTAGGCACTCCCTGTGCAGTGCTCCGCTGCTCTCGAGCTAGGTCCCAAACACTGGCTACGTACTCCATGTGCAGCGCTCCGCTGCTCTCGAGCTAGGTCCGAAACACTGGCTACGCCCTCCCTGTGCAGCGCTCCGCTGCTCTCGAGCTAGGTCCCGAACACAGGCTAGGCACTCGCTGTTCAGCACTCAGCTTCTCTTGAGCTAGGTCCTGAACACTGGCTACACACTCCCTGTGCAGAGCTCTGTTGCTCTTGAGCTAGGTCCCAAACACTGGCTACACACTCCCAGTGCAGCACTCCGCTGCTCTCGAGCTAGATCACAAACACTGGCTACGCACTCCCTGTGCAGCGCTCTGCTGCTCTCGAGCTAGGTCCCAAACACTGGCAACACACTCCCTGTCCAGCGCTCTGCTGCTCTCGAGCTAGATCCCAAACACTGGCTAGGCACTCCCTTTGGAGCGCTCCTCTGCTCTCAAGCTAGATCCCGAACACTGGCTAGGCACTCCCTGTGCAGTGCTCCGCTGCTCTCGAGCTAGGTCCCAAACACTGGCTATGTATTCCCTGTACAGAGCTCCGCTGCTCTTGAGGTAGGTCCCAAACACTGGCTACACACTCCCGATGCAGCGCTCTGCTGCTCTCGAGCTAGATCACAAACACTGGCTACGCACTCCCTGTGCAGCGCTCCGCTGCTCTCGAGCTAGGTCCCAAACACTGGCAACACACTCCCTGTCCAGCGCTCTGCTGCTCTCGAGCTAGATCCCAAACACTGGCTAGGCACTCCCTTTGAAGCGCTCCTCTGCTCTCAAGCTAGATCCCGAACACTGGCTAGGCACTCCCTGTGCAGTGCTCCGCTGCTCTCGAGCTAGGTCCCAAACACTGGCTATGCACTCCCTGTGTAGCACTCCACTGCTCTTGAGCTCGGTCCCAAACACTGGCTACGCACTCCATGTGCAGCGCTCCGCTGCTCTCGAGCTAGGTCCCGAACACCGGCTAAGCCCTCCCTGTGCAGCGCTCTGCTGCTTTCGAGCTAGGTCCCAAACACTGGCTACACACTCCCAGTGCAGCGCTCCGCTGCTCTCGAGCTAGATCACAAACACTGGCTACGCACTCCCTGTGCAGCGCTCCACTGCTCTCGACCTAGGTCCCAAACACTGGCAACACACTCCCTGTCCAGCGCTCTGCTGCTCTCGAGCTAGGTGCCAAACACTGGCTAGGCACTCCCTTTGGAGCGCTCCTCTGCTCTCAAGCTAGATCCCGAACACTGGCTAGGCACTCCCTGTGCAGTGTCCCGCTGTTCTCGAGCTAGGTCCCAAACACTGGCTACGCACTCCCTGTGCAGCACTCCACTGCTCTCAAGCTAGCTCCCAAACACTGGCTACGCACTTCATGTGCAGCGCTCCGCTGCTCTCGAGCTAGGTCCCGAACACCGGCTACTCCCTCCCTGTGCAGCGCTCTGCTGCTCTCGAGCTAGGTCCCGAACACTGGCTAGGCACTCCCTGTGCAGCACTCCGCTGCTCCCGAGCTAGGTCCCAAACACTGGCTACGCACTCCCTGTGCAGCATTCCGCTGCTCTCGAGCTAGGTCCCAAACACTGGCTACGCACTCCCTGTGCTGCGCTCCGCTGCTCTTGAGCTAGATAGACCCCAAACACGGGCTACGCACTCCCTGTGCAGCGCTCTGCTGCTCTCGAACTAGATAGAGCCGAAACACTGACAACGCACTCCCTGTCCAGCGCTCCGCTGCTCTCGAGCTACATCCCAAACACTGGCGACGCACTCCCTGTGCAGCACTCCACTGCTCTCGAGCTAGGTCCCGAACACTGGCTACGCACTCCCTGTGCAGCGCTCTGCTGCTCTCGAGCTAGATCCTGAACACTGGCTAGGCACTCCCTGTGCAGCGCTCCGCTGCTCTCGAGTTAGGACCCGAACACTGGCTACGCACTTCCTGTGCAGCACTCCGCTGCTCTCGAGCTAGGTCCCAAACACTGGCTATGCACTCCCAGTGCAGCACTCTGCTGTTCTCGAGCTAGATCACAAACACTGGCTACGCACTCCCTGTGCAGTGCTCCGCTGCTCTCGAGCCTTGTCCCAAACACTGGCAACACACTCCCTGTCCAGCGCTCTGCTGCTCTCGAGCTAGATCCAAAACACTGGCTAGGCACTCCCTTTGGAGCGCTCCGCTGCTCTCGAGCTAGATCCCAAACACTGGCTAGGCACTCCCTGTGCAGTGCTCTGCTTCTCTCGAGCTAGTTCTCGAAACACTGGCTATGTATTCCCTATACAGCGCTCCGCTGCTCTTGAGCTAGGTGCCAAACACTGGCTACACACTCCCAGTGCAGCGCTCTGCTGCTCTTGAGCTAGATCACAAACACTGGCTATGCACTCCCTGTGCAGCGCTCCGCTGCTCTCGAGCTAGGTCCCAAACACTGGCAACACACTCCCTGTCCAGTGCTCTGCTGCTCTCGAGCTAGATCCCAAACACTGGCTAGGCACTCCCTTTGGAGCGCTCCTCTGCTCTCAAGCTAGATCCCGAACACTGGCTATGCACTCCCTGTGCAGCGCTCCGCTGCTCTCGAGCTAGGTCCCAAACACTGGCAACACACTCCCTGTCCAGTGCTCTGCTGCTCTCGAGCTAGATCCCAAACACTGGCTAGGCACTCCCTTTGGAGCGCTCCGCTGCTCTCGAGCTAGATCCCAAACACTGGCTAGGCACTCCCTGTGCAGTGCTCTGCTTCTCTCGAGCTAGTTCTCGAAACACTGGCTATGTATTCCCTGTACAGCGCTCCGCTGCTCTTGAGCTAGGTGCCAAACACTGGCTACACACTCCCAGTGCAGCGCTCTGCTGCTCTTGAGCTAGATCACAAACACTGGCTATGCACTCCCTGTGCAGCGCTCCGCTGCTCTCGAGCTAGGTCCCAAACACTGGCAACACACTCCCTGTCCAGTGCTCTGCTGCTCTCGAGCTAGATCCCAAACACTGGCTAGGCACTCCCTTTGGAGCGCTCCTCTGCTCTCAAGCTAGATCCCGAACACTGGCTAGGCACTCCCTGTGCAGCGCTCTGCTGCTCTCGAACTATATAGAGCCCAAACACTGACAACGCACTCCCTGTCCGGTGCTCCACTGCTCTCGAGCTACATCCCAAACACTGGCTATGCATTCCCTGTGCAGCGCTCCGCTGCTCTCGAGCTAGGTCCCAAACACTGGCTACGCACTCCCTGTGCAGTGCTCAACTGCTCTCGAGCTAGGTCCCAAACACTGGCTACACACTCCATGTGCAGCACTCCACTGCTCTCGAGCTAAGTCCCAAACACTGGCTACGCACTCCATGTGCAGCGTTCCCCTGCTCTAGAGCTAGGTCCCGAACACCGGCTACGCCCTCCCCGTGCAGCGCTCTGCTGCTCTCGAGCTAGGTCCCGAACACTGGCTAGGCACTCCCGTGCAGCGCTCCGCTGCTCCCGGGCTAGGTCCCAAACACTGGCTACGCACTCCCTGTGCAGCGCTCCACTGCTCTCGAGCTAGGTCCCAAACACTGGCAACACACTCCCTCACTGTGCAGCGCTCTGCTGCTCTTGAGCTAGATCCCAAACACTGGCTAGGCACTCCCTGTGCAGTGCTCCGCTGCTCTCGAGCTACATCCCAAACACTGGCGACGCACTCCCTGTGCAGCACTCCACTGCTCTCGAGCTAGGTCCCGAACACTGGCTACGCACTCCCTGTGCAGCGCTCCGCTGCTCTCGAGCTAGATCCTGAACACTGGCTAGGCACTCCCTGTGCAGCGCTCCGCTGCTCTCGAGTTAGGACCCGAACACTGGCTACGCACTTCCTGTGCAGCACTCCGCTGCTCTCGAGCTAGGTCCCAAACACTGGCTATGCACTCCCAGTGCAGCACTCTGCTGTTCTCGAGCTAGATCACAAACACTGGCTACGCACTCCCTGTGCAGTGCTCCGCTGCTCTCGAGCCTTGTCCCAAACACTGGCAACACACTCCCTGTCCAGCGCTCTGCTGCTCTCGAGCTAGATCCAAAACACTGGCTAGGCACTCCCTTTGGAGCGTTCCGCTGCTCTCGAGCTAGATCCCAAACACTGGCTAGGCACTCCCTGTGCAGTGCTCTGCTTCTCTCGAGCTAGTTCTCGAAACACTGGCTATGTATTCCCTATACAGCGCTCCGCTGCTCTTGAGCTAGGTGCCAAACACTGGCTACACACTCCCAGTGCAGCGCTCTGCTGCTCTTGAGCTAGATCACAAACACTGGCTATGCACTCCCTGTGCAGCGCTCCGCTGCTCTCGAGCTAGGTCCCAAACACTGGCAACACACTCCCTGTCCAGTGCTCTGCTGCTCTCGAGCTAGATCCCAAACACTGGCTAGGCACTCCCTTTGGAGCTCTCCTCTGCTCTCAAGCTAGATCCCGAACACTGGCTATGCACTCCCTGTGCAGCGCTCCGCTGCTCTCGAGCTAGGTCCCAAACACTGGCAACACACTCCCTGTCCAGTGCTCTGCTGCTCTCGAGCTAGATCCCAAACACTGGCTAGGCACTCCCTTTGGAGCGCTCCGCTGCTCTCGAGCTAGATCCCAAACACTGGCTAGGCACTCCCTGTGCAGTGCTCTGCTTCTCTCGAGCTAGTTCTCGAAACACTGGCTATGTATTCCCTGTACAGCGCTCCGCTGCTCTTGAGCTAGGTGCCAAACACTGGCTACACACTCCCAGTGCAGCGCTCTGCTGCTCTTGAGCTAGGTCCCAAACACTGGCTATGCACTCCCTGTGCTGCGCTCCGCTGCTCTTGAGCTAGATAGAGCCCAAACACGGGCTACGCACTCCCTGTGCAGCACTCTGCTGCTCTCGAACTATATAGAGCCCAAACACTGACAACGCACTCCCTGTCCAGCGCTCCGCTGCTCTCGAGCTACATCCCAAACACTGGCTATGCATTCCCTGTGCAGCGCTCCGCTGCTCTCGAGCTAGGTCCCAAACACTGGCTACGCACTCCCTGTGCAGTGCTCAACTGCTCTCGAGCTAGGTCCCAAACACTGGCTACACACTCCCTGTGCAGCACTCCACTGCTCTCGAGCTAAGTCCCAAACACTGGCTACGCACTCCATGTGCAGCGTTCCGCTGCTCTAGAGCTAGGTCCCGAACACCGGCTACGCCCTCCCCGTGCAGCGCTCTGCTGCTCTCGAGCTAGGTCCCGAACACTGGCTAGGCACTCCCGTGCAGCGCTCCGCTGCTCCCGGGCTAGGTCCCAAACACTGGCTACGCACTCCCTGTGCAGCGCTCCGCTGCTCTCGAGCTAGGTCCCAAACACTGGCAACACACTCCCTCACTGTGCAGCGCTCTGCTGCTCTTGAGCTAGATCCCAAACACTGGCTAGGCACTCCCTGTGCAGTGCTCCTCTGCTCTCGAGCTAGGTCCCAAACACTGGCTACGTACTCCATGTGCAGCGCTCCGCTGCTCTCGAGCTAGGTCCGAAACACTGGCTACTCCCTCCCTGTGCAGCGCTCCGCTGCTCTCGAGCTAGGTCCCGAACACAGGCTAGGCACTCGCTGTTCAGCACTCAGCTTCTCTTGAGCTAGGTCCTGAACACTGGCTACACACTCCCTGTGCAGAGCTCTGTTGCTCTTGAGCTAGGTCCCAAACACTGGCTACACACTCCCAGTGCAGCACTCCGCTGCTCTCGAGCTAGATCACAAACACTGGCTACGCACTCCCTGTGCAGCGCTCTGCTGCTCTCGAGCTAAGTCCCAAACACTGGCAACACACTCCCTGTCCAGCGCTCTGCTGCTCTCGAGCTAGATCCCAAACACTGGCTAGGCACTCCCTTTGGAGCGCTCCTCTGCTCTCAAGCTAGATCCCGAACACTGGCTAGGCACTCCCTGTGCAGTGCTGGTCCCAAACACTGGCTATGCACTCCCTGTGCAGCACTCCACTGCTCTCGAGCTAAGTCCCAAACACTGGCTACGCACTCCATGTGCAGCGCTCCGCTGCTCTCGAGCTAGGTCCCGAACACCTGCTACGCCCTCCCCGTGCAGCGCTCTGCTGCTCTCGAGCCAGGTCCCGAACACTGGCAAGGCATTCCCTGTGCAGCGCTCCGCTGCTCCCGAGCTAGGTCCCAAACACTGGCTATGCACTCCCTGTGCAGCGCTCCGCTGCTCTCGAGCTAGAGAGAGCCCAAACACTGGCTACGCACTCCCTGTGCAGCGCTCTGCTACTCTCGAGCTAGATCCCAAACACTCTGCTGCTCTCAAGCTAAATCCCAAACACTGGCTACACACTCCCTGTGCATCGCTCTTACGCACTCCCTGCTAGGTCCCAAAGACTGGCTACTCACTGCCTGTGCAGTGCTTCTCTGCTCTTGAGCTAGCTCCCAAACACTGGCTACGCACTCCCTGTGCAGCGCTCCGCTGCTCTCGAGCTACATCACAAACACGGGCTATGCACACCCTGTCCAGTGCTCCGCTGCTCTCGAGCTAGGTCCCAAACATGGGCTACGCACTCCCTGTGCAGCGCTCTGCTGCTCTCGAGCTAGGTCTCAAACACTGGCAACACACTCCCTCGCTGTGCAGCGCTCTGCTGCTCTCGAGCTAGATCCCAAACACTGGCTAGGCACTCCCTGTGCAGTGCTCCGCTGCTCTCGAGCTAGGTCCCAAACACTGGCTACACACTCCATGTGCAGCGCTCCGCTGCCCTCGAGCTAGGTCCCAAACACTGGCTAGGCACTCCCTGTACAGCGGAACGCTGCTCTCGAGCTAGATCCCGAACACTGGTTAGGCACTCCCTGTGCAGCGCTCCGCTGCTCTCGAGTTAGGACCCGAACACTGGCTACGCACTTCCTGTGCAGCACTCCGCTGCTCTCGAGCTAGGTCCCAAACACTGGCTATGCACTCCCAGTGCAGACCTCTGCTGTTCTCGAGCTAGATCACAAACACTGGCTACGCACTCCCTGTGCAGTGCTCCGCTGCTCTCGAGCCTTGTCCCAAACACTGGCAACACACTCCCTGTCCAGCGCTCTGCTGCTCTCGAGCTAGATCCAAAACACTGGCTAGGCACTCCCTTTGAAGCACTCCGCTGCTCTTGAGCTAGATCCCAAACACTGGCTAGGCACTCCCTGTGCAGTGCTCTGCTTCTCTCGAGCTAGTTCTCGAAACACTGGCTATGTATTCCCTGTACAGAGCTCCGCTGCTCTTGAGCTAGGTCCCAAACACTGGCTACACACTCCCGATGCAGCGCTCTGCTGCTCTCGAGCTAGATCACAAACACTGGCTACGCACTCCCTGTGCAGCGCTCCGCTGCTCTCGAGCTAGGTCGAAAACACTGGCTATGCACTCCCTGTGCAGCACTCCACTGCTCTCGAGCTAAGTCCCAAACACTGGCTACGCACTCCATGTGCAGCGCTCCGCTGCTCTCGAGCTAGGTCCCGAACACCGGCTATGCCCTCCCCGTGCAGCGCTCTGCTGCTCTCGAGCTAGGTCCCGAACACTGGCTAGGCATTCCCTGTGCAGCGCTCCGCTGCTCCTGAGCTAGGTCCCAAACACTGGCTACGCACTCCCTGTGCAGCGCTCCGCTGCTCTCGAGCTAGAGAGACCCCAAACACTGGCTACGCAATCCCTGTGCAGCGCTCTGCTACTCTCGAGCTAGATCGCAAACACTCTGCTGCTCTCGAGCTAGATCCCAAACACTGGCTACACACTCCCTGTGCATCGCTCTTACGCACTCCCTGCTAGGTCCCAAAGACTGGCTACGCACTGCCTGTGCAGTGCTTCTCTGCTCTTGAGCTAGCTCCCAAACACTGGCTACGCACTCCCTGTGCAGCGCTCGGCTGCTCTCGAGCTACATCACAAACACGGGCTATGCACACCCTGTCCAGTGCTCCGCTGCTCTTGAGCTAGGTCCCAAACACTGGGTAGGCGCTCCCTGTGCAGTGAAACGCTGCTCTCAAGCTAGATCCCGAACACTGGCTAGGCACTCCGTGTGCAGCGCTCCGCTGCTCTCGAGTTAGGACCCGAACACTGGCTACGCACTTCCTGTGCAGCACTCCGCTGCTCTGGAGCTAGGTCCCAAACACTGGCTATGCACTCCCAGTGCAGCACTCTGCAGTTCTCGAGCTAGATCACAAACACTGGCTACGCACTCCCTGTGCAGTGCTCCGCTGCTCTCGAGCCTTGTCCCAAACACTGGCAACACACTCCCTGTCCAGCGCTCTGCTGCTCTCGAGCTAGATCCAAAACACTGGCTAGGCACTCCCTTTGGAGCGCTCCGCTGCTCTCGAGCTAGATCCCAAACACTGGCTAGGCACTCCCTGTGCAGTGCTCTGCTTCTCTCGAGCTAGTTCTCGAAACACTGGCTATGTATTCCCTGTACAGCGCTCCGCTGCTCTTGAGCTAGGTCCCAAACACTGGCTACACACTCCCAGTGCAGCGCTCCGCTGCTCTCGAGCTAGATCACAAACACTGGCTACGCACTCCCTGTGCAGCGCTCCGCTGCTCTCGAGCTAGGTCCCAAACACTGGCAACACACTCCCTGTCCAGCGCTCTGCTGCTCTCGAGCTAGATCCCAAACACTGGCTAGGCACTCCCTTTGAAGCGCTCCTCTGCTCTCAAGCTAGATCCCGAACACTGGCTAGGCACTCCCTGTGCAGTGCTCCGCTGCTCTCGAGCTAGGTCCCAAACACTGGCTATGCACTCCCTGTGTAGCACTCCACTGCTCTTGAGCTAGGTCCCAAACACTGGCTGCGTACTCCATGTGCAGCGCTCCGCTGCTCTCGAGCTAGGTCCCGAACACCGGCTAAGCCCTCCCTGTGCAGCGCTCTGCTGCTTTCGAGCTAGGTCCCAAACACTGGCTACACACTCCCAGTGCAGCACTCCGCTGCTCTCGAGCTAGATCACAAACACTGGCTACGCACTCCCTGTGCAGCGCTCCGCTGCTCTCGAGCTAGGTCCCAAACACTGGCAACACACTCCCTGTCCAGCGCTCTGCTGCTCTCAAGCTAGATCCCAAACACTGGCTAGGCACTCCCTTTGGAGCGCTCCTCTGCTCTCAAGCTAGATCCCGAACACTGGCTAGGCACTCCTTGTGCAGTGTCCCGCTGTTCTCGAGCTAGGTCCCAAACACTGGCTACGCACTCCCTGTGCAGCACTCCACTGCTCTCAAGCTAGCTCCCAAACACTGGCTACGCACTCCATGTGCAGCGCTCCGCTGCTCTCGAGCTAGGTCCCGAACACCGGCTACTCCCTCCCTGTGCAGCGCTCTGCTGCTCTCGAGCTAGGTCCCGAACACTGGCTAGGCACTCCCTGTGCAGCACTCCGCTGCTCCCGAGCTAGGTCCCAAACACTGGCTACGCACTCCCTGTGCAGCGCTCCGCTGCTCTCGAGCTAGGTCCCAAACACTGGCTACGTACTCCCTGTGCTGCGCTCCGCTGCTCTTGAGCTAGATAGACCCCAAACACGGGCTACGCACTCCCTTTGCAGCGCTCTGCTGCTCTCGAACTAGATAGAGCCGAAACACTGACAACGCACTCCCTGTCCAGCGCTCCGCTGCTCTCGAGCTACATCCCAAACACTGGCTACGCACTCCCTGTGCAGCACTCCACTGCTCTCGAGCTAGGTCCCGAACACTGGCTACGCACTCCCTGTGCAGTGCTCAACTGCTCTCGAGCTAGGTCCCAAACACTGGCTAAACACTCCCTGTGCAGCACTCCACTGCTCTCGAGCTAAGTCCCAAACACTGGCTACGCACTCCATGTGCAGCGCTCCGCTGCTCTCGAGCTAGGTCCCGAACACCGGCTACGCCCTCCCCGTGCAGCGCTCTGCTGCTCTCGAGCTAGGTCCCAAACACTGGCTATGCACTCCCAGTGCAGACCTCTGCTGTTCTCGAGCTAGATCACAAACACTGGCTACGCACTCCCTGTGCAGTGCTCCGCTGCTCTCGAGCCTTGTCCCAAACACTGGCAACACACTCCCTGTCCAGCGCTCTGCTGCTCTCGAGCTAGATCCAAAACACTGGCTAGGCACTCCCTTTGGAGTGCTCCGCTGCTCTTGAGCTAGATCCCAAACACTGGCTAGGCACTCCCTGTGCAGTGCTCTGCTTCTCTCGAGCTAGTTCTCGAAACACTGGCTATGTATTCCCTGTACAGAGCTCCGCTGCTCTTGAGCTAGGTCCCAAACACTGGCTACACACTCCCGATGCAGCGCTCTGCTGCTCTCGAGCTAGATCACAAACACTGGCTACGCACTCCCTGTGCAGCGCTCCGCTGCTCTCGAGCTAGGTCCCAAACACTGGCTATGCACTCCCTGTGCAGCAGTTCACTGCTCTCGAGCTAAGTCCCAAACACTGGCTACGCACTCCATGTGCAGCGCTCCGCTGCTCTCGAGCTAGGTCCCGAACACCGGCTATGCCCTCCCCTGCAGCGCTCTGCTGCTCTCGAGCTAGGTCCCGAACACTGGCTAGGCATTCCCTGTGCAGCGCTCCGCTGCTCCCGAGCTAGGTCCCAAACACTGGCTACGCACTCCCTGTGCAGCGCTCCGCTGCTCTCGAGCTAGAGAGACCCCAAACACTGGCTACGCACTCCCTGTGCAGCGCTCTGCTACTCTCGAGCTAGATCCCAAACACTCTGCTGCTCTCGAGCTAGATCCCAAACACTGGCTACACACTCCCTGTGCATCGCTCTTACGCACTCCCTGCTAGGTCCCAAAGACTGGCTACGCACTGCCTGTGCAGTGCTTCTCTGCTCTTGAGCTAGCTCCCAAACACTGGCTACGCACTCCCTGTGCAGCGCTCCGCTGCTCTCGAGCTACATCACAAACACGGGCTATGCACACCCTGTCCAGTGCTCCGCTGCTCTTGAGCTAGGTCCCAAACACGGGCTACGCACTCCCTGTGCAGCGCTCTGCTGCTCTCAAGCTAGGTCCCAAACACTGGCAACACACTCCCTCGCTGTGCAGCGCTCTGCTGCTCTCGAGCTAGATCCCAAACACTGGCTAGGCATTCCCTGTGCAGTGCTCCGCTGCTCTCAAGCTAGGTCCCAAACACTGGCTACACACTCCATGTGCAGCATTCCGCTGCTCTCGAGCTAGGTCCCAAACACTGGCTAGGCACTCCCTGTGCAGTGGAACGCTGCTCTCGAGCTAGATCCCGAACACTGGCTAGGCACTCCGTGTGCAGCGCTCCGCTGCTCTCGAGTTAGGACCCGAACACTGGCTACGCACTTCCTGTGCAGCACTCCGCTGCTCTGGAGCTAGGTCCCAAACACTGGCTATGCACTCCCAGTGCAGCACTCTGCAGTTCTCGAGCTAGATCACAAACACTGGCTACGCACTCCCTGTGCAGTGCTCCGCTGCTCTCGAGCCTTGTCCCAAACACTGGCAACACACTCCCTGTCCAGCGCTCTGCTGCTCTCGAGCTAGATCCAAAACACTGGCTAGGCACTCCCTTTGGAACGCTCCGCTGCACTCGAGCTAGATCCCAAACACTGGCTAGGCACTCCCTGTGCAGTGCTCTGCTTCTCTCGAGCTAGTTCTCGAAACACTGGCTATGTATTCCCTGTACAGCGCTCCGCTGCTCTTGAGCTAGGTCCCAAACACTGGCTACACAGTCCCAGTGCAGCGCTCCGCTGCTCTCGAGCTAGATCACAAACACTGGCTACGCACTCCCTGTGCAGCGCTCCGCTGCTCTCGAGCTAGGTCCCAAACACTGGCAACACAATCCCTGTCCAGCGCTCTACTGCTCTCGAGCTAGATCCCAAACACTGGCTAGGCACTCCCTTTGAAGCGCTCCTCTGCTCTCAAGCTAGATCCCGAACACTGGCTAGGCACTCCCTGTGCAGTGCTCCGCTGCTCTCGAGCTAGGTCCCAAACACTGGCTATGCACTCCCTGTGTAGCACTCCACTGCTCTTGAGCTAGGTCCCAAACACTGGCTGCGCACTCCATGTGCAGCGCTCCGCTGCTCTCGAGCTAGGTCTCGAACACCGGCTAAGCCCTCCCTGTGCAGCGCTCTGCTGCTTTCGAGCTAGGTCCCAAACACTGGCTACACACTCCCAGTGCAGCGCTCCGCTGCTCTCGAGCTAGATCACAAACACTGGCTACGCACTCCCTGTGCAGCGCTCCGCTGCTCTCGAGCTAGGTCCCAAACACTGGCAACACACTCCCTGTCCAGCGCTCTGCTGCTCTCGAGCTAGATCCCAAACACTGGCTAGGCACTCCCTTTGGAGCGCTCCTCTGCTCTCAAGCTAGATCCCGAACACTGGCTAGGCACTCCCTGTGCAGTGTCCCGCTGTTCTCAAGCTAGGTCCCAAACACTGGCTACGCACTCCCTGTGCAGCACTCCACTGCTCTCAAGCTAGCTCCCAAACACTGGCTACGCACTCCATGTGCAGCGCTCCGCTGCTCTCGAGCTAGGTCCCGAACACCGGCTACACCCTCCCTGTGCAGCGCTCCGCTGCTCTCGAGCTAGGTCCCGAACACTGGCTAGGCACTCCCTGTGCAGCACTCCGCTGCTCCCGAGCTAGGTCCCAAACACTGGCTACGCACTCCCTGTGCAGCGCTCCGCTGCTCTCGAGCTAGGTCCCAAACACTGGCTACGTACTCCCTGTGCTGCGCTCTGCTGCTCTTGAGCTAGATAGACCCCAAACACGGGCTACGCACTCCCTTTGCAGCGCTCTGCTGCTCTCGAACTAGATAGAGCCGAAACACTGACAACGCACTCGCTGTCCAGCGCTCCGCTGCTCTCGAGCTAGGTCCCGAACACCGGCTACGCCCTCCCCGTGCAGCGCTCTGCTGCTCTCGAGCTAGGTCCCGAACACTGGCTAGGCACTCCCGTGCAGCGCTCCGCTGCTCCCGAGCTAGGTCCCAAACACTGGCTACGCACTCCCTGTGCAGCGCTCCGCTGTTCTCGAGCTAGGTCCCAAACACTGGCAACACACTCCCTCACTGTGCAGCGCTCTGCTGCTCTTGAGCTAGATCCCAAACACTGGCTAGGCACTCCCTGTGCAGTGCTCCGCTGCTCTCGAGCTAGGTCCCAAACACTGGCTACGTACTCCATGTGCAGCGCTCCGCTGCTCTCGAGCTAGGTCCGAAACACTGGCTACGCCCTCCCTGTGCAGCGCTCCGCTGCTCTTGAGCTAGGTCCCGAACACCGGCTAGGCACTCGCTGTTCAGCACTCAGCTTCTCTTGAGGTAGGTCCTGAACACTGGCTACACACTCCCAGTGCAGCACTCCACTGCTCTCGAGCTAGATCACAAACACTGGCTACGCACTCCCTGTGCAGCGCTCTGCTGCTCTCGAGCTAGGTCCCAAACACTGGCAACACACTCCCTGTCCAGCGCTCTGCTGCTCTTGAGCTAGATCCCAAACACTGGCTAGGCACTCCCTTTGGAGCGCTCCTCTGCTCTCAAGCTAGATCCCGAACACTGGCTAGGCACTCCCTGTGCAGTGCTCCGCTGCTCTCGAGCTAGGTCCCAAACACTGGCTATGCACTCCCTGTGCAGCACTCCACTGCTCTCGAGCTAAGACCCAAACACTGGCTACGCACTCCATGTGCAGCGCTCCGCTGCTCTCGAGCTAGGTCCCGAACACCTGCTACGCCCTCCCCGTGCAGCGCTCTGCTGCTCTCGAGCTAGGTCCCGAACACTGGCTAGGCATTCCCTGTGCAGCGCTCCGCTGCTCCCGAGCTAGGTCCCAAACATTGGCTACGCACTCCCTGTGCAGCGCTCCGCTGCTCTCGAGCTAGAGAGACCCCAAACACTGACTACGCACTCCCTGTGCAGCGCTCTGCTACTCTCGAGCTAGATCCCAAACACTCTGCTGCTCTCAAGCTAAATCCCAAACACTGGCTACACACTCCCTGTGCATCGCTCTTACGCACTCCCTGCTAGGTCCCAAAGACTGGCTACGCACTGCCTGTGCAGGGCTTCTCTGCTCTTGAGCTAGCTCCCAAACACTGGCTACGCACTCCCTGTGCAGCGCTCCGCTGCTCTCGAGCTACATCACAAACACGGGCTATGCACACCCTGTCCAGTGCTCCGCTGCTCTCGAGCTAGGTCCCAAACATGGGCTACGCACTCCCTGTGCAGTGCTCTGCTGCTCTCGAGCTAGGTCCCAAACACTGGCAACACACTCCCTTGCTGTGCAGCGCTCTGCTGCTCTCGAGCTAGATCCCAAACACTGGCTAGGCACTCCCTGTGCAGTGCTCCGCTGCTCTCGAGCTAGGTCCCAAACACTGGCTAGGCACTCCCTGTGCAGCGGAACGCTGCTCTCGAGCTAGATCCCGAACACTGGTTAGGCACTGCCTGTGCAGCGCTCCGCTGCTCTCGAGTTAGGACCCGAACACTGGCTACGCACTTCCTGTGCAGCACTCCGCTGTTCTCGAGCTAGATCACAAACACTGGCTACGCACTCCCTGTGCAGTGCTCCGCTGCTCTCGAGCCTTGTCCCAAACACTGGCAACACACTCCCTGTCCAGCGCTCTGCTGCTCTTGAGCTAGATCCAAAACACTGGCTAGGCACTCCCTTTGGAGCGCTCCGCTGCTCTCGAGCTAGATCCCAAACACTGGCTAGGCACTCCCTGTGCAGTGCTCTGCTTCTCTCGAGCTAGTTCTCGAAACACTGGCTATGTATTCCCTGTACAGCGCTCTGCTGCTCTTGAGCTAGGTCCCAAACACTGGCTACAGGATCCCAGTGCAGCGCTCCGCTGCTCTCGAGCTAGATCACAAACACTGGCTACGCACTCCCTGTGCAGCGCTCCGCTGCTTTCGAGCTAGGTCCCAAACACTGGCTATGCACTCCCTGTGCAGCACTCCACTGCTCTCGAGCTAAGTCCCAAACACTGGCTACGCACTCCATGTGCAGCGCTCCGCTGCTCTTGAGCTAGGTCCCGAACACCGGCTATGCCCTCCCCGTGCAGCGCTCTGCTGCTCTCGAGCTAGATCCTGAACACTGGCTAGGCATTCCCTGTGCAGAGCTCCGCTGCTCTCGAGCTAGGTCCCAAACACTGGCTACGCACTCCCTGTGCAGCGCTCCGCTGCTCTCGAGCTAGAGAGACCCCAAACACTGGCTACGCACTCCCTGTGCAGCGCTCTGCTACTCTCGAGCTAGATCCCAAACACTCTGCTGCTCTCGATCTAGATCCCAAACACTGGCTACACACTCCCTGTGCATCGCTCTTACGCACTCCCTGCTAGGTCCCAAAGACTGGCTACGCACTGCCTGTGCAGTGCTTCTCTGCTCTTAAGCTAGCTCCCAAACACTGGCTACGCACTCCCTGTGCAGCGCTCCGCTGCTCTCGAGCTACATCACAAACACGGGCTATGCACACCCTGTCCAGTGCTCCGCTGCTCTTGAGCTAGGTCCCAAACACAGGCTACGCACTCCCTGTGCAGCGCTCTGCTGCTCTCAAGCTAGGTCCCAAACACTGGCAACACACTCCCTCGCTGTGCAGCACTCTGCTGCTCTCGAGCTAGATCCCAAACACTGGCTAGGCACTCCCTGTGCAGTGCTCCGCTGCTCTCAAGCTAGGTCCCAAACACTGGCTACACACTCCATGTGCAGCGCTCCGCTGCTCTCGAGCTAGGTCCCAAACACTGGCTAGGCACTCCCTGTGCAGTGGAACGCTGCTCTCGAGCTAGATCCCGAACACTGGCTAGGCACTCCGTGTGCAGCGCTCCGCTGCTCTCGAGTTCGGACCCGAACACTGGCTACGCACTTCCTGTGCAGCACTCCGCTGTTCTCGAGCTAGATCACAAACACTGGCTACGCACTCCCTGTGCAGTGCTCCGCTGCTCTCGAGCCTTGTCCCAAACACTGGCAACACACTCCCTGTCCAGCGCTCTGCTGCTCTCGAGCTAGATCCAAAACACTGGCTAGGCACTCCCTTTGGAGCGCTCCGCTGCACTCGAGCTAGATCCCAAACACTGGCTAGGCACTCCCTGTGCAGTGCTCTGCTTCTCTCGAGCTAGTTCTCGAAACACTGGCTATGTATTCCCTGTACAGCGCTCCGCTGCTCTTGAGCTAGGTCCCAAACACTGGCTACACACTCCCAGTGCAGCGCTCCGCTGCTCTCGAGCTAGATCACAAACACTGGCTACGCACTCCCTGTGCAGCGCTCCGCTGCTCTCGAGCTAGGTCCCAAACACTGGCAACACACTCCCTGTCCAGCGCTCCGCTGCTCTCGAGCTAGATCCCAAACACTGGCTAGGCACTCCCTTTGAAGCGCTCCTCTGCTCTCAAGCTAGATCCCAAACACTGGCTAGGCACTCCCTGTGCAGTGCTCCGCTGCTCTCGAGCTAGGTCCCAAACACTGGCTATGCACTCCCTGTGTAGCACTCCACTGCTCTTGAGCTAGGTCCCAAACACTGGCTGCGCACTCCATGTGCAGCGCTCCGCTGCTCTCGAGCTAGGTCCCGAACACCGGCTAAGCCCTCCCTGTGCAGCGCTCTGCTGCTTTCGAGCTAGGTCCCAAACACTGGCTACACACTCCAAGTGCAGCGCTCCGCTGCTCTCGAGCTAGATCACAAACACTGCTACGCACTCCCTGTGCAGCGCTCCGCTGCTCTCGAGCTAGGTCCCAAACACTGGCAACACACTCCCTGTCCAGCGCTCTGCTGCTCTCGAGCTAGATCCCAAACACTGGCTAGGCACTCCCTTTGGAGCGCTCCTCTGCTCTCAAGCTAGATCCCGAACACTGGCTAGGCACTCCCTGTGCAGTGTCCCGCTGTTCTCGAGCTAGGTCCCAAACACTGGCTACACACTCCCTGTGCAGCACTCCACTGCTCTCAAGCTAGATCACAAACACTGGCTACGCACTCCCTGTGCAGCGCTCCGCTGCTCTTGAGCTAGGTCCCAAACACTGGCAACACACTCCCTGTCCAGCGCTCTGCTGCTCTCGAGCTAGATCCCAAACACTGGCTAGGCACTCCCTTTGAAGCGCTCCTCTGCTCTCAAGCTAGATCCCGAACACTGGCTAGGCACTCCCTGTGCAGTGCTCCGCTGCTCTCGAGCTAGGTCCCAAACTCTGGCTATGCACTCCCTGTGTAGCACTCCACTGCTCTTGAGCTAGGTCCCAAACACTGGCTGCGCACTCCATGTGCAGCGCTCCGCTGCTCTCGAGCTAGGTCCCGAACACCGGCTAAGCCCTCCCTGTGCAGCGCTCTGCTGCTTTCGAGCTAGGTCCCAAACACTGGCTACACACTCCCAGTGCAGCGCTCCGCTGCTCTCGAGCTAGATCACAAACACTGGCTACGCACTCCCTGTGCAGCGCTCCGCTGCTCTCGAGCTAGGTCCCAAACACTGGCAACACACTCCCTGTCCAGCGCCCTGCTGCTCTCGAGCTAGATCCCAAACACTGGCTAGGCACTCCCTTTGGAGCGCTCCTCTGCTCTCAAGCTAGATCCCGAACACTGGCTAGGCACTCCCTGTGCAGTGTCCCGCTGTTCTCGAGCTAGGTCCCAAACACTGGCTACGCACTCCCTGTGCAGCACTCCACTGCTCTCAAGCTAGCTCCCAAACACTGGCTACGCACTCCATGTGCAGCGCTCCGCTGCTCTCGAGCTAGGTCCCGAACACCGGCTACTCCCTCCCTGTGCAGCGCTCTGCTGCTCTCGAGCTAGGTCCCGAACACTGGCTAGGCACTCCCTGTGCAGCACTCCGCTGCTCCCGAGCTAGGTCCCAAACACTGGCTACGCACTCCCTGTGCAGCGCTCCGCTGCTCTCGAGCTAGGTCCCAAACACTGGCTACGTACTCCCTGTGCTGCGCTCCGCTGCTCTTGAGCTAGATAGACCCCAAACACGGGCTACGTACTCCCTTTGCAGCGCTCTGCTGCTCTCGAACTAGATAGAGCCGAAACACTGACAACGCACTCCCTGTCCAGCGCTCCGCTGCTCTCGAGCTACATCCCAAACACTGGCTACGCACTCCCTGTGCTGCACTCCACTGCTCTCGAGCTAGGTCCCGAACACTGGCTACGCACTCCCTGTGCAGTGCTCAACTGCTCTCGAGCTAGGTCCCAAACACTGGCTAAACACTCCCTGTGCAGCACTCCACTGCTCTCGAGCTAAGTCCCAAACACTGGTTACGCACTCCATGTGCAGCGCTCCGCTGCTCTCGAGCTAGGTCCCGAACACCGGCTACGCCCTCCCCGTGCAGCGCTCTGCTGCTCTCGAGCTAGGTCCCGAACACTGGCTAGGCACTCCCGTGCAGCGCTCCGCTGCTCCCGAGCTAGTTCCCAAACACTGGCTACGCACTCCCTGTGCAGCGCTCCGCTGCTCTCGAGCTAGGTCCCAAACACTGGCAACACACTCCCTCACTGTGCAGCGCTCTGCTGCTCTTGAGCTAGATCCCAAACACTGGCTAGGCACTCCCTGTGCAGTGCTCCGCTGCTCTCGAGCTAGGTCCCAAACACTGGCTATGTACTCCATGTGCAGCGCTCCGCTGCTCTCGAGCTAGGTGCGAAACACTGGCTACGCCCTCCCTGTGCAGCGCTCCGCTGCTCTCGAGCTAGGTCCCGAACACCGGCTAGGCACTCGCTGTTCAGCACTCAGCTTCTCTTGAGCTAGGTCCTGAACACTGGCTACACACTCCCTGTGCAGAGCTCTGTTGCTCTTGAGCTAGGTCCCAAACACTGGCTACACACTCCCGGGCAGCGCTCCGCTGCTCCCGAGCTAGGTCCCAAACACTGGCTACGCACTCCCTGTGCAGCGCTCCGCTGCTCTCGAGCTAGGTCCCAAACACTGGCAACACACTCCCTCACTGTGCAGCGCTCTGCTGCTCTTGAGCTAGATCCCAAACACTGGCTAGGCACTCCCTTTGGAGCGCTCCTCTGCTCTCAAGCTAGATCCCGAACACTGGCTAGGCACTCCCTGTGCAGTGCTCTGCTGCTCTCGAGCTAGGTCCCAAACACTGGCTATGCACTCCCTGTGCAGCACTCTACTGCTCTCGAGCTAAGTCCCAAACACTGGCTACGCACTCCATGTGCAGCGCTCCGCTGCTCTCGAGCTAGATCCCGAACACCTGCTATGCCCTCCCCGTGCAGCGCTCTGCTGCTCTCGAGCTAGGTCCCGAACACTGGCTAGGCATTCCCTGTGCAGCTCTCCGCTGCTCCCGAGCTAGGTCCCAAACATTGGCTACGCACTCCCTGTGCAGCGCTCCGCTGCTCTCGAGCTAGAGAGACCCCAAACACTGGCTACGCACTCCCTGTGCAGCGCTCTGCTACTCTCGAGCTAGATCCCAAACACTCTGCTGCTCTCAAGCTAAATCCCAAACACTGGCTACACACTCCCTGTGCATCGCTCTTACGCACTCCCTGCTAGGTCCCAAAGACTGGCTACGCACTGCCTGTGCAGGGCTTCTCTGCTCTTGAGCTAGCTCCCAAACACTGGCTACGCACTCCCTGTGCAGCGCTCCGCTGCTCTCGAGCTACATCACAAACACGGGCTATGCACACCCTGTCCAGTGCTCCGCTGCTCTCGAGCTAGGTCCCAAACACGGGCTACGCACTCCCTGTGCAGCGCTCTGCTGCTCTCGAGCTAGGTCCCAAACACTGGCAACACTCTCCCTCGCTGTGCAGCGCTCTGCTGCTCTCGAGCTAGGTCCCAAACACTGGCTAGGCACTCCCTGTGCAGCGGAACGCTGCTCTCGAGCTAGATCCCGAACACTGGTTAGGCACTCCCTGTGCAGCGCTCCGCTGCTCTCGAGTTAGGACCCGAACACTGGCTACGCACTTCCTGTGCAGCACTCCGCTGTTCTCGAGCTAGATCACAAACACTGGCTACGCACTCCCTGTGCAGTGCTCCGCTGCTCTCGAGCCTTGTCCCAAACACTGGCAACACACTCCCTGTCCAGCGCTCTGCTGCTCTCGAGCTAGATCCAAAACACTGGCTAGGCACTCCCTTTGGAGCGCTCCGCTGCTCTCGAGCTAGATCCCAAACACTGGCTAGGCACTCCCTGTGCAGTGCTCTGCTTCTCTCGAGCTAGTTCTCGAAATACTGGCTATGTATTCCCTGTACAGCGCTCTGCTGCTCTTGAGCTAGGTCCCAAACACTGGCTACACACTCCCAGTGCAGCGCTCCGCTGCTCTCGAGCTTGATCACAAACACTGGCTACGCACTCCCTGTGCAGCGCTCTGCTGCTCTCGAGCTAGGTCCCAAACACTGGCTATGCACTCCCTGTGCAGCACTCCACTGCTCTTGAGCTAAGTCCCAAACACTGGCTACGCACTCCATGTGCAGCGCTCCGCTGCTCTCGAGCTAGGTCCCGAACACCGGCTATGCCCTCCCCGTGCAGCGCTCTGCTGCTCTCGAGCTAGGTCCCGAACACTGGCTAGGCATTCCCTGTGCAGAGCTCTGCTGCTCCCGAGCTAGGTCCCAAACACTGGCTACGCACTCCCTGTGCAGCGCTCCGCTGCTCTCGAGCTAGAGAGACCCCAAACACTGGCTACGCACTCCCTGTGCAGCGCTCTGCTACTCTCGAGCTAGATCCCAAACACTCTGCTGCTCTCGAGCTAGATCCCAAACACTGGCTACACACTCCCTGTGCATCGCTCTTACGCACTCCCTGCTAGGTCCCAAAGACTGGCTACGCACTCCCTGTGCAGCGCTCCGCTGCTCTCGAGCTACATCACAAACACGGGCTATGCACACCCTGTCCAGTGCTCCGCTGCTCTTGAGCTAGGTCCCAAACACGGGCTACGCACTCCCTGTGCAACGCTCTGCTGCTCTCAAGCTAGGTCCCAAACACTGGCAACACACTCCCTCGCTGTGCAGCGCTCTGCTGCTCTTGAGCTAGATCCCAAACACTGGCTAGGCACTCCCTGTGCAGTGCTCCGCTGCTCTCAAGCTAGGTCCCAAACACTGGCTACACACTCCATGTGCAGCGCTCCGCTGCTCTCGAGCTAGGTCCCAAACACTGGCTAGGCACTCCCTGTGCAGTGGAACGCTGCTCTTGAGCTAGATCCCGAACACTGGCTAGGCACTCCGTGTGCAGCGCTCCGCTGCTCTCGAGTTAGGACCCGAACACTGGCTACGCACTTCCTGTGCAGCACTCCGCTGCTCTGGAGCTAGGTCCCAAACACTGGCTATGCACTCCCTGTGCAGCACTCTGCTGTTCTCGAGCTAGATCACAAACACTGGCTACGCACTCCCTGTGCAGTGCTCCGCTGCTCTCGAGCCTTGTCCCAAACACTGGCAACACACTCCCTGTCCAGCGCTCTGCTGCTCTCGAGCTAGATCCAAAACACTGGCTAGGCACTCCCTTTGGAGCGCTCCGCTGCTCTCGAGCTAGATCCCAAACACTGGCTAGGCACTCCCTGTGCAGTGCTCTGCTTCTCTCGAGCTAGTTCTCGAAACACTGGCTATGTATTCCCTGTACAGCGCTCCGCTGCTCTTGAGCTAGGTCCCAAACACTGGCTACACACTCCCAGTGCAGCGCTCCGCTGCTCTCGAGCTAGATCACAAACACTGGCTATGCACTCCCTGTGCAGCGCTCCGCTGATCTCGAGCTAGGTCCCAAACACTGGCAACACACTCCCTGTCCAGCGCTCTGCTGCTCTCGAGCTAGATCCCAAACACTGGCTAGGCACTCCCATTGAAGCGCTCCTCTGCTCTCAAGCTAGATCCCGAACACTGGCTAGGCACTCCCTGTGCAGTGCTCCGCTGCTCTCGAGCTAGGTCCCAAACACTGGCTATGCACTCCCTGTGTAGCACTCCACTGCTCTTGAGCTAGGTCCCAAACACTGGCTACGCACTCCATGTGCAGCGCTCTGCTGCTCTCGAGCTAGGTCCCGAACACCCGCTAAGCCCTCCCTGTGCAGCGCTCTGCTGCTTTCGAGCTAGGTCCCAAACACTGGCTACACACTCCCAGTGCAGCGCTCCGCTGCTCTCGAGCTAGATCACAAACACTGGCTATGCACTCCCTGTGCAGCACTCCGCTGCTCTCGAGCTAGGTCCCAAACACTGGCAACACACTCCCTGTCCAGCGCTCTGCTGCTCTCGAGCTAGATCCCAAACACTGGCTAGGCACTCCCTTTGGAGCGCTCCTCTGCTCTCAAGCTAGATCCCGAACACTGGCTAGGCACTCCCTGTGCAGTGTCCCGCTGTTCTCGAGCTAGGTCCCAAACACTGGCTACGCACTCCCTGTGCAGCACTCCACTGCTCTCAAGCTAGATCACAAACACTGGCTACGCACTCCCTGTGCAGCGCTCCGCTGCTCTGAGCTAGGTCCCAAACACTGGCTACACACTCCATGTGCAGCGCTCCGCTGCTCTCGAGCTAGGTCCCAAACACTGGCTAGGCACTCCCTGTGCAGTGGAACGCTGCTCTCGAGCTAGATCCCGAACACTGGCTAGGCACTCCGTGTGCAGCGCTCCGCTGCTCTCGAGTTAGGACCCGAACACTGGCTACGCACTTCCTGTGCAGCACTCCGCTGCTCTCGAGCTAGGTCCCAAACACTGGCTATGCACTCCCTGTGTAGCACTCCACTGCTCTTGAGCTAGGTCCCAAACACTGGCTGCGCACTCCATGTGCAGCGCTCCGCTGCTCTCGAGCTAGGTCCCGAACACCGGCTAAGCCCTCCCTGTGCAGCGCTCTGCTGCTTTCGAGCTAGGTCCCAAACACTGGCTACACACTCCCAGTGCAGCGCTCCGCTGCTCTCGAGCTAGATCACAAACACTGGCTACGCACTCCCTGTGCAGCGCTCCGCTGCTCTCGAGCTAGGTCCCAAACACTGGCAACACACTCCCTGTCCAGCGCTCTGCTGCTCTCGAGCTAGATCCCAAACACTGGCTAGGCACTCCCTTTGGAGCGCTCCTCTGCTCTCAAGCTAGATCCCGACCACTGGCTAGGCACTCCCTGTGCAGTGTCCCGCTGTTCTCGAGCTAGGTCCCAAACAGTGGCTACGCACTCCCTGTGCAGCACTCCACTGCTCTCAAGCTAGTTCACAAACACTGGCTACGCACTCCCTGTGCAGCGCTCCGCTGCTCTCGAGCTAGGTCCCAAACACTGGCAACACACTCCCTGTCCAGCGCTCTGCTGCTCTCGAGCTAGATCCCAAACACTGGCTAGGCACTCCCTTTGAAGCGCTCCTCTGCTCTCAAGCTAGATCCCGAACACTGGCTAGGCACTCCCTGTGCAGTGCTCCGCTGCTCTTGAGCTAGGTCCCAAACACTGGCTATGCACTCCCTGTGTAGCACTCCACTGCTCTTGAGCTAGGTCCCAAACACTGGCTGCGCACTCCATGTGCAGCGCTCCGCTGCTCTCGAGCTAGGTCCCGAACACCGGCTAAGCCCTCCCTGTGCAGCGCTCTGCTGCTTTTGAGCTAGGTCCCAAACAGTGGCTACACACTCCCAGTGCAGCGCTCCGCTGCTCTCGAGCTAGATCACAAACACTGGCTACGCACTCCCTGTGCAGCGCTCCGCTGCTCTCGAGCTAGGTCCCAAACACTGGCAACGCACTCCCTGTCCAGCGCTCTGCTGCTCTCGAGCTAGATCCCAAACACTGGCTAGGCACTCCCTTTGGAGCGCTCCTCTGCTCTCAAGCTAGATCCCGAACACTGGCTAGGCACTCCCTGTGCAGTGTCCCGCTGTTCTCGAGCTAGGTCCCAAACACTGGCTACGCACTCCCTGTGCAGCACTCCACTGCTCTCAAGCTAGCTCCCAAACACTGGCTACGCACTCCAAGTGCAGCGCTCCGCTGCTCTCGAGCTAGGTCCCGAACACCGGCTACTCCCTCCCTGTGCAGCGCTCTGCTGCTCTCGAGCTAGGTCCCGAACACTGGCTAGGCACTCCCTGTGCAGCACTCCGCTGCTCCCGAGCTAGGTCCCAAACACTGGCTACGCACTCCCTGTGCAGCGCTCCGCTGCTCTCGAGCTAGGTCCCAAACACTGGCTACGTACTCCCTATGCTGCGCTCCGCTGCTCTTGAGCTAGATAGACCCCAAACACGGCTACGCACTCCCTTTGCAGCGCTCTGCTGCTCTCGAACTAGATAGAGCCGAAACACTGAAATCGCACTCCATGTCCAGCGCTCCGCTGCTCTCGAGCTACATCCCAAACACTGGCTATGCACTCCCTGTGCAGCACTCCACTGCTCTCGAGCTAGGTCCCGAACACTGGCTACGCACTCCCTGTGCAGTGCTCAACTGCTCTCGAGCTGGGTCCCAAACACTGGCTAAACATTCCCTGTTCAGCACTCCACTGTTCTCGAGCTATGTCCCAAACACTGGCTACGCACTCCATGTGCAGCGCTCCGCTGCTCTTGAGCTAGGTCCAGAACACCGGCTACGCCCTCCCCGTGCAGCGCTCTGCTGCTCTCGAGCTAGGTCCCGAACACTGGCTAGGCACTCCCGTGCAGCGCTCCGCTGCTCCCGAGCTAGGTCCCAAACACTGGCTACGCACTCCCTGTGCAGTGCTCCGCTGCTCTCGAGCCTTGTCCCAAACACTGGCAACACACTCCCTGTCCAGCGCTCTGCTGCTCTCGAGCTAGATCCAAAACACTGGCTAGGCACTCCCTTTGGAGCGCTCCGCTGCTCTCGAGCTAGATCCCAAACACTGGCTAGGCACTCCCTGTGCAGTGCTCTGCTTCTCTCGAGCTAGTTCTCGAAACACTGGCTATGTATTCCCTGTACAGCGCTCCGCTGCTCTTGAGCTAGGTCCCAAATACTGGCTACACACTCCCAGTGCAGCGCTCCGCTGCTCTCGAGCTAGATCACAAACACTGGCTATGCACTCCCTGTGCAGCGCTCCGCTGCTCTCGAGCTAGGTCCCAAACACTGGCAACACACTCCCTGTCCAGCGCTCTGCTGCTCTCGAGCTAGATCCCAAACACTGGCTAGGCACTCCCATTGAAGCGCTCCTCTGCTCTCAAGCTAGATCCCGAACACTGGCTAGGCACTCCCTGTGCAGTGCTCCGCTGCTCTCGAGCTAGGTCCCAAACACTGGCTATGCACTCCCTGTGTAGCACTCCACTGCTCTTGAACTAGGTCCCAAACACTGGCTACGCACTCCATGTGCAGCGCTCCGCTGCTCTCGAGCTAGGTCCCGAACACCGGCTAAGCCCTCCCTGTGCAGCGCTCTGCTGCTTTCGAGCTAGGTCCCAAACACTGGCTACACACTCCCAGTGCAGCGCTCCGCTGCTCTCGAGCTAGATCACAAACACTGGCTACGCACTCCCTGTGCAGCGCTCCGCTGCTCTCGAGCTAGGTCCCAAACACTGGCAACACACTCCCTGTCCAGCGCTCTGCTGCTCTCGAGCTAGATCCCAAACACTGGCTAGGCACTCCCTTTGGAGCGCTCCTCTGCTCTCAAGCTAGATCCCGAACACTGGCTAGGCACTCCCTGTGCAGGGTCCCGCTGTTCTCGAGCTAGGTCCCAAACACTGGCTACGCACTCCCTGTGCAGCACTCCACTGCTCTCAAGCTAGATCACAAACACTGGCTACGCACTCCCTGTGCAGCGCTCCGCTGCTCTGAGCTAGGTCCCAAACACTGGCTACACACTCCATGTGCAGCGCTCCGCTGCTCTCGAGCTAGGTCCCAAACACTGGCTAGGCACTCCCTGTGCAGTGGAACGCTGCTCTCGAGCTAGATCCCGAACACTGGCTAGGCACTCCGTGTGCAGCGCTCCGCTGCTCTCGAGTTAGGACCCGAACACTGGCTACGCACTTCCTGTGCAGCACTCCGCTGTTCTCGAGCTAGATCACAAACACTGGCTACGCACTCCCTGTGCAGTGCTCCGCTGCTCTCGAGCCTTGTCCCAAACACTGGCAACACACTCCCTGTCCAGCGCTCTGCTGCTCTCGAGCTAGATCCAAAACACTGGCTAGGCACTCCCTTTGGAGCGCTCCGCTGCACTCGAGCTAGATCCCAAACACTGGCTAGGCACTCCCTGTGCAGTGCTCTGCTTCTCTCGAGCTAGTTCTCGAAACACTGACTATGTATTCCCTGTACAGCGCTCCGCTGCTCTTGAGCTAGGTCCCAAACACTGGCTACACACTCCCAGTGCAGCGCTCCGCTGCTCTCGAGCTAGATCACAAACACTGGCTACGCACTCCCTGTGCAGCGCTCCGCTGCTCTCGAGCTAGGTCCCAAACACTGGCAACACACTCCCTGTCCAGCGCTCTGCTGCTCTCGAGCTAGATCCCAAACACTGGCTAGGCACTCCCTTTGAAGCACTCCTCTGCTCTCAAGCTATATCCCGAACACTGGCTAGGCACTCCCTGTGCAGTGCTCCACTGCTCTCGAGCTAGGTCCCAAACACTGGCTATGCACTCCCTGTGTAGCACTCCACTGCTCTTGAGCTAGGTCCCAAACACTGGCTGCGCACTCCATGTGCAGCGCTCCGCTGCTCTCGAGCTAGGTCCCGAACACCGGCTAAGCCCTCCCTGTGCAGCGCTCTGCTGCTTTCGAGCTAGGTCCCAAACACTGGCTACACACTCCCAGTGCAGCGCTCCGCTGCTCTCGAGCTAGATCACAAACACTGGCTACGCACTCCCTGTGCAGCGCTCCGCTGCTCTCGAGCTAGGTCCCAAACACTGGCAACACACTCCCTGTCCAGCGCTCTGCTGCTCTCGAGCTAGATCCCAAACACTGGCTAGGCACTCCCTTTGGAGCGCTCCTCTGCTCTCAAGCTAGATCCCGAACACTGGCTAGGCACTCCCTGTGCAGTGTCCCGCTGTTCTCGAGCTAGGTCCCAAACACTGGCTACGCACTCCCTGTGCAGCACTCCACTGCTCTCAAGCTAGATCACAAACACTGGCTACGCACTCCCTGTGCAGCGCTCCGCTGCTCTCGAGCTAGGTCCCAAACACTGGCAACACACTCCCTGTCCAGCGCTCTGCTGCTCTCGAGCTAGATCCCAAACACTGGCTAGGCACTCCCTTTGAAGCGCTCCTCTGCTCTCAAGCTAGATCCCGAACACTGGCTAGGCACTCCCTGTGCAGTGCTCCGCTGCTCTCGAGCTAGGTCCCAAACACTGGCTATGCACTCCCTGTGTAGCACTCCACTGCTCTTGAGCTAGGTCCCAAACACTGGCTGCGCACTCCATGTGCAGCGCTCCGCTGCTCTCGAGCTAGGTCCCGAACACCGGCTAAGCCCTCCCTGTGCAGCGCTCTGCTGCTTTCGAGCTAGGTCCCAAACAGTGGCTACACACTCCCAGTGCAGCGCTCCGCTGCTCTCGAGCTAGATCACAAACACTGGCTACGCACTCCCTGTGCAGCGCTCCGCTGCTCTCGAGCTAGGTCCCAAACACTGGCAACGCACTCCCTGTCCAGCGCTCTGCTGCTCTCGAGCTAGATCCCAAACACTGGCTAGGCACTCCCTTTGGAGCGCTCCTCTGCTCTCAAGCTAGATCCCGAACACTGGCTAGGCACTCCCTGTGCAGTGTCCGCGCTGTTCTCGAGCTAGGTCCCAAACACTGGCTACGCACTCCCTGTGCAGCACTCCACTGCTCTCAAGCTAGCTCCCAAACACTGGCTACGCACTCCAAGTGCAGCGCTCCGCTGCTCTCGAGCTAGGTCCCGAACACCGGCTACTCCCTCCCTGTGCAGCGCTCTGCTGCTCTCGAGCTAGGTCCCGAACACTGGCTAGGCACTCCCTGTGCAGCACTCCGCTGCTCCCGAGCTAGGTCCCAAACACTGGCTACGCACTCCCTGTGCAGCGCTCCGCTGCTCTCGAGCTAGGTCCCAAACACTGGCTACGTACTCCCTGTGCTGCGCTCCGCTGCTCTTGAGCTAGATAGACCCCAAACACGGCTACGCACTCCCTTTGCAGCGCTCTGCTGCTCTCGAACTAGATAGAGCCGAAACACTGACAACGCACTCCCTGTCCAGCGCTCCGCTGCTCTCGAGCTACATCCCAAACACTGGCTATGCACTCCCTGTGCAGCACTCCACTGCTCTCGAGCTAGGTCCCGAACACTGGCTACGCACTCCCTGTGCAGTGCTCAACTGCTCTCGAGCTGGGTCCCAAACACTGGCTAAACATTCCCTGTGCAGCACTCCACTGCTCATGAGCTAAGTCCCAAACACTGGCTACGCACTCCATGTGCAGCGCTCCGCTGCTCTCGAGCTAGGTCCAGAACACCGGCTATGCCCTCCCCGTGCAGCGCTCTGCTGCTCTCGAGCTAGGTCCCGAACACTGGCTAGGCACTCCCGTGCAGCGCTCCGCTGCTCCCGAGCTAGGTCCCAAACACTGGCTACGCACTCCCTGTGCAGCGCTCCGCTGCTCTCGAGCTAGGTCCCAAACACTGGCAACACACTCCCTCACTGTGCAGCGCTCTGCTGCTCTTGAGCTAGATCCCAAACACTGGCTAGGCACTCCCTGTGCAGTGCTCCGCTGCTCTCGAGCTAGGTCCCAAACACTGGCTACGTACTCCATGTGCAGCGCTCCGCTGCTCTCTAGCTAGGTCCGAAACACTGGCTACGCCCTCCCTGTGCAGTGCTCTGCTTCTCTCGAGCTAGTTCTCGAAACACTGGCTATGTATTCCCTGTACAGCGCTCCGCTGCTCTTGAGCTAGGTCCCAAATACTGGCTACACACTCCCAGTGCAGCGCTCCGCTGCTCTCGAGCTAGATCACAAACACTGGCTATGCACTCCCTGTGCAGCGCTCCGCTGCTCTCGAGCTAGGTCCCAAACACTGGCAACACACTCCCTGTCCAGCGCTCTGCTGCTCTCGAGCTAGATCCCAAACACTGGCTAGGCACTCCCATTGAAGCGCTCCTCTGCTCTCAAGCTAGATCCCGAACACTGGCTAGGCACTCCCTGTGCAGTGCTCCGCTGCTCTCGAGCTAGGTCCCAAACACTGGCTATGCACTCCCTGTGTAGCACTCCACTGCTCTTGAGCTAGGTCCCAAACACTGGCTACGCACTCCATGTGCAGCGCTCCGCTGCTCTCGAGCTGGGTCCCGAACACCGGCTAAGCCCTCCCTGTGCAGCGCTCTGCTGCTTTCGAGCTAGGTCCCAAACACTGGCTACACACTCCCAGTGCAGCGCTCCGCTGCTCTCGAGCTAGATCACAAACACTGGCTACGAACTCCCTGTGCAGCGCTCCGCTGCTCTCGAGCTAGGTCCCAAACACTGGCAACACACTCCCTGTCCAGCGCTCTGCTGCTCTCGAGCTAGATCCCAAACACTGGCTTGGCACTCCCTTTGGAGCGCTCCTCTGCTCTCAAGCTAGATCCCGAACACTGGCTAGGCACTCCCTGTGCAGGGTCCCGCTGTTCTCGAGCTAGGTCCCAAACACTGGCTACGCACTCCCTGTGCAGCACTCCACTGCTCTCAAGCTAGATCACAAACACTGGCTACGCACTCCCTGTGCAGCGCTCCGCTGCTCTGAGCTAGGTCCCAAACACTGGCTACACACTCCATGTGCAGCGCTCCGCTGCTCTCGAGCTAGGTCCCAAACACTGGCTAGGCACTCCCTGTGCAGTGGAACGCTGCTCTCGAGCTAGATCCCGAACACTGGCTAGGCACTCCGTGTGCAGCGCTCCGCTGCTCTCGAGTTAGGACCCGAACACTGGCTACGCACTTCCTGTGCAGCACTCCGCTGTTCTCGAGCTAGATCACAAACACTGGCTACGCACTCCCTGTGCAGTGCTCCGCTGCTCTCGAGCCTTGTCCCAAACACTGGCAACACACTCCCTGTCCAGCGCTCTGCTGCTCTCGAGCTAGATCCAAAACACTGGCTAGGCACTCCCTTTGGAGCGCTCCGCTGCACTCGAGCTAGATCCCAAACACTGGCTAGGCACTCCCTGTGCAGTGCTCTGCTTCTCTCGAGCTAGTTCTCGAAACACTGACTATGTATTCCCTGTACAGCGCTCCGCTGCTCTTGAGCTAGGTCCCAAACACTGGCTACACACTCCCAGTGCAGCGCTCCGCTGCTCTCGAGCTAGATCACAAACACTGGCTACGCACTCCCTGTGCAGCGCTCCGCTGCTCTCGAGCTAGGTCCCAAACACTGGCAACACACTCCCTGTCCAGCGCTCTGCTGCTCTCGAGCTAGATCCCAAACACTGGCTAGGCACTCCCTTTGAAGCACTCCTCTGCTCTCAAGCTATATCCCGAACACTGGCTAGGCACTCCCTGTGCAGTGCTCCGCTGCTCTCGAGCTAGGTCCCAAACACTGGCTATGCACTCCCTGTGTAGCACTCCACTGCTCTTGAGCTAGGTCCCAAACACTGGCTGCGCACTCCATGTGCAGCGCTCCGCTGCTCTCGAGCTAGGTCCCGAACACCGGCTAAGCCCTCCCTGTGCAGCGCTCTGCTGCTTTCGAGCTAGGTCCCAAACACTGGCTACACACTCCCAGTGCAGCGCTCCGCTGCTCTCGAGCTAGATCACAAACACTGGCTACGCACTCCCTGTGCAGCGCTCCGCTGCTCTCGAGCTAGGTCCCAAACACTGGCAACACACTCCCTGTCCAGCGCTCTGCTGCTCTCGAGCTAGATCCCAAACACTGGCTAGGCACTCCCTTTGGAGCGCTCCTCTGCTCTCAAGCTAGATCCCGAACACTGGCTAGGCACTCCCTGTGCAGTGTCCCGCTGTTCTCGAGCTAGGTCCCAAACACTGGCTACGCACTCCCTGTGCAGCACTCCACTGCTCTCAAGCTAGATCACAAACACTGGCTACGCACTCCCTGTGCAGCGCTCCGCTGCTCTCGAGCTAGGTCCCAAACACTGGCAACACACTCCCTGTCCAGCGCTCTGCTGCTCTCGAGCTAGATCCCAAACACTGGCTAGGCACTCCCTTTGAAGCGCTCTTCTGCTCTCAAGCTAGATCCCGAACACTGGCTAGGCACTCCCTGTGCAGTGCTCCGCTGCTCTCGAGCTAGGTCCCAAACACTGGCTATGCACTCCCTGTGTAGCACTCCACTGCTCTTGAGCTAGGTCCCAAACACTGGCTGCGCACTCCATGTGCAGCGCTCCGCTGCTCTCGAGCTAGGTCCCGAACACCGGCTAAGCCCTCCCTGTGCAGCGCTCTGCTGCTTTCGAGCTAGGTCCCAAACAGTGGCTACACACTCCCAGTGCAGCGCTCCGCTGCTCTCAAGCTAGATCACAAACACTGGCTACGCACTCCCTGTGCAGCGCTCCGCTGCTCTCGAGCTAGGTCCCGAACACCGGCTAAGCCCTCCCTGTGCAGCGCTCTGCTGCTTTCGAGCTAGGTCCCAAACAGTGGCTACACACTCCCAGTGCAGCACTCCACTGCTCTCAAGCTAGATCACAAACACTGGCTACGCACTCCCTGTGCAGCGCTCCGCTGCTCTCGAGCTAGGTCCCAAACACTGGCAACACACTCCCTGTCCAGCGCTCTGCTGCTCTCGAGCTAGATCCCAAACACTGGCTAGGCACTCCCTTTGAAGCGCTCCTCTGCTCTCAAGCTAGATCCCGAACACTGGCTAGGCACTCCCTGTGCAGTGCTCCGCTGCTCTCGAGCTAGGTCCCAAACACTGGCTATGCACTCCCTGTGTAGCACTCCACTGCTCTTGAGCTAGGTCCCAAACACTGGCTGCGCACTCCATGTGCAGCGCTCCGCTGCTCTCGAGCTAGGTCCCGAACACCGGCTAAGCCCTCCCTGTGCAGCGCTCTGCTGCTTTCGAGCTAGGTCCCAAACAGTGGCTACACACTCCCAGTGCAGCGCTCCGCTGCTCTCGAGCTAGATCACAAACACTGGCTACGCACTCCCTGTGCAGCGCTCTGCTGCTCTCGAACTAGATAGAGCCGAAACACTGACAACGCACTCCCTGTCCAGCGCTCCGCTGCTCTCGAGCTACATCCCAAACACTGGCTATGCACTCCCTGTGCAGCACTCCACTGCTCTCGAGCTAGGTCCCGAACACTGGCTACGCACTCCCTGTGCAGTGCTCAACTGCTCTCGAGCTGGGTCCCAAACACTGGCTAAACATTCCCTGTGCAGCACTCCACTGCTCATGAGCTAAGTCCCAAACACTGGCTACGCACTCCATGTGCAGCGCTCCGCTGCTCTCGAGCTAGGTCCAGAACACCGGCTATGCCCTCCCCGTGCAGCGCTCTGCTGCTCTCGAGCTAGGTCCCGAACACTGGCTAGGCACTCCCGTGCAGCGCTCCGCTGCTCCCGAGCTAGGTCCCAAACACTGGCTACGCACTCCCTGTGCAGCGCTCCGCTGCTCTCGAGCTAGGTCCCAAACACTGGCAACACACTCCCTCACTGTGCAGCGCTCTGCTGCTCTTGAGCTAGATCCCAAACACTGGCTAGGCACTCCCTGTGCAGTGCTCCGCTGCTCTCGAGCTAGGTCCCAAACACTGGCTACGTACTCCATGTGCAGCGCTCCGCTGCTCTCGAGCTAGGTCCGAAACACTGGCTACGCCCTCCCTGTGCAGTGCTCCGCTGCTCTCGAGCTAGGTCCCGAACACCGGCTAGGCAATCGCTGTTCAGCACTCAGCTTCTCTTGAGCTAGGTCCTGAACACTGGCTACACACTCCCTCTGCAGAGCTCTGTTGCTCTTGAGCTAGGTCCCAAACACTGGCTACACACTCCCGTGCAGCGCTCCGCTGCTCCCGAGCTAGGTCCCGAACACTGGCTACGCACTCCCTGTGCAGTGCTCAACTGCTCTCGAGCTGGGTCCCAAACACTGGCTAAACATTCCCTGTGCAGCACTCCACTGCTCTCGAGCTAAGTCCCAAACACTGGCTACGCACTCCATGTGCAGCGCTCCGCTGCTCTCGAGCTAGGTCCAGAACACCGGCTACGCCCTCCCCGTGCAGCGCTCTGCTGCTCTCGAGCTAGGTCCCGAACACTGGCTAGGCACTCCTGTGCAGCGCTCCGCTGCTCCCGAGCTAGGTCCCAAACACTGGCTACGCACTCCCTGTGCAGTGCTCCGCTGCTCTCGAGCCTTGTCCCAAACACTGGCAACACACTCCCTGTCCAGCGCTCTGCTGCTCTCGAGCTAGATCCAAAACACTGGCTAGGCACTCCCTTTGGAGCGCTCCGCTGCTCTCGAGCTAGATCCCAAACACTGGCTACACACTCCCTGTGCAGCGCTCCGCTGCTCTCGAGCTAGATCACAAACACTGGCTATGCACTCCCTGTGCAGCGCTCCGCTGCTCTCGAGCTAGGTCCCAAACACTGGCAACACACTCCCTGTCCAGCGCTCTGCTGCTCTCGAGCTAGATCCCAAACACTGGCTAGGCACTCCCATTGAAGCGCTCCTCTGCTCTCAAGCTATATCCCGAACACTGGCTAGGCACACCCTGTGCAGTGCTCCGCTGCTCTCGAGCTAGGTCCCAAACACTGGCTATGCACTCCCTGTGTAGCACTCCACTGCTCTTGAGCTAGGTCCCAAACACTGGCTACGCACTCCATGTGCAGCGCTCCGCTGCTCTCGAGCTAGGTCCCGAACACCGGCTAAGCCCTCCCTGTGCAGCGCTCTGCTGCTTTCGAGCTAGGTCCCAAACACTGGCTACACACTCCCAGTGCAGCGCTCCGCTGCTCTCGAGCTAGATCACAAACACTGGCTACGCACTCCCTGTGCAGCGCTCCGCTGCTCTCGAGCTAGGTCCCAAACACTGGCAACACACTCCCTGTCCAGCGCTCTGCTGCTCTTGAGCTAGATCCCAAACACTTGCTAGGCACTCCCTTTGGAGCGCTCCTCTGCTCTCAAGCTAGATCCCGAACACTGGCTAGGCACTCCCTGTGCAGTGTCCCGCTGTTCTCGAGCTAGGTCCCAAACACTGGCTACGCACTCCCTGTGCAGCACTCCACTGCTCTCAAGCTAGATCACAAACACTGGCTACGCACTCCCTGTGCAGCGCTCCGCTGCTCTGAGCTAGGTCCCAAACACTGGCTACACACTCCATGTGCAGCGCTCCGCTGCTCTCGAGCTAGGTCCCAAACACTGGCTAGGCACTCCCTGTGCAGTGGAACGCTGCTCTCGAGCTAGATCCCGAACACTGGCTAGGCACTCCGTGTGCAGCGCTCCGCTGCTCTCGAGTTATGACCCGAACACTGGCTACGCACTTCCTGTGCAGCACTCCGCTGTTCTCGAGCTAGATCACAAACACTGGCTACGCACTCCCTGTGCAGTGCTCCGCTGCTCTCGAGCCTTGTCCCAAACACTGGCAACACACTCCCTGTCCAGCGCTCTGCTGCTCTCGAGCTAGATCCAAAACACTGGCTAGGCACTCCCTTTGGAGCGCTCCGCTGCACTCGAGCTAGATCCCAAACACTGGCTAGGCACTCCCTGTGCAGTGCTCTGCTTCTCTCGAGCTAGTTCTCAAAACACTGGCTATGTATTCCCTGTACAGCGCTCCGCTGCTCTTGAGCTAGGTCCCAAACACTGGCTACACACTCCCAGTGCAGCGCTCCGCTGCTCTCGAGCTAGATCACAAACACTGGCTACGCACTCCCTGTGCAGCGCTCCGCTGCTCTCGAGCTAGGTCCCAAACACTGGCAACACACTCCCTGTCCAGCGCTCTGCTGCTCTCGAGCTAGATCCCAAACACTGGCTAGGCACTCCCTTTGAAGCGCTCCTCTGCTCTCAAGCTAGATCCCGAACACTGGCTAGGCACTCCCTGTGCAGTGCTCCGCTGCTCTCGAGCTAGGTCCCAAACACTGGCTATGCACTCCCTGTGTAGCACTCCACTGCTCTTGAGCTAGGTCCCAAACACTGGCTGCGCACTCCATGTGCAGCGCTCCGCTGCTCTCGAGCTAGGTCCCGAACACCGGCTAAGCCCTCCCTGTGCAGCGCTCTGCTGCTTTCGAGCTAGGTCCCAAACACTGGCTACACACTCCCAGTGCAGCGCTCCGCTGCTCTCGAGCTAGATCACAAACACTGGCTACGCACTCCCTGTGCAGCGCTCCGCTGCTCTCGAGCTAGGTCCCAAACACTGGCAACACACTCCCTGTCCAGCGCTCTGCTGCTCTCGAGCTAGATCCCAAACACTGGCTAGGCACTCCCTTTGGAGCGCTCCTCTGCTCTCAAGCTAGATCCCGAACACTGGCTAGGCACTCCCTGTGCAGTGTCCCGCTGTTCTCGAGCTAGGTCCCAAACACTGGCTACGCACTCCCTGTGCAGCACCCCACTGCTCTCAAGCTAGATCACAAACACTGGCTACGCACTCCCTGTGCAGCGCTCCTCTGCTCTCAAGCTAGATCCCGAACACTGGCTAGGCACTCCCTGTGCAGTGTCCCGCTGTTCTCGAGCTAGGTCCCAAACACTGGCTACGCACTCCCTGTGCAGCACTCCACTGCTCTCAAGCTAGCTCCCAAACACTGGCTACGCACTCCAAGTGCAGCGCTCCGCTGCTCTCGAGCTAGGTCCCGAACACCGGCTACTCCCTCCCTGTGCAGCGCTCTGCTGCTCTCGAGCTAGGTCCCGAACACTGGCTAGGCACTCCCTGTGCAGCACTCCGCTGCTCCCGAGCTAGGTCCCAAACACTGGCTACGCACTCCCTGTGCAGCGCTCCGCTGCTCTCGAGCTAGGTCCCAAACACTGGCTACGTACTCCCTGTGCTGCGCTCCGCTGCTCTTGAGCTAGATAGACCCCAAACACGGCTACGCACTCCCTTTGCAGCGCTCTGCTGCTCTCGAACTAGATAGAGCCGAAACACTGACAACGCACTCCCTGTCCAGCGCTCCGCTGCTCTCGAGCTACATCCCAAACACTGGCTATGCACTCCCTGTGCAGCACTCCACTGCTCTCGAGCTAGGTCCCGAACACTGGCTACGCACTCCCTGTGCAGTGCTCAACTGCTCTCGAGCTGGGTCCCAAACACTGGCTAAACATTCCCTGTGCAGCACTCCACTGCTCTCGAGCTAAGTCCCAAACACTGGCTACGCACTCCATGTGCAGCGCTCCGCTGCTCTCGAGCTAGGTCCAGAACACCGGCTACGCCCTCCCCGTGCAGCGCTCTGCTGCTCTCGAGCTAGGTCCCGAACACTGGCTAGGCACTCCCGTGCAGCGCTCCGCTGCTCCCGAGCTAGGTCCCAAACACTGGCTACGCACTCCCTGTGCAGCGCTCCGCTGCTCTCGAGCTAGGTCCCAAACACTGGCAACACACTCCCTCACTGTGCAGCGCTCTGCTGCTCTTGAGCTAGATCCCAAACACTGGCTAGGCACTCCCTGTGCAGTGCTCCGCTGCTCTCGAGCTAGGTCCCAAACACTGGCTACGCACTCCAAGTGCAGCGCTCCGCTGCTCTCGAGCTAGGTCCCGAACACTGGCTAGGCACTCCCTGTGCAGCACTCCGCTGCTCCCGAGCTAGGTCCCAAACACTGGCTACGCACTCCCTGTGCAGCGCTCCGCTGCTCTCGAGCTAGGTCCCAAACACTGGCTACGTACTCCCTGTGCTGCGCTCCGCTGCTCTTGAGCTAGATAGACCCCAAACACGGCTACGCACTCCCTTTGCAGCGCTCTGCTGCTCTCGAACTAGATAGAGCCGAAACACTGACAACGCACTCCCTGTCCAGCGCTCCGCTGCTCTCGAGCTACATCCCAAACACTGGCTATGCACTCCCTGTGCAGCACTCCACTGCTCTCGAGCTAGGTCCCGAACACTGGCTACGCACTCCCTGTGCAGTGCTCAACTGCTCTCGAGCTGGGTCCCAAACACTGGCTAAACATTCCCTGTGCAGCACTCCACTGCTCTCGAGCTAAGTCCCAAACACTGGCTACGCACTCCATGTGCAGCGCTCCTCTGCTCTCGAGCTAGGTCCAGAACACCGGCTATGCCCTCCCCGTGCAGCGCTCTGCTGCTCTCGAGCTAGGTCCCGAACACTGGCTAGGCACTCCCGTGCAGCGCTCCGCTGCTCCCGAGCTAGGTCCCAAACACTGGCTACGCACTCCCTGTGCAGCGCTCCGCTGCTCTCGAGCTAGGTCCCAAACACTGGCAACACACTCCCTCACTGTGCAGCGCTCTGCTGCTCTTGAGCTAGATCCCAAACACTGGCTAGGCACTCCCTGTGCAGTGCTCCGCTGCTCTCGAGCTAGGTCCCAAACACTGGCTACGTACTCCATGTGCAGCGCTCCGCTGCTCTCGAGCTAGGTCCGAAACACTGGCTACGCCCTCCCTGTGCAGTGCTCCGCTGCTCTCGAGCTAGGTCCCGAACACCGGCTAGGCAATCGCTGTTCAGCACTCAGCTTTTCTTGAGCTAGGTCCTGAACACTGGCTACACACTCCCTCTGCAGAGCTCTGTTGCTCTTGAGCTAGGTCCCAAACACTGGCTACACACTCCCGTGCAGCGCTCCGCTGCTCCCGAGCTAGGTCCCGAACACTGGCTACGCACTCCCTGTGCAGTGCTCAACTGCTCTCGAGCTGGGTCCCAAACACTGGCTAAACATTCCCTGTGCAGCACTCCACTGCTCTCGAGCTAAGTCCCAAACACTGGCTACGCACTCCATGTGCAGCGCTCCGCTGCTCTCGAACTAGGTCCAGAACACCGGCTACGCCCTCCCCGTGCAGCGCTCTGCTGCTCTCGAGCTAGGTCCCGAACACTGGCTAGGCACTCCTGTGCAGCGCTCCGCTGCTCCCGAGCTAGGTCCCAAACACTGGCTACGCACTCCCTGTGCAGTGCTCCGCTGCTCTCGAGCCTTGTCCCAAACACTGGCAACACACTCCCTGTCCAGCGCTCTGCTGCTCTCGAGCTAGATCCAAAACACTGGCTAGGCACTCCCTTTGGAGCGCTCCGCTGCTCTCGAGCTAGATCCCAAACACTGGCTAGGCACTCCCTGTGCAGTGCTCTGCTTCTCTCGATCTAGTTCTCGAAACACTGGCTATGTATTCCCTGTACAGCGCTCCGCTGCTCTTGAGCTAGGTCCCAAACACTGGCTACACACTCCCAGTGCAGCGCTCCGCTGCTCTCGAGCTAGATCACAAACACTGGCTATGCACTCCCTGTGCAGCGCTCCGCTGCTCTCGAGCTAGGTCCCAAACACTGGCAACACACTCCCTGTCCAGCGCTCTGCTGCTCTCGAGCTAGATCCCAAACACTGGCTAGGCACTCCCATTGAAGCGCTCCTCTGCTCTCAAGCTAGATCCTGAACACTGGCTAGGCACACCCTGTGCAGTGCTCCGCTGCTCTCGAGCTAGGTCCCAAACACTGGCTATGCACTCCCTGTGTAGCACTCCACTGCTCTTGAGCTAGGTCCCAAACACTGGCTACGCACTCCATGTGCAGCGCTCCGCTGCTCTCGAGCTAGGTCCCGAACACCGGCTAAGCCCTCCCTGTGCAGCGCTCTGCTGCTTTCGAGCTAGGTCCCAAACACTGGCTACACACTCCCAGTGCAGCGCTCCGCTGCTCTCGAGCTAGATCACAAACACTGGCTACGCACTCCCTGTGCAGCGCTCCGCTGCTCTCGAGCTAGGTCCCAAACACTGGCAACACACTCCCTGTCCAGCGCTCTGCTGCTCTCGAGCTAGATCCCAAACACTGGCTAGGCACTCCCTTTGGAGCGCTCCTCTGCTCTCAAGCTAGATCCCGAACACTGGCTAGGCACTCCCTGTGCAGTGTCCCGCTGTTCTCGAGCTAGGTCCCAAACACTGGCTACGCACTCCCTGTGCAGCACTCCACTGCTCTCAAGCTAGATCACAAACACTGGCTACGCACTCCCTGTGCAGCGCTCCGCTGCTCTGAGCTAGGTCCCAAACACTGGCTACACACTCCATGTGCAGCGCTCCGCTGCTCTCGAGCTAGGTCCCAAACACTGGCTAGGCACTCCCTGTGCAGTGGAACGCTGCTCTCGAGCTAGATCCCGAACACTGGCTAGGCACTCCGTGTGCAGCGCTCCGCTGCTCTCGAGTTATGACCCGAACACTGGCTACGCACTTCCTGTGCAGCACTCCGCTGTTCTCGAGCTAGATCACAAACACTGGCTACGCACTCCCTGTGCAGTGCTCCGCTGCTCTCGAGCCTTGTCCCAAACACTGGCAACACACTCCCTGTCCAGCGCTCTGCTGCTCTCGAGCTAGTTCCAAAACACTGGCTAGGCACTCCCTTTGGAGCGCTCCGCTGCACTCGAGCTAGATCCCAAACACTGGCTAGGCACTCCCTGTGCAGTGCTCTGCTTCTCTCGAGCTAGTTCTCAAAACACTGGCTATGTATTCCCTGTACAGCGCTCCGCTGCTCTTGAGCTAGGTCCCAAACACTGGCTACACACTCCCAGTGCAGCGCTCCGCTGCTCTCGAGCTAGATCACAAACACTGGCTACGCACTCCCTGTGCAGCGCTCCGCTGCTCTCGAGCTAGGTCCCAAACACTGGCAACACACTCCCTGTCCAGCGCTCTGCTGCTCTCGAGCTAGATCCCAAACACTGGCTAGGCACTCCCTTTGAAGCGCTCCTCTGCTCTCAAGCTAGATCCCGAACACTGGCTAGGCACTCCCTGTGCAGTGCTCCGCTGCTCTCGAGCTAGGTCCCAAACACTGGCTATGCACTCCCTGTGTAGCACTCCACTGCTCTTGAGCTAGGTCCCAAACACTGGCTGCGCACTCCATGTGCAGCGCTCCGCTGCTCTCGAGCTAGGTCCCGAACACCGGCTAAGCCCTCCCTGTGCAGCGCTCTGCTGCTTTCGAGCTAGGTCCCAAACACTGGCTACACACTCCCAGTGCAGCGCTCCGCTGCTCTCGAGCTAGATCACAAACACTGGCTACGCACTCCCTGTGCAGCGCTCCGCTGCTCTCGAGCTAGGTCCCAAACACTGGCAACACACTCCCTGTCCAGCGCTCTGCTGCTCTCGAGCTAGATCCCAAACACTGGCTAGGCACTCCCTTTGGAGCGCTCCTCTGCTCTCAAGCTAGATCCCGAACACTGGCTAGGCACTCCCTGTGCAGTGTCCCGCTGTTCTCGAGCTAGGTCCCAAACACTGGCTACGCACTCCCTGTGCAGCACCCCACTGCTCTCAAGCTAGATCACAAACACTGGCTACGCACTCCCTGTGCAGCGCTCCTCTGCTCTCAAGCTAGATCCCGAACACTGGCTAGGCACTCCCTGTGCAGTGTCCCGCTGTTCTCGAGCTAGGTCCCAAACACTGGCTACGCACTCCCTGTGCAGCACTCCACTGATCTCAAGCTAGCTCCCAAACACTGGCTACGCACTCCAAGTGCAGCGCTCCGCTGCTCTCGAGCTAGGTCCCGAACACCGGCTACTCCCTCCCTGTGCAGCGCTCTGCTGCTCTCGAGCTAGGTCCCGAACACTGGCTAGGCACTCCCTGTGCAGCACTCCGCTGCTCCCGAGCTAGGTCCCAAACACTGGCTACGCACTCCCTGTGCAGCGCTCCGCTGCTCTCGAGCTAGGTCCCAAACACTGGCTACGTACTCCCTGTGCTGCGCTCCGCTGCTCTTGAGCTAGATAGACCCCAAACACGGCTACGCACTCCCTTTGCAGCGCTCTGCTGCTCTCGAACTAGATAGAGCCGAAACACTGACAACGCACTCCCTGTCCAGCGCTCCGCTGCTCTCGAGCTACATCCCAAACACTGGCTATGCACTCCCTGTGCAGCACTCCACTGCTCTCGAGCTAGGTCCCGAACACTGGCTACGCACTCCCTGTGCAGTGCTCAACTGCTCTCGAGCTGGGTCCCAAACACTGGCTAAACATTCCCTGTGCAGCACTCCACTGCTCTCGAGCTAAGTCCCAAACACTGGCTACACACTCCATGTGCAGCGCTCCGCTGCTCTCGAGCTAGGTCCAGAACACCGGCTACGCCCTCCCCGTGCAGCGCTCTGCTGCTCTCGAGCTAGGTCCCGAACACTGGCTAGGCACTCCCGTGCAGCGCTCCGCTGCTCCCGAGCTAGGTCCCAAACACTGGCTACGCACTCCCTGTGCAGCGCTCCGCTGCTCTCGAGCTAGGTCCCAAACACTGGCAACACACTCCCTCACTGTGCAGCGCTCTGCTGCTCTTGAGCTAGATCCCAAACACTGGCTAGGCACTCCCTGTGCAGTGCTCCGCTGCTCTCGAGCTAGGTCCCAAACACTGGCTACGTACTCCATGTGCAGCGCTCCGCTGCTCTCGAGCTAGGTCCGAAACACTGGCTACGCCCTCCCTGTGCAGTGCTCCGCTGCTCTCGAGCTAGGTCCCGAACACCGGCTAGGCACTCGCTGTTCAGCACTCAGCTTCTCTTGATCTAGGTCCTGAACACTGGCTACACACTCCCTCTGCAGAGCTCTGTTGCTCTTGAGCTAGGTCCCAAACACTGGCTACACACTCCCGTGCAGCGCTCCGCTGCTCCCGAGCTAGGTCCCAAACACTGGCTACGCACTCCCTGTGCAGCGCTCCGCTGCTCTCGAGCTAGGTCCCAAACACTGGCTACGCACTCCCTGTGCAGCGCTCCGCTGCTCTCGAGCTAGGTCCCAAACACTGGCAACGCACTCCCTGTCCAGCGCTCTGCTGCTCTCGAGCTAGATCCCAAACACTGGCTAGGCACTCCCTTTGGAGCGCTCCTCTGCTCTCAAGCTAGATCCCGAACACTGGCTAGGCACTCCCTGTGCAGTGTCCCGCTGTTCTCGAGCTAGGTCCCAAACACTGGCTACGCACTCCCTGTGCAGCACTCCACTGCTCTCAAGCTAGCTCCCAAACACTGGCTACGCACTCCAAGTGCAGCGCTCCGCTGCTCTCGAGCTAGGTCCCGAACACCGGCTACTCCCTCCCTGTGCAGCGCTCTGCTGCTCTCGAGCTAGGTCCCGAACACTGGCTAGGCACTCCCTGTGCAGCACTCCGCTGCTCCCGAGCTAGGTCCCAAACACTGGCTACGCACTCCCTGTGCAGCGCTCCGCTGCTCTCGAGCTAGGTCCCAAACACTGGCTACGTACTCCCTATGCTGCGCTCCGCTGCTCTTGAGCTAGATAGACCCCAAACACGGCTACGCACTCCCTTTGCAGCGCTCTGCTGCTCTCGAACTAGATAGAGCCGAAACACTGACAACGCACTCCCTGTCCAGCGCTCCGCTGCTCTCGAGCTACATCCCAAACACTGGCTATGCTTTCCCTGTGCAGCACTCCACTGCTCTCGAGCTAGGTCCCGAACACTGGCTACGCACTCCCTGTGCAGTGCTCAACTGCTCTCGAGCTGGGTCCCAAACACTGGCTAAACATTCCCTGTGCAGCACTCCACTGTTCTCGAGCTAAGTCCCAAACACTGGCTACGCACTCCATGTGCAGCGCTCCGCTGCTCTTGAGCTAGGTCCAGAACACCGGCTACACCCTCCCCGTGCAGCGCTCTGCTGCTCTCGAGCTAGGTCCCGAACACTGGCTAGGCACTCCCGTGCAGCGCTCCGCTGCTCCCGAGCTAGGTCCCAAACACTGGCTACGCACTCCCTGTGCAGTGCTCCGCTGCTCTCGAGCCTTGTCCCAAACACTGGCAACACACTCCCTGTCCAGCGCTCTGCTGCTCTCGAGCTAGATCCAAAACACTGGCTAGGCACTCCCTTTGGAGCGCTCCGCTGCTCTCGAGCTAGATCCCAAACACTGGCTAGGCACTCCCTGTGCAGTGCTCTGCTTCTCTCGAGCTAGTTCTCGAAACACTGGCTATGTATTCCCTGTACAGCGCTCCGCTGCTCTTGAGCTAGGTCCCAAACACTGGCTACACACTCCCAGTGCAGCGCTCCGCTGCTCTCGAGCTAGATCACAAACACTGGCTATGCACTCCCTGTGCAGCGCTCCGCTGCTCTCGAGCTAGGTCCCAAACACTGGCAACACACTCCCTGTCCAGCGCTCTGCTGCTCTCGAGCTAGATCCCAAACACTGGCTAGGCACTCCCATTGAAGCGCTCCTCTGCTCTCAAGCTAGATCCTGAACACTGGCTAGGCACTCCCTGTGCAGTGCTCCGCTGCTCTCGAGCTAGGTCCCAAACACTGGCTATGCACTCCCTGTGTAGCACTCCACTGCTCTTGAGCTAGGTCCCAAACACTGGCTACGCACTCCATGTGCAGCGCTCCGCTGCTCTCGAGCTAGGTCCCGAACACCGGCTAAGCCCTCCCTGTGCAGCGCTCTGCTGCTTTCGAGCTAGGTCCCAAACACTGGCTACACACTCCCAGTGCAGCGCTCCGCTGCTCTCGAGCTAGATCACAAACACTGGCTACGCACTCCCTGTGCAGCGCTCCGCTGCTCTCGAGCTAGGTCCCAAACACTGGCAACACACTCCCTGTCCAGCGCTCTGCTGCTCTCGAGCTAGATCCCAAACACTGGCTAGGCACTCCCTTTGGAGCGCTCCTCTGCTCTCAAGCTAGATCCCGAACACTGGCTAGGCACTCCCTGTGCAGGGTCCCGCTGTTCTCGAGCTAGGTCCCAAACACTGGCTACGCACTCCCTGTGCAGCACTCCACTGCTCTCAAGCTAGATCACAAACACTGGCTACGCACTCCCTGTGCAGCGCTCCGCTGCTCTGAGCTAGGTCCCAAACACTGGCTACACACTCCATGTGCAGCGCTCCGCTGCTCTCGAGCTAGGTCCCAAACACTGGCTAGGCACTCCCTGTGCAGTGGAACGCTGCTCTCGAGCTAGATCCCGAACACTGGCTAGGCACTCCGTGTGCAGCGCTCCGCTGCTCTCGAGTTAGGACCCGAACACTGGCTACGCACTTCCTGTGCAGCACTCCGCTGTTCTCGAGCTAGATCACAAACACTGGCTACGCACTCCCTGTGCAGTGCTCCGCTGCTCTCGAGCCTTGTCCCAAACACTGGCAACACACTCCCTGTCCAGCGCTCTGCTGCTCTCGAGCTAGATCCAAAACACTGGCTAGGCACTCCCTTTGGAGCGCTCCGCTGCACTCGAGCTAGATCCCAAACACTGGCTAGGCACTCCCTGTGCAGTGCTCTGCTTCTCTCGAGCTAGTTCTCGAAACTCTGACTATGTATTCCCTGTACAGCGCTCCGCTGCTCTTGAGCTAGGTCCCAAACACTGGCTACACACTCCCAGTGCAGCGCTCCGCTGCTCTCGAGCTAGATCACAAACACTGGCTACGCACTCCCTGTGCAGCGCTCCGCTGCTCTCGAGCTAGGTCCCAAACACTGGCAACACACTCCCTGTCCAGCGCTCTGCTGCTCTCGAGCTAGATCCCAAACACTGGCTAGGCACTCCCTTTGAAGCACTCCTCTGCTCTCAAGCTATATCCCGAACACTGGCTAGGCACTCCCTGTGCAGTGCTCCGCTGCTCTCGAGCTAGGTCCCAAACACTGGCTATGCACTCCCTGTGTAGCACTCCACTGCTCTTGAGCTAGGTCCCAAACACTGGCTGCGCACTCCATGTGCAGCGCTCCGCTGCTCTCGAGCTAGGTCCCGAACACCGGCTAAGCCCTCCCTGTGCAGCGCTCTGCTGCTTTCGAGCTAGGTCCCAAACACTGGCTACACACTCCCAGTGCAGCGCTCCGCTGCTCTCGAGCTAGATCACAAACACTGGCTACGCACTCCCTGTGCAGCGCTCCGCTGCTCTCGAGCTAGGTCCCAAACACTGGCAACACACTCCCTGTCCAGCGCTCTGCTGCTCTCGAGCTAGATCCCAAACACTGGCTAGGCACTCCCTTTGGAGCGCTCCTCTGCTCTCAAGCTAGATCCCGAACACTGGCTAGGCACTCCCTGTGCAGTGTCCCGCTGTTCTCGAGCTAGGTCCCAAACACTGGCTACGCACTCCCTGTGCAGCACTCCACTGCTCTCAAGCTAGATCACAAACACTGGCTACGCACTCCCTGTGCAGCGCTCCGCTGCTCTCGAGCTAGGTCCCAAACACTGGCAACACACTCCCTGTCCAGCGCTCTGCTGCTCTCGAGCTAGATCCCAAACACTGGCTAGGCACTCCCTTTGAAGCGCTCCTCTGCTCTCAAGCTAGATCCCGAACACTGGCTAGGCACTCCCTGTGCAGTGCTCCGCTGCTCTCGAGCTAGGTCCCAAACACTGGCTATGCACTCCCTGTGTAGCACTCCACTGCTCTTGAGCTAGGTCCCAAACACTGGCTGCGCACTCCATGTGCAGCGCTCCGCTGCTCTCGAGCTAGGTCCCGAACACCGGCTAAGCCCTCCCTGTGCAGCGCTCTGCTGCTTTCGAGCTAGGTCCCAAACAGTGGCTACACACTCCCAGTGCAGCGCTCCGCTGCTCTCGAGCTAGATCACAAACACTGGCTACGCACTCCCTGTGCAGCGCTCCGCTGCTCTCGAGCTAGGTCCCAAACACTGGCAACGCACTCCCTGTCCAGCGCTCTGCTGCTCTCGAGCTAGATCCCAAACACTGGCTAGGCACTCCCTTTGGAGCGCTCCTCTGCTCTCAAGCTAGATCCCGAACACTGGCTAGGCACTCCCTGTGCAGTGTCCGCGCTGTTCTCGAGCTAGGTCCCAAACACTGGCTACGCACTCCCTGTGCAGCACTCCACTGCTCTCAAGCTAGCTCCCAAACACTGGCTACGCACTCCAAGTGCAGCGCTCCGCTGCTCTCGAGCTAGGTCCCGAACACCGGCTACTCCCTCCCTGTGCAGCGCTCTGCTGCTCTCGAGCTAGGTCCCGAACACTGGCTAGGCACTCCCTGTGCAGCACTCCGCTGCTCCCGAGCTAGGTCCCAAACACTGGCTACGCACTCCCTGTGCAGCGCTCCGCTGCTCTCGAGCTAGGTCCCAAACACTGGCTACGTACTCGCTGTGCTGCGCTCCGCTGCTCTTGAGCTAGATAGACCCCAAACACGGCTACGCACTCCCTTTGCAGCGCTCTGCTGCTCTCGAACTAGATAGAGCCGAAACACTGACAACGCACTCCCTGTCCAGCGCTCCGCTGCTCTCGAGCTACATCCCAAACACTGGCTATGCACTCCCTGTGCAGCACTCCACTGCTCTCGAGCTAGGTCCCGAACACTGGCTACGCACTCCCTGTGCAGTGCTCAACTGCTCTCGAGCTGGGTCCCAAACACTGGCTAAACATTCCCTGTGCAGCACTCCACTGCTCTCGAGCTAAGTCCCAAACACTGGCTACGCACTCCATGTGCAGCGCTCCGCTGCTCTCGAGCTAGGTCCAGAACACCGGCTATGCCCTCCCCGTGCAGCGCTCTGCTGCTCTCGAGCTAGGTCCCGAACACTGGCTAGGCACTCCCGTGCAGCGCTCCGCTGCTCCCGAGCTAGGTCCCAAACACTGGCTACGCACTCCCTGTGCAGCGCTCCGCTGCTCTCGAGCTAGGTCCCAAACACTGGCAACACACTCCCTCACTGTGCAGCGCTCTGCTGCTCTTGAGCTAGATCCCAAACACTGGCTAGGCACTCCCTGTGCAGTGCTCCGCTGCTCTCGAGCTAGGTCCCAAACACTGGCTACGTACTCCATGTGCAGCGCTCCGCTGCTCTCGAGCTAGGTCCGAAACACTGGCTACGCCCTCCCTGTGCAGTGCACCGCTGCTGTCGAGCTAGGTCCCGAACACCGGCTAGGCAATCGCTGTTCAGCACTCAGCTTCTCTTGAGCTAGGTCCTGAACACTGGCTACACACTCCCTCTGCAGAGCTCTGTTGCTCTTGAGCTAGGTCCCAAACACTGGCTACACACTCCCGTGCAGCGCTCTGCTGCTCCCGAGCTAGGTCCCGAACACTGGCTACGCACTCCCTGTGCAGTGCTCAACTGCTCTCGAGCTGGGTCCCAAACACTGGCTAAACATTCCCTGTGCAGCACTCCACTGCTCTCGAGCTAAGTCCCAAACACTGGCTACGCACTCCATGTGCAGCGCTCCGCTGCTCTCGAGCTAGGTCCAGAACACCGGCTACGCCCTCCCCGTGCAGCGCTCTGCTGCTCTCGAGCTAGGTCCCGAACACTGGCTAGGCACTCCTGTGCAGCGCTCCGCTGCTCCCGAGCTAGGTCCCAAACACTGGCTACGCACTCCCTGTGCAGTGCTCCGCTGCTCTCGAGCCTTGTCCCAAACACTGGCAACACACTCCCTGTCCAGCGCTCTGCTGCTCTCGAGCTAGATCCAAAACACTGGCTAGGCACTCCCTTTGGAGCGCTCCGCTGCTCTCGAGCTAGATCCCAAACACTGGCTAGGCACTCCCTGTGCAGTGCTCTGCTTCTCTCGATCTAGTTCTCGAAACACTGGCTATGTATTCCCTGTACAGCGCTCCGCTGCTCTTGAGCTAGGTCCCAAACACTGGCTACACACTCCCAGTGCAGCGCTCCGCTGCTCTCGAGCTAGATCACAAACACTGGCTATGCACTCCCTGTGCAGCGCTCCGCTGCTCTCGAGCTAGGTCCCAAACACTGGCAACACACTCCCTGTCCAGCGCTCTGCTGCTCTCGAGCTAGATCCCAAACACTGGCTAGGCACTCCCATTGAAGCGCTCCTCTGCTCTCAAGCTAGATCCCGAACACTGGCTAGGCACACCCTGTGCAGTGCTCCGCTGCTCTCGAGCTAGGTCCCAAACACTGGCTATGCACTCCCTGTGTAGCACTCCACTGCTCTTGAGCTAGGTCCCAAACACTGGCTACGCACTCCATGTGCAGCGCTCCGCTGCTCTCGAGCTAGGTCCCGAACACCGGCTAAGCCCTCCCTGTGCAGCGCTCTGCTGCTTTCGAGCTAGGTCCCAAACACTGGCTACACACTCCCAGTGCAGCGCTCCGCTGCTCTCGAGCTAGATCACAAACACTGGCTACGCACTCCCTGTGCAGCGCTCCGCTGCTCTCGAGCTAGGTCCCAAACACTGGCAACACACTCCCTGTCCAGCGCTCTGCTGCTCTCGAGCTAGATCCCAAACACTGGCTAGGCACTCCCTTTGGAGCGCTCCTCTGCTCTCAAGCTAGATCCCGAACACTGGCTAGGCACTCCCTGTGCAGTGTCCCGCTGTTCTCGAGCTAGGTCCCAAACACTGGCTACGCACTCCCTGTGCAGCACTCCACTGCTCTCAAGCTAGATCACAAACACTGGCTACGCACTCCCTGTGCAGCGCTCCGCTGCTCTGAGCTAGGTCCCAAACACTGGCTACACACTCCATGTGCAGCGCTCCGCTGCTCTCGAGCTAGGTCCCAAACACTGGCTAGGCACTCCCTGTGCAGTGGAACGCTGCTCTCGAGCTAGATCCCGAACACTGGCTAGGCACTCCGTGTGCAGCGCTCCGCTGCTCTCGAGTTATGACCCGAACACTGGCTACGCACTTCCTGTGCAGCACTCCGCTGTTCTCGAGCTAGATCACAAACACTGGCTACGCACTCCCTGTGCAGTGCTCCGCTGCTCTCGAGCCTTGTCCCAAACACTGGCAACACACTCCCTGTCCAGCGCTCTGCTGCTCTCGAGCTAGATCCAAAACACTGGCTAGGCACTCCCTTTGGAGCGCTCCGCTGCACTCGAGCTAGATCCCAAACACTGGCTAGGCACTCCCTGTGCAGTGCTCTGCTTCTCTCGAGCTAGTTCTCAAAACACTGGCTATGTATTCCCTGTACAGCGCTCCGCTGCTCTTGAGCTAGGTCCCAAACACTGGCTACACACTCCCAGTGCAGCGCTCCGCTGCTCTCGAGCTAGATCACAAACACTGGCTACGCACTCCCTGTGCAGCGCTCCGCTGCTCTCGAGCTAGGTCCCAAACACTGGCAACACACTCCCTGTCCAGCGCTCTGCTGCTCTCGAGCTAGATCCCAAACACTGGCTAGGCACTCCCTTTGAAGCGCTCCTCTGCTCTCAAGCTAGATCCCGAACACTGGCTAGGCACTCCCTGTGCAGTGCTCCGCTGCTCTCGAGCTAGGTCCCAAACACTGGCTATGCACTCCCTGTGTAGCACTCCACTGCTCTTGAGCTAGGTCCCAAACACTGGCTGCGCACTCCATGTGCAGCGCTCCGCTGCTCTCGAGCTAGGTCCCGAACACCGGCTAAGCCCTCCCTGTGCAGCGCTCTGCTGCTTTCGAGCTAGGTCCCAAACACTGGCTACACACTCCCAGTGCAGCGCTCCGCTGCTCTCGAGCTAGATCACAAACACTGGCTACGCACTCCCTGTGCAGCGCTCCGCTGCTCTCGAGCTAGGTCCCAAACACTGGCAACACACTCCCTGTCCAGCGCTCTGCTGCTCTCGAGCTAGATCCCAAACACTGGCTAGGCACTCCCTTTGGAGCGCTCCTCTGCTCTCAAGCTAGATCCCGAACACTGGCTAGGCACTCCCTGTGCAGTGTCCCGCTGTTCTCGAGCTAGGTCCCAAACCCTGGCTACGCACTCCCTGTGCAGCACCCCACTGCTCTCAAGCTAGATCACAAACACTGGCTACGCACTCCCTGTGCAGCGCTCCTCTGCTCTCAAGCTAGATCCCGAACACTGGCTAGGCACTCCCTGTGCAGTGTCCCGCTGTTCTCGAGCTAGGTCCCAAACACTGGCTACGCACTCCCTGTGCAGCACTCCACTGCTCTCAAGCTAGCTCCCAAACACTGGCTACGCACTCCAAGTGCAGCGCTCCGCTGCTCTCGAGCTAGGTCCCGAACACCGGCTACTCCCTCCCTGTGCAGCGCTCTGCTGCTCTCGAGCTAGGTCCCGAACACTGGCTAGGCACTCCCTGTGCAGCACTCCGCTGCTCCCGAGCTAGGTCCCAAACACTGGCTACGCACTCCCTGTGCAGCGCTCCGCTGCTCTCGAGCTAGGTCCCAAACACTGGCTACGTACTCCCTGTGCTGCGCTCCGCTGCTCTTGAGCTAGATAGACCCCAAACACGGCTACGCACTCCCTTTGCAGCGCTCTGCTGCTCTCGAACTAGATAGAGCCGAAACACTGACAACGCACTCCCTGTCCAGCGCTCCGCTGCTCTCGAGCTACATCCCAAACACTGGCTATGCACTCCCTGTGCAGCACTCCACTGCTCTCGAGCTAGGTCCCGAACACTGGCTACGCACTCCCTGTGCAGTGCTCAACTGCTCTCGAGCTGGGTCCCAAACACTGGCTAAACATTCCCTGTGCAGCACTCCACTGCTCTCGAGCTAAGTCCCAAACACTGGCTACGCACTCCATGTGCAGCGCTCCGCTGCTCTCGAGCTAGGTCCAGAACACCGGCTATGCCCTCCCCGTGCAGCGCTCTGCTGCTCTCGAGCTAGGTCCCGAACACTGGCTAGGCACTCCCGTGCAGCGCTCCGCTGCTCCCGAGCTAGGTCCCAAACACTGGCTACGCACTCCCTGTGCAGCGCTCCGCTGCTCTCGAGCTAGGTCCCAAACACTGGCAACACACTCCCTCACTGTGCAGCGCTCTGCTGCTCTTGAGCTAGATCCCAAACACTGGCTAGGCACTCCCTGTGCAGTGCTCCGCTGCTCTCGAGCTAGGTCCCAAACACTGGCTACGTACTCCATGAGCAGCGCTCCGCTGCTCTCGAGCTAGGTCCGAAACACTGGCTACGCCCTCCCTGTGCAGTGCTCCGCTGCTCTCGAGCTAGGTCCCAAACACCGGCTAGGCAATCGCTGTTCAGCACTCAGCTTTTCTTGAGCTAGGTCCTGAACACTGGCTACACACTCCCTCTGCAGAGCTCTGTTGCTCTTGAGCTAGGTCCCAAACACTGGCTACACACTCCCGTGCAGCGCTCCGCTGCTCCCGAGCTAGGTCCCGAACACTGGCTACGCACTCCCTGTGCAGTGCTCAACTGCTCTCGAGCTGGGTCCCAAACACTGGCTAAACATTCCCTGTGCAGCACTCCACTGCTCTCGAGCTAAGTCCCAAACACTGGCTACGCACTCCATGTGCAGCGCTCCGCTGCTCTCGAGCTAGGTCCAGAACACCGGCTACGCCCTACCCGTGCAGCGCTCTGCTGCTTTCGAGCTAGGTCCCGAACACTGGCTAGGCACTCCTGTGCAGCGCTCCGCTGCTCCCGAGCTAGGTCCCAAACACTGGCTACGCACTCCCTGTGCAGTGCTCCGCTGCTCTCGAGCCTTGTCCCAAACACTGGCAACACACTCCCTGTCCAGCGCTCTGCTGCTCTCGAGCTAGATCCAAAACACTGGCTAGGCACTCCCTTTGGAGCGCTCCGCTGCTCTCGAGCTAGATCCCAAACACTGGCTAGGCACTCCCTGTGCAGTGCTCTGCTTCTCTCGATCTAGTTCTCGAAACACTGGCTATGTATTCCCTGTACAGCGCTCCGCTGCTCTTGAGCTAGGTCCCAAACACTGGCTACACACTCCCAGTGCAGCGCTCCGCTGCTCTCGAGCTAGATCACAAACACTGGCTATGCACTCCCTGTGCAGCGCTCCGCTGCTCTCGAGCTAGGTCCCAAACACTGGCAACACACTCCCTGTCCAGCGCTCTGCTGCTCTCGAGCTAGATCCCAAACACTGGCTAGGCACTCCCATTGAAGCGCTCCTCTGCTCTCAAGCTAGATCCTGAACACTGGCTAGGCACACCCTGTGCAGTGCTCCGCTGCTCTCGAGCTAGGTCCCAAACACTGGCTATGCACTCCCTGTGTAGCACTCCACTGCTCTTGAGCTAGGTCCCAAACACTGGCTACGCACTCCATGTGCAGCGCTCCGCTGCTCTCGAGCTAGGTCCCGAACACCGGCTAAGCCCTCCCTGTGCAGTGCTCCGCTGCTTTCGAGCTAGGTCCCAAACACTGGCTACACACTCCCAGTGCAGCGCTCCGCTGCTCTCGAGCTAGATCACAAACACTGGCTACGCACTCCCTGTGCAGCGCTCCGCTGCTCTCGAGCTAGGTCCCAAACACTGGCAACACACTCCCTGTCCAGCGCTCTGCTGCTCTCGAGCTAGATCCCAAACACTGGCTAGGCACTCCCTTTGGAGCGCTCCTCTGCTCTCAAGCTAGATCCCGAACACTGGCTAGGCACTCCCTGTGCAGTGTCCCGCTGTTCTCGAGCTAGGTCCCAAACACTGGCTACGCACTCCCTGTGCAGCACTCCACTGCTCTCAAGCTAGATCACAAACACTGGCTACGCACTCCCTGTGCAGCGCTCCGCTGCTCTGAGCTAGGTCCCAAACACTGGCTACACACTCCATGTGCAGCGCTCCGCTGCTCTCGAGCTAGGTCCCAAACACTGGCTAGGCACTCCCTGTGCAGTGGAACGCTGCTCTCGAGCTAGATCCCGAACACTGGCTAGGCACTCCATGTGCAGCGCTCCGCTGCTCTCGAGTTATGACCCGAACACTGGCTACGCACTTCCTGTGCAGCACTCCGCTGTTCTCGAGCTAGATCACAAACACTGGCTACGCACTCCCTGTGCAGTGCTCCGCTGCTCTCGAGCCTTGTCCCAAACACTGGCAACACACTCCCTGTCCAGCGCTCTGCTGCTCTCGAGCTAGATCCAAAACACTGGCTAGGCACTCCCTTTGGAGCGCTCCGCTGCACTCGAGCTAGATCCCAAACACTGGCTAGGCACTCCCTGTGCAGTGCTCTGCTTCTCTCGAGCTAGTTCTCAAAACACTGGCTATGTATTCCCTGTACAGCGCTCCGCTGCTCTTGAGCTAGGTCCCAAACACTGGCTACACACTCCCAGTGCAGCGCTCCGCTGCTCTCGAGCTAGATCACAAACACTGGCTACGCACTCCCTGTGCAGCGCTCCGCTGCTCTCGAGCTAGGTCCCAAACACTGGCAACACACTCCCTGTCCAGCGCTCTGCTGCTCTCGAGCTAGATCCCAAACACTGGCTAGGTACTCCCTTTGAAGCGCTCCTCTGCTCTCAAGCTAGATCCCGAACACTGGCTAGGCACTCCCTGTGCAGTGCTCCGCTGCTCTCGAGCTAGGTCCCAAACACTGGCTATGCACTCCCTGTGTAGCACTCCACTGCTCTTGAGCTAGGTCCCAAACACTGGCTGCGCACTCCATGTGCAGCGCTCCGCTGCTCTCGAGCTAGGTCCCGAACACCGGCTAAGCCCTCCCTGTGCAGCGCTCTGCTGCTTTCGAGCTAGGTCCCAAACACTGGCTACACACTCCCAGTGCAGCGCTCCGCTGCTCTCGAGCTAGATCACAAACACTGGCTACGCACTCCCTGTGCAGCGCTCCGCTGCTCTCGAGCTAGGTCCCAAACACTGGCAACACACTCCCTGTCCAGTGCTCTGCTGCTCTCGAGCTAGATCCCAAACACTGGCTAGGCACTCCCTTTGGAGCGCTCCTCTGCTCTCAAGCTAGATCCCGAACACTGGCTAGGCACTCCCTGTGCAGTGTCCCGCTGTTCTCGAGCTAGGTCCCAAACACTGGCTACGCACTCCCTGTGCAGCACCCCACTGCTCTCAAGCTAGATCACAAACACTGGCTACGCACTCCCTGTGCAGCGCTCCTCTGCTCTCAAGCTAGATCCCGAACACTGGCTAGGCACTCCCTGTGCAGTGTCCCGCTGTTCTCGAGCTAGGTCCCAAACACTGGCTACGCACTCCCTGTGCAGCACTCCACTGCTCTCAAGCTAGCTCCCAAACACTGGCTACGCACTCCAAGTGCAGCGCTCCGCTGCTCTCGAGCTAGGTCCCGAACACCGGCTACTCCCTCCCTGTGCAGCGCTCTGCTGCTCTCGAGCTAGGTCCCGAACACTGGCTAGGCACTCCCTGTGCAGCACTCCGCTGCTCCCGAGCTAGGTCCCAAACACTGGCTACGCACTCCCTGTGCAGCGCTCCGCTGCTCTCGAGCTAGGTCCCAAACACTGGCTACGTACTCCCTGTGCTGCGCTCCGCTGCTCTTGAGCTAGATAGACCCCAAACACGGCTACGCACTCCCTTTGCAGCGCTCTGCTGCTCTCGAACTAGATAGAGCCGAAACACTGACAACGCACTCCCTGTCCAGCGCTCCGCTGCTCTCGAGCTACATCCCAAACACTGGCTATGCACTCCCTGTGCAGCACTCCACTGCTCTCGAGCTAGGTCCCGAACACTGGCTACGCACTCCCTGTGCAGTGCTCAACTGCTCTCGAGCTGGGTCCCAAACACTGGCTAAACATTCCCTGTGCAGCACTCCACTGCTCTCGAGCTAAGTCCCAAACACTGGCTACGCACTCCATGTGCAGCGCTCCGCTGCTCTCGAGCTAGGTCCAGAACACCGGCTACGCCCTCCCCGTGCAGCGCTCTGCTGCTCTCGAGCTAGGTCCCGAACACTGGCTAGGCACTCCCGTGCAGCGCTCCGCTGCTCCCGAGCTAGGTCCCAAACACTGGCTACGCACTCCCTGTGCAGCGCTCCGCTGCTCTCGAGCTAGGTCCCAAACACTGGCAACACACTCCCTCACTGTGCAGCGCTCTGCTGCTCTTGAGCTAGATCCCAAACACTGGCTAGGCACTCCCTGTGCAGTGCTCCGCTGCTCTCGAGCTAGGTCCCAAACACTGGCTACGTACTCCATGTGCAGCGCTCCGCTGCTCTCGAGCTAGGTCCGAAACACTGGCTACGCCCTCCCTGTGCAGTGCTCCGCTGCTCTCGAGCTAGGTCCCGAACACCGGCTAGGCACTCGCTGTTCAGCACTCAGCTTCTCTTGATCTAGGTCCTGAACACTGGCTACACACTCCCTCTGCAGAGCTCTGTTGCTCTTGAGCTAGGTCCCAAACACTGGCTACACACTCCCGTGCAGCGCTCCGCTGCTCCCGAGCTAGGTCCCAAACACTGGCTACGCACTCCCTGTGCAGCGCTCCGCTGCTCTCGAGCTAGGTCCCAAACACTGGCTACGCACTCCCTGTGCAGCGCTCCGCTGCTCTCGAGCTAGGTCCCAAACACTGGCAACGCACTCCCTGTCCAGCGCTCTGCTGCTCTCGAGCTAGATCCCAAACACTGGCTAGGCACTCCCTTTGGAGCGCTCCTCTGCTCTCAAGCTAGATCCCGAACACTGGCTAGGCACTCCCTGTGCAGTGTCCCGCTGTTCTCGAGCTAGGTCCCAAACACTGGCTACGCACTCCCTGTGCAGCACTCCACTGCTCTCAAGCTAGCTCCCAAACACTGGCTACGCACTCCAAGTGCAGCGCTCCGCTGCTCTCGAGCTAGGTCCCGAACACCGGCTACTCCCTCCCTGTGCAGCGCTCTGCTGCTCTCGAGCTAGGTCCCGAACACTGGCTAGGCACTCCCTGTGCAGCACTCCGCTGCTCCCGAGCTAGGTCCCAAACACTGGCTACGCACTCCCTGTGCAGCGCTCCGCTGCTCTCGAGCTAGGTCCCAAACACTGGCTACGTACTCCCTATGCTGCGCTCCGCTGCTCTTGAGCTAGATAGACCCCAAACACGGCTACGCACTCCCTTTGCAGCGCTCTGCTGCTCTCGAACTAGATAGAGCCGAAACACTGACAACGCACTCCCTGTCCAGCGCTCCGCTGCTCTCGAGCTACATCCCAAACACTGGCTATGCACTCCCTGTGCAGCACTCCACTGCTCTCGAGCTAGGTCCCGAACACTGGCTACGCACTCCCTGTGCAGTGCTCAACTGCTCTCGAGCTGGGTCCCAAACACTGGCTAAACATTCCCTGTGCAGCACTCCACTGTTCTCGAGCTAAGTCCCAAACACTGGCTACGCACTCCATGTGCAGCGCTCCGCTGCTCTTGAGCTAGGTCCAGAACACCGGCTACACCCTCCCCGTGCAGCGCTCTGCTGCTCTCGAGCTAGGTCCCGAACACTGGCTAGGCACTCCCGTGCAGCGCTCCGCTGCTCCCGAGCTAGGTCCCAAACACTGGCTACGCACGCCCTGTGCAGTGCTCCGCTGCTCTCGAGCCTTGTCCCAAACACTGGCAACACACTCCCTGTCCAGCGCTCTGCTGCTCTCGAGCTAGATCCAAAACACTGGCTAGGCACTCCCTTTGGAGCGCTCCGCTGCTCTCGAGCTAGATCCCAAACACTGGCTAGGCACTCCCTGTGCAGTGCTCTGCTTCTCTCGAGCTAGTTCTCGAAACACTGGCTATGTATTCCCTGTACAGCGCTCCGCTGCTCTTGAGCTAGGTCCCAAACACTGGCTACACACTCCCAGTGCAGCGCTCCGCTGCTCTCGAGCTAGATCACAAACACTGGCTATGCACTCCCTGTGCAGCGCTCCGCTGCTCTCGAGCTAGGTCCCAAACACTGGCAACACACTCCCTGTCCAGCGCTCTGCTGCTCTCGAGCTAGATCCCAAACACTGGCTAGGCACTCCCATTGAAGCGCTCCTCTGCTCTCAAGCTAGATCCCGAACACTGGCTAGGCACTCCCTGTGCAGTGCTCCGCTGCTCTCGAGCTAGGTCCCAAACACTGGCTATGCACTCCCTGTGTAGCACTCCACTGCTCTTGAGCTAGGTCCCAAACACTGGCTACGCACTCCATGTGCAGCGCTCCGCTGCTCTCGAGCTAGGTCCCGAACACCGGCTAAGCCCTCCCTGTGCAGCGCTCTGCTGCTTTCGAGCTAGGTCCCAAACACTGGCTACACACTCCCAGTGCAGCGCTCCGCTGCTCTCGAGCTAGATCACAAACACTGGCTACGCACTCCCTGTGCAGCGCTCCGCTGCTCTCGAGCTAGGTCCCAAACACTGGCAACACACTCCCTGTCCAGCGCTCTGCTGCTCTCGAGCTAGATCCCAAACACTGGCTAGGCACTCCCTTTGGAGCGCTCCTCTGCTCTCAAGCTAGATCCCGAACACTGGCTAGGCACTCCCTGTGCAGGGTCCCGCTGTTCTCGAGCTAGGTCCCAAACACTGGCTACGCACTCCCTGTGCAGCACTCCACTGCTCTCAAGCTAGATCACAAACACTGGCTACGCACTCCCTGTGCAGCGCTCCGCTGCTCTGAGCTAGGTCCCAAACACTGGCTACACACTCCATGTGCAGCGCTCCGCTGCTCTCGAGCTAGGTCCCAAACACTGGCTAGGCACTCCCTGTGCAGTGCTCCGCTGCTCTCGAGCCTTGTCCCAAACACTGGCAACACACTCCCTGTCCAGCGCTCTGCTGCTCTCGAGCTAGATCCAAAACACTGGCTAGGCACTCCCTTTGGAGCGCTCCGCTGCACTCGAGCTAGATCCCAAACACTGGCTAGGCACTCCCTGTGCAGTGCTCTGCTTCTCTCGAGCTAGTTCTCGAAACTCTGACTATGTATTCCCTGTACAGCGCTCCGCTGCTCTTGAGCTAGGTCCCAAACACTGGCTACACACTCCCAGTGCAGCGCTCCGCTGCTCTCGAGCTAGATCACAAACACTGGCTACGCACTCCCTGTGCAGCGCTCCGCTGCTCTCGAGCTAGGTCCCAAACACTGGCAACACACTCCCTGTCCAGCGCTCTGCTGCTCTCGAGCTAGATCCCAAACACTGGCTAGGCACTCCCTTTGAAGCACTCCTCTGCTCTCAAGCTATATCCCGAACACTGGCTAGGCACTCCCTGTGCAGTGCTCCGCTGCTCTCGAGCTAGGTCCCAAACACTGGCTATGCACTCCCCGTGTAGCACTCCACTGCTCTTGAGCTAGGTCCCAAACACTGGCTGCGCACTCCATGTGCAGCGCTCCGCTGCTCTCGAGCTAGGTCCCGAACACCGGCTAAGCCCTCCCTGTGCAGCGCTCTGCTGCTTTCGAGCTAGGTCCCAAACACTGGCTACACACTCCCAGTGCAGCGCTCCGCTGCTCTCGAGCTAGATCACAAACACTGGCTACGCACTCCCTGTGCAGCGCTCCGCTGCTCTCGAGCTAGGTCCCAAACACTGGCAACACACTCCCTGTCCAGCGCTCTGCTGCTCTCGAGCTAGATCCCAAACACTGGCTAGGCACTCCCTTTGGAGCGCTCCTCTGCTCTCAAGCTAGATCCCGAACACTGGCTAGGCACTCCCTGTGCAGTGTCCCGCTGTTCTCGAGCTAGGTCCCAAACACTGGCTACGCACTCCCTGTGCAGCACTCCACTGCTCTCAAGCTAGATCACAAACACTGGCTACGCACTCCCTGTGCAGCGCTCCGCTGCTCTCGAGCTAGGTCCCAAACACTGGCAACACACTCCCTGTCCAGCGCTCTGCTGCTCTCGAGCTAGATCGCAAACACTGGCTAGGCACTCCCTTTGAAGCGCTCCTCTGCTCTCAAGCTAGATCCCGAACACTGGCTAGGCACTCCCTGTGCAGTGCTCCGCTGCTCTCGAGCTAGGTCCCAAACACTGGCTATGCACTCCCTGTGTAGCACTCCACTGCTCTTGAGCTAGGTCCCAAACACTGGCTGCGCACTCCATGTGCAGCGCTCCGCTGCTCTCGAGCTAGGTCCCGAACACCGGCTAAGCCCTCCCTGTGCAGCGCTCTGCTGCTTTCGAGCTAGGTCCCAAACAGTGGCTACACACTCCCAGTGCAGCGCTCCGCTGCTCTCGAGCTAGATCACAAACACTGGCTACGCACTCCCTGTGCAGCGCTCCGCTGCTCTCGAGCTAGGTCCCAAACACTGGCAACGCACTTCCTGTCCAGCGCTCTGCTGCTCTCGAGCTAGATCCCAAACACTGGCTAGGCACTCCCTTTGGAGCGCTCCTCTGCTCTCAAGCTAGATCCCGAACACTGGCTAGGCACTCCCTGTGCAGTGTCCGCGCTGTTCTCGAGCTAGGTCCCAAACACTGGCTACGCACTCCCTGTGCAGCACTCCACTGCTCTCAAGCTAGTTCCCAAACACTGGCTACGCACTCCAAGTGCAGCGCTCCGCTGCTCTCGAGCTAGGTCCCGAACACCGGCTACTCCCTCCCTGTGCAGCGCTCTGCTGCTCTCGAGCTAGGTCCCGAACACTGGCTAGGCACTCCCTGTGCAGCACTCCGCTGCTCTCGAGCTACATCCCAAACACTGGCTATGCACTCCCTGTGCAGCACTCTACTGCTCTCGAGCTAGGTCCCGAACACTGGCTACGCACTCCCTGTGCAGTGCTCAACTGCTCTCGAGCTGGGTCCCAAACACTGGCTAAACATTCCCTGTGCAGCACTCCACTGCTCTCGAGCTAAGTCCCAAACACTGGCTACGCACTCCATGTGCAGCGCTCCGCTGCTCTCGAGCTAGGTCCAGAACACCGGCTATGCCCTCCCCGTGCAGCGCTCTGCTGCTCTCGAGCTAGGTCCCGAACACTGGCTAGGCACTCCCGTGCAGCGCTCCGCTGCTCCCGAGCTAGGTCCCAAACACTGGCAACACACTCCCTCACTGTGCAGCGCTCTGCTGCTCTTGAGCTAGATCCCAAACACTGGCTAGGCACTCCCTGTGCAGTGCTCCGCTGCTCTCGAGCTAGGTCCCAAACACTGGCTACGTACTCCATGTGCAGCGCTCCGCTGCTCTCGAGCTAGGTCCGAAACACTGGCTACGCCCTCCCTGTGCAGTGCACCGCTGCTGTCGAGCTAGGTCCCGAACACCGGCTAGGCAATCGCTGTTCAGCACTCAGCTTCTCTTGAGCTAGGTCCTGAACACTGGCTACACACTCCCTCTGCAGAGCTCTGTTGCTCTTGAGCTAGGTCCCAAACACTGGCTACACACTCCCGTGCAGCGCTCCGCTGCTCCCGAGCTAGGTCCCGAACACTGGCTACGCACTCCCTGTGCAGTGCTCAACTGCTCTCGAGCTGGGTCCCAAACACTGGCTAAACATTCCCTGTGCAGCACTCCACTGCTCTCGAGCTAAGTCCCAAACACTGGCTACGCACTCCATGTGCAGCGCTCCGCTGCTCTCGAGCTAGGTCCAGAACACCGGCTACGCCCTCCCCGTGCAGCGCTCTGCTGCTCTCGAGCTAGGTCCCGAACACTGGCTAGGCACTCCTGTGCAGCGCTCCGCTGCTCCCGAGCTAGGTCCCAAACACTGGCTACGCACTCCCTGTGCAGTGCTCCGCTGCTCTCGAGCCTTGTCCCAAACACTGGCAACACACTCCCTGTCCAGCGCTCTGCTGCTCTCGAGCTAGATCCAAAACACTGGCTAGGCACTCCCTTTGGAGCGCTCCGCTGCTCTCGAGCTAGATCCCAAACACTGGCTAGGCACTCCCTGTGCAGTGCTCTGCTTCTCTCGATCTAGTTCTCGAAACACTGGCTATGTATTCCCTGTACAGCGCTCCGCTGCTCTTGAGCTAGGTCCCAAACACTGGCTACACACTCCCAGTGCAGCGCTCCGCTGCTCTCGAGCTAGATCACAAACACTGGCTATGCACTCCCTGTGCAGCGCTCCGCTGCTCTCGAGCTAGGTCCCAAACACTGGCAACACACTCCCTGTCCAGCGCTCTGCTGCTCTCGAGCTAGATCCCAAACACTGGCTAAGCACTCCCATTGAAGCGCTCCTCTGCTCTCAAGCTAGATCCCGAACACTGGCTAGGCACACCCTGTGCAGTGCTCCGCTGCTCTCGAGCTAGGTCCCAAACACTGGCTATGCACTCCCTGTGTAGCACTCCACTGCTCTTGAGCTAGGTCCCAAACACTGGCTACGCACTCCATGTGCAGCGCTCCGCTGCTCTCGAGCTAGGTCCCGAACACCGGCTAAGCCCTCCCTGTGCAGCGCTCTGCTGCTTTCGAGCTAGGTCCCAAACACTGGCTACACACTCCCAGTGCAGCGCTCCGCTGCTCTCGAGCTAGATCACAAACACTGGCTACGCACTCCCTGTGCAGCGCTCCGCTGCTCTCGAGCTAGGTCCCAAACACTGGCAACACACTCCCTGTCCAGCGCTCTGCTGCTCTCGAGCTAGATCCCAAACACTGGCTAGGCACTCCCTTTGGAGCGCTCCTCTGCTCTCAAGCTAGATCCCGAACACTGGCTAGGCACTCCCTGTGCAGTGTCCCGCTGTTCTCGAGCTAGGTCCCAAACACTGGCTACGCACTCCCTGTGCAGCACTCCACTGCTCTCAAGCTAGATCACAAACACTGGCTACGCACTCCCTGTGCAGCGCTCCGCTGCTCTGAGCTAGGTCCCAAACACTGGCTACACACTCCATGTGCAGCGCTCCGCTGCTCTCGAGCTAGGTCCCAAACACTGGCTAGGCACTCCCTGTGCAGTGGAACGCTGCTCTCGAGCTAGATCCCGAACACTGGCTAGGCACTCCGTGTGCAGCGCTCCGCTGCTCTCGAGTTATGACCCGAACACTGGCTACGCACTTCCTGTGCAGCACTCCGCTGTTCTCGAGCTAGATCACAAACACTGGCTACGCACTCCCTGTGCAGTGCTCCGCTGCTCTCGAGCCTTGTCCCAAACACTGGCAACACACTCCCTGTCCAGCGCTCTGCTGCTCTCGAGCTAGATCCAAAACACTGGCTAGGCACTCCCTTTGGAGCGCTCCGCTGCACTCGAGCTAGATCCCAAACACTGGCTAGGCACTCCCTGTGCAGTGCTCTGCTTCTCTCGAGCTAGTTCTCAAAACACTGGCTATGTATTCCCTGTACAGCGCTCCGCTGCTCTTGAGCTAGGTCCCAAACACTGGCTACACACTCCCAGTGCAGCGCTCCGCTGCTCTCGAGCTAGATCACAAACACTGGCTACGCACTCCCTGTGCAGCGCTCCGCTGCTCTCGAGCTAGGTCCCAAACACTGGCAACACACTCCCTGTCCAGCGCTCTGCTGCTCTCGAGCTAGATCCCAAACACTGGCTAGGCACTCCCTTTGAAGCGCTCCTCTGCTCTCAAGCTAGATCCCGAACACTGGCTAGGCACTCCCTGTGCAGTGCTCCGCTGCTCTCGAGCTAGGTCCCAAACACTGGCTATGCACTCCCTGTGTAGCACTCCACTGCTCTTGAGCTAGGTCCCAAACACTGGCTGCGCACTCCATGTGCAGCGCTCCGCTGCTCTCGAGCTAGGTCCCGAACACCGGCTAAGCCCTCCCTGTGCAGCGCTCTGCTGCTTTCGAGCTAGGTCCCAAACACTGGCTACACACTCCCAGTGCAGCGCTCCGCTGCTCTCGAGCTAGATCACAAACACTGGCTACGCACTCCCTGTGCAGCGCTCCGCTGCTCTCGAGCTAGGTCCCAAACACTGGCAACACACTCCCTGTCCAGCGCTCTGCTGCTCTCGAGCTAGATCCCAAACACTGGCTAGGCACTCCCTTTGGAGCGCTCCTCTGCTCTCAAGCTAGATCCCGAACACTGGCTAGGCACTCCCTGTGCAGTGTCCCGCTGTTCTCGAGCTAGGTCCCAAACACTGGCTACGCACTCCCTGTGCAGCACCCCACTGCTCTCAAGCTAGATCACAAACACTGGCTACGCACTCCCTGTGCAGCGCTCCTCTGCTCTCAAGCTAGATCCCGAACACTGGCTAGGCACTCCCTGTGCAGTGTCCCGCTGTTCTCGAGCTAGGTCCCAAACACTGGCTACGCACTCCCTGTGCAGCACTCCACTGCTCTCAAGCTAGCTCCCAAACACTGGCTACGCACTCCAAGTGCAGCGCTCCGCTGCTCTCGAGCTAGGTCCCGAACACCGGCTACTCCCTCCCTGTGCAGCGCTCTGCTGCTCTCGAGCTAGGTCCCGAACACTGGCTAGGCACTCCCTGTGCAGCACTCCGCTGCTCCCGAGCTAGGTCCCAAACACTGGCTACGCACTCCCTGTGCAGCGCTCCGCTGCTCTCGAGCTAGGTCCCAAACACTGGCTACGTACTCCCTGTGCTGCGCTCCGCTGCTCTTGAGCTAGATAGACCCCAAACACGGCTACGCACTCCCTTTGCAGCGCTCTGCTGCTCTCGAACTAGATAGAGCCGAAACACTGACAACGCACTCCCTGTCCAGCGCTCCGCTGCTCTCGAGCTACATCCCAAACACTGGCTATGCACTCCCTGTGCAGCACTCCACTGCTCTCGAGCTAGGTCCCGAACACTGGCTACGCACTCCCTGTGCAGTGCTCAACTGCTCTCGAGCTGGGTCCCAAACACTGGCTAAACATTCCCTGTGCAGCACTCCACTGCTCTCGAGCTAAGTCCCAAACACTGGCTACGCACTCCATGTGCAGCGCTCCGCTGCTCTCGAGCTAGGTCCAGAACACCGGCTACGCCCTGCCCGTGCAGCGCTCTGCTGCTCTCGAGCTAGGTCCCGAACACTGGCTAGGCACTCCCGTGCAGCGCTCCGCTGCTCCCGAGCTAGGTCCCAAACACTGGCTACGCACTCCCTGTGCAGCGCTCCGCTGCTCTCGAGCTAGGTCCCAAACACTGGCAACACACTCCCTCACTGTGCAGCGCTCTGCTGCTCTTGAGCTAGATCCCAAACACTGGCTAGGCACTCCCTGTGCAGTGCTCCGCTGCTCTCGAGCTAGGTCCCAAAAACTGGCTACGTACTCCATGTGCAGCACTCCGCTGCTCTCGAGCTAGGTCCGAAACACTGGCTACGCCCTCCCTGTGCAGTGCTCTGCTGCTCTCGAGCTAGGTCCCGAACACCGGCTAGGCACTCGCTTTTCAGCACTCAGCTTCTCTTGATCTAGGTCCTGAACACTGGCTACACACTCCCTCTGCAGAGCTCTGTTGCTCTTGAGCTAGGTCCCAAACACTGGCTACACACTCCCGTGCAGCGCTCCGCTGCTCCCGAGCTAGGTCCCAAACACTGGCTACGCACTCCCTGTGCAGCGCTCCGCTGCTCTCGAGCTAGGTCCCAAACACTGGCAACACACTCCCTCACTGTGCAGCGCTCTGCTGCTCTTGAGCTAGATCCCAAACACTGGCTAGGCACTCCCTTTGGAGCGCTCCTCTGCTCTCAAGCTAGATCCCGAACACTGGCTAGGCACTCCCTGTGCAGTGCTCCGCTGCTCTCGAGCTAGGTCCCAAACACTGGCTATGCACTCCCTGTGCAGCACTCCACTGCTCTCGAGCTAAGTCCCAAACACTGGCTACGCACTCCATGTGCAGCGATCCGCTGCTCTCGAGCTAGATCCCGAACACCTGCTACGCCCTCCCCGTGCAGCGCTCTGCTGCTCTCGAGCTAGGTCCCGAACACTGGCTAGGCATTCCCTGTGCAGCTCTCCGCTGCTCCCGAGCTAGGTCCCAAACATTGGCTACGCACTCCCTGTGCAGCGCTCCGCTGCTCTCGAGCTAGAGAGACCCCAAACACTGGCTACGCACTCCCTGTGCAGCGCTCTGCTACTCTCGAGCTAGATCCCAAACACTCTGCTGCTCTCAAGCTAAATCCCAAACACTGGCTACACACTCCCTGTGCATCGCTCTTACGCACTCCCTGCTAGGTCCCAAAGACTGGCTACGCACTGCCTGTGCAGGGCTTCTCTGCTCTTGAGCTAGCTCCCAAACACTGGCTACGCACTCCCTGTGCAGCGCTCCGCTGCTCTCGAGCTACATCACAAACACGGGCTATGCACACCCTGTCCAGTGCTCCGCTGCTCTCGAGCTAGGTCCCAAACACGGGCTACGCACTCCCTGTGCAGCGCTCTGCTGCTCTCGAGCTAGGTCCCAAACACTGGCAACACACTCCCTCGCTGTGCAGCGCTCTGCTGCTCTCGAGCTAGATCCCAAACACTGGCTAGGCACTCCCTGTGCAGTGCTCCGCTGCTCTCGAGCTAGGGCCCAAACACTGGCTAGGCACTCCCTGTGCAGCGGAACGCTGCTCTCGAGCTAGATCCCGAACACTGGTTAGGCACTCCCTGTGCAGCGCTCCGCTGCTCTCGAGTTAGGACCCGAACATTGGCTACGCACTTCCTGTGCAGCACTCCGCTGTTCTCGAGCTAGATCACAAACACTGGCTACGCACTCCCTGTGCAGTGCTCCGCTGCTCTCGAGCCTTGTCCCAAACACTGGCAACACACTCCCTGTCCAGCGCTCTGCTGCTCTCGAGCTAGATCCAAAACACTGGCTAGGCACTCCCTTTGGAGCGCTCCGCTGCTCTCGAGCTAGATCCCAAACACTGGCTAGGCACTCCCTGTGCAGTGCTCTGCTTCTCTCGAGCTAGTTCTCGAAACACTGGCTATGTATTCCCTGTACAGCGCTCTGCTGCTCTTGAGCTAGGTCCCAAACACTGGCTACACACTCCCAGTGCAGCGCTCCGCTGCTCTCGAGCTAGATCACAAACACTGGCTACGCACTCCCTGTGCAGCGCTCCGCTGCTCTCGAGCTAGGTCCCAAACACTGGCTATGCACTCCCTGTGCAGCACTCCACTGCTCTCGAGCTAAGTCCCAAACACTGGCTATGCACTCCCTGTGCAGCACTCCACTGCTCTCGAGCTAGGTCCCGAACACTGGCTACGCACTCCCTGTGCAGTGCTCAACTGCTCTCGAGCTGGGTCCCAAACACTGGCTAAACATTCCCTGTGCAGCACTCCACTGCTCTCGAGCTAAGTCCCAAACACTGGCTACGCACTCCATGTGCAGCGCTCCGCTGCTCTCGAGCTAGGTCCAGAACACCGGCTACGCCCTGCCCGTGCAGCGCTCTGCTGCTCTCGAGCTAGGTCCCGAACACTGGCTAGGCACTCCCGTGCAGCGCTCCGCTGCTCCCGAGCTAGGTCCCAAACACTGGCTACGCACTCCCTGTGCAGCGCTCCGCTGCTCTCGAGCTAGGTCCCAAACACTGGCAACACACTCCCTCACTGTGCAGCGCTCTGCTGCTCTTGAGCTAGATCCCAAACACTGGCTAGGCACTCCCTGTGCAGTGCTCCGCTGCTCTCGAGCTAGGTCCCAAAAACTGGCTACGTACTCCATGTGCAGCGCTCCGCTGCTCTCGAGCTAGGTCCGAAACACTGGCTACGCCCTCCCTGTGCAGTGCTCTGCTGCTCTCGAGCTAGGTCCCGAACACCGGCTAGGCACTCGCTGTTCAGCACTCAGCTTCTCTTGATCTAGGTCCTGAACACTGGCTACACACTCCCTCTGCAGAGCTCTGTTGCTCTTGAGCTAGGTCCCAAACACTGGCTACACACTCCCGTGCAGCGCTCCGCTGCTCCCGAGCTAGGTCCCAAACACTGGCTACGCACTCCCTGTGCAGCGCTCCGCTGCTCTCGAGCTAGGTCCCAAACACTGGCAACACACTCCCTCACTGTGCAGCGCTCTGCTGCTCTTGAGCTAGATCCCAAACACTGGCTAGGCACTCCCTTTGGAGCGCTCCTCTGCTCTCAAGCTAGATCCCGAACACTGGCTAGGCACTCCCTGTGCAGTGCTCCGCTGCTCTCGAGCTAGGTCCCAAACACTGGCTATGCACTCCCTGTGCAGCACTCCACTGCTCTCGAGCTAAGTCCCAAACACTGGCTACGCACTCCATGTGCAGCGATCCGCTGCTCTCGAGCTAGATCCCGAACACTGGCTAGGCACTCCCCGTGCAGCGCTCTGCTGCTCTCGAGCTAGGTCCCGAACACTGGCTAGGCATTCCCTGTGCAGCTCTCCGCTGCTCCCGAGCTAGGTCCCAAACATTGGCTACGCACTCCCTGTGCAGCGCTCCGCTGCTCTCGAGCTAGAGAGACCCCAAACACTGGCTACGCACTCCCTGTGCAGCGCTCTGCTACTCTCGAGCTAGATCCCAAACACTCTGCTGCTCTCAAGCTAAATCCCAAACACTGGCTACACACTCCCTGTGCATCGCTCTTACGCACTCCCTGCTAGGTCCCAAAGCCTGGCTACGCACTGCCTGTGCAGGGCTTCTCTGCTCTTGAGCTAGCTCCCAAACACTGGCTACGCACTCCCTGTGCAGCGCTCCGCTGCTCTCGAGCTACATCACAAACACGGGCTATGCACACCCTGTCCAGTGCTCCGCTGCTCTCGAGCTAGGTCCCAAACACGGGCTACGCACTCCCTGTGCAGCGCTCTGCTGCTCTCGAGCTAGGTCCCAAACACTGGCAACACACTCCCTCGCTGTGCAGCGCTCTGCTGCTCTCGAGCTAGATCCCAAACACTGGCTAGGCACTCCCTGTGCAGTGCTCCGCTGCTCTCGAGCTAGGTCCCAAACACTGGCTAGGCACTCCCTGTGCAGCGGAACGCTGCTCTCGAGCTAGATCCCGAACACTGGTTAGGCACTCCCTGTGCAGCGCTCCGCTGCTCTCGAGTTAGGACCCGAACATTGGCTACGCACTTCCTGTGCAGCACTCCGCTGTTCTCGAGCTAGATCACAAACACTGGCTACGCACTCCCTGTGCAGTGCTCCGCTGCTCTCGAGCCTTGTCCCAAACACTGGCAACACACTCCCTGTCCAGCGCTCTGCTGCTCTCGAGCTAGATCCAAAACACTGGCTAGGCACTCCCTTTGGAGCGCTCCGCTGCTCTCGAGCTAGATCCCAAACACTGGCTAGGCACTCCCTGTGCAGTGCTCTGCTTCTCTCGAGCTAGTTCTCGAAACACTGGCTATGTATTCCCTGTACAGCGCTCTGCTGCTCTTGAGCTAGGTCCCAAACACTGGCTACACACTCCCAGTGCAGCGCTCCGCTGCTCTCGAGCTAGATCACAAACACTGGCTACGCACTCCCTGTGCAGCGCTCCGCTGCTCTCGAGCTAGGTCCCAAACACTGGCTATGCACTCCCTGTGCAGCACTCCACTGCTCTCGAGCTAAGTCCCAAACACTGGCTACGCACTCCATGTGCAGCGCTCCGCTGCTCTCGAGCTAGGTCCCGAACACCGGCTATGCCCTCCCCGTGCAGCGCTCTGCTGCTCTCGAGCTAGGTCCCAAACACTGGCTAGGCATTCCCTGTGCAGAGCTCCGCTGCTCCCGAGCTAGGTCCCAAACACTGGCTACGCACTCCCTGTGCAGCGCTCCGCTGCTCTCGAGCTAGAGAGACCCCAAACACTGGCTACGAACTCCCTGTGCAGCGCTCTGCTACTCTCGAGCTAGATTCCAAACACTCTGCTGCTCTCGAGCTAGATCCCAAACACTGGCTACACACTCCCTGTGCATCGCTCTTACGCACTCCCTGCTAGGTCCCAAAGACTGGCTACGCACTGCCTGTGCAGTGCTTCTCTGCTCTTGAGCTAGCTCCCAAACACTGGCTACGCAACTCCCTGTGCAGCGCTCCGCTGCTCTTGAGCTACATCACAAACACGGGCTATGCACACCCTGTCCAGTGCTCCGCTGCTCTTGAGCTAGGTCCCAAACACGGGCTACGCACTCCCTGTGCAACGCTCTGCTGCTCTCAAGCTAGGTCCCAAACACTGGCAACACACTCCCTCGCTGTGCAGCGCTCTGCTGCTCTCGAGCTAGATCCCAAACACTGGCTAGGCACTCCCTGTGCAGTGCTCCGCTGCTCTCAAGCTAGGTCCCAAACACTGGCTACACACTCCATGTGCAGCGCTCCGCTGCTCTCGAGCTAGGTCCCAAACACTGGCTAGGCACTCCCTGTGCAGTGGAACGCTGCTCTCGAGCTAGATCCCGAACACTGGCTAGGCACTCCGTGTGCAGCGCTCCGCTGCTCTCGAGTTAGGACCCGAACACTGGCTACGCACTTCCTGTGCAGCACTCCGCTGCTCTGGAGCTAGGTCCCAAACACTGGCTATGCACTCCCAGTGCAGCACTCTGCTGTTCTCGAGCTAGATCACAAACACTGGCTACGCACTCCCTGTGCAGTGCTCCGCTGCTCTCGAGCCTTGTCCCAAACACTGGCAACACACTCCCTGTCCAGCGCTCTGCTGCTCTCGAGCTAGATACAAAACACTGGCTAGGCACTCCCTTTGGAGCGCTCCGCTGCTCTCGAGCTAGATCCCAAACACTGGCTAGGCACTCCCTGTGCAGTGCTCTGCTTCTCTCGAGCTAGTTCTCGAAACACTGGCTATGTATTCCCTGTACAGCGCTCCGCTGCTCTTGAGCTAGGTCCCAAACACTGGCTACACACTCCCAGTGCAGCGCTCCGCTGCTCTCGAGCTAGATCACAAACACTGGCTACGCACTCCCTGTGCAGCGCTCCGCTGCTCTCGAGCTAGGTCCCAAACACTGGCAACACACTCCCTGTCCAGCGCTCTGCTGCTCTCGAGCTAGATCCCAAACAATGGCTAGGCACTCCCTTTGAAGCGCTCCTCTGCTCTCAAGCTAGATCCCGAACACTGGCTAGGCACTCCCTGTGCAGTGCTCCGCTGCTCTCGAGCTAGGTCCCAAACACTGGCTATGCACTCCCTGTGTAGCACTCCACTGCTCTTGAGCTAGGTCCCAAACACTGGCTACGCACTCCATGTGCAGCGCTCCGCTGCTCTCGAGCTAGGTCCCGAACACCGGCTAAGCCCTCCCTGTGCAGCGCTCTGCTGCTTTCGAGCTAGGTCCCAAACACTGGCTACACACTCCCAGTGCAGCGCTCCGCTGCTCTCGAGCTAGATCACAAACACTGGCTACGCACTCCCTGTGCAGCGCTCCGCTGCTCTCGAGCTAGGTCCCAAACACTGGCAACACACTCCCTGTCCAGCGCTCTGCTGCTCTCGAGCTAGATCCCAAACACTGGCTAGGCACTCCCTTTGGAGCGCTCCTCTGCTCTCAAGCTAGATCCCGAACACTGGCTAGGCACTCACTGTGCAGTGTCCCGCTGTTCTCGAGCTAGGTCCCAAACACTGGCTACGCACTCCCTGTGCAGCACTCCACTGCTCTCAAGCTAGCTCCCAAACACTGGCTACGCACTCCATGTGCAGCGCTCCGCTGCTCTCGAGCTAGGTCCCGAACACCGGCTACTCCCTCCCTGTGCAGCGCTCTGCTGCTCTCGAGCTAGGTCCCGAACACTGGCTAGGCACTCCCTGTACAGCACTCCGCTGCTCCCGAGCTAGGTCCCAAACACCGGCTACGCACTCCCTGTGCAGCGCTCCGCTGCTCTCAAGCTAGGTCCCAAACACTGGCTACGCACTCCCTGTGTAGCACTCCACTGCTCTTCAGCTAGGTCCCAAACACTGGCTACGCACTCCATGTGCAGCGCTCCGCTGCTCTCGAGCTAGGTCCCGAACACCGGCTACGCCCTCCCTGTGCAGCGCTCCGCTGCTCTTGAGCTAGGTGCCAAACACTGGCTACACACTCCCAGTGCAGCGCTCCGCTGCTCTTGAGCTAGATCACAAACACGGGCTACGCACTCCCTGTGCAGCGCTCTGCTGCTCTCGAGCTAGGTCCCAAACACTGGCAACACACTCCCTCGCTGTGCAGCGCTCTGCTGCTCTCGAGCTAGATCCCAAACACTGGCTAGGCACTCCCTGTGCAGTGCTCCGCTGCTCTCGAGCTAGGTCCCAAACACTGGCTAGGCACTCCCTGTGCAGCGGAACGCTGCTCTCGAGCTAGATCCCGAACACTGGTTAGGCACTCCCTGTGCAGCGCTCCGCTGCTCTCGAGTTAGGACCCGAACACTGGCTACGCACTTCCTGTGCAGCACTCCGCTGTTCTCGAGCTAGATCACAAACACTGGCTACGCACTCCCTGTGCAGTGCTCCGCTGCTCTCGAGCCTTGTCCCAAACACTGGCAACACACTCCCTGTCCAGCGCTCTGCTGCTCTCGAGCTAGATCCAAAACACTGGCTAGGCACTCCCTTTGGAGCGCTCCGCTGCTCTCGAGCTAGATCCCAAACACTGGCTAGGCACTCCCTGTGCAGTGCTCTGCTTCTCTCGAGCTAGTTCTCGAAACACTGGCTATGTATTCCCTGTACAGCGCTCTGCTGCTCTTGAGCTAGGTCCCAAACACTGGCTACACACTCCCAGTGCAGCGCTCCGCTGCTCTCGAGCTAGATCACAAACACTGGCTACGCACTCCCTGTGCAGCGCTCCGCTGCTCTCGAGCTAGGTCCCAAACACTGGCTATGCACTCCCTGTGCAGCACTCCACTGCTCTCGAGCTAAGTCCCAAACACTGGCTACGCACTCCATGTGCAGCGCTCCGCTGCTCTCGAGCTAGGTCCCGAACACCGGCTATGCCCTCCCCGTGCAGCGCTCTGCTGCTCTCGAGCTAGGTCCCAAACACTGGCTAGGCATTCCCTGTGCAGAGCTCCGCTGCTCCCGAGCTAGGTCCCAAACACTGGCTACGCACTCCCTGTGCAGCGCTCCACTGCTCTCGAACTAGAGAGACCCCAAACACTGGCTACGAACTCCCTGTGCAGCGCTCTGCTACTCTCGAGCTAGATCCCAAACACTCTGCTGCTCTCGAGCTAGATCCCAAACACTGGCTACACACTCCCTGTGCATCGCTCTTACGCACTCCCTGCTAGGTCCCAAAGACTGGCTACGCACTGCCTGTGCAGTGCTTCTCTGCTCTTGAGCTAGCTCCCAAACACTGGCTACGCACTCCCTGTGCAGCGCTCCGCTGCTCTCGAGCTACATCACAAACACGGGCTATGCACACCCTGTCCAGTGCTCCGCTGCTCTTGAGCTAGGTCCCAAACACGGGCTACGCACTCCCTGTGCAACGCTCTGCTGCTCTCAAGCTAGGTCCCAAACACTGGCAACACACTCCCTCGCTGTGCAGCGCTCTGCTGCTCTCGAGCTAGATCCCAAACACTGGCTAGGCACTCCCTGTGCAGTGCTCCGCTGCTCTCAAGCTAGGTCCCAAACACTGGCTACACACTCCATGTGCAGCGCTCCGCTGCTCTCGAGCTAGGTCCCAAACACTGGCTAGGCACTCCCTGTGCAGTGGAACGCTGCTCTCGAGCTAGATCCCGAACACTGGCTATGCACTCCGTGTGCAGCGCTCCGCTGCTCTCGAGTTAGGACCCGAACACTGGCTACGCACTTCCTGTGCAGCACTCCGCTGCTCTGGAGCTAGGTCCCAAACACTGGCTATGCACTCCCAGTGCAGCACTCTGCTGTTCTCGAGCTAGATCACAAACACTGGCTACGCACTCCCTGTGCAGTGCTCCGCTGCTCTCGAGCCTTGTCCCAAACACTGGCAACACACTCCCTGTGCAGCACTCCACTGCTCTCAAGCTAGCTCCCAAACACTGGCTACGCACTCCAAGTGCAGCGCTCCGCTGCTCTCGAGCTAGGTCCCGAACACCGGCTACTCCCTCCCTGTGCAGCGCTCTGCTGCTCTCGAGCTAGGTCCCGAACACTGGCAACACACTCCCTGTCCAGCGCTCTGCTGCTCTCGAGCTAGATCCCAAACACTGGCTAGGCACTCCCTTTGGAGCGCTCCTCTGCTCTCAAGCTAGATCCCGAACACTGGCTAGGCACTCCCTGTGCAGTGTCCCGCTGTTCTCGAGCTAGGTCCCAAACACTGGCTACGCACTCCCTGTGCAGCACTCCACTGCTCTCAAGCTAGATCACAAACACTGGCTACGCACTCCCTGTGCAGCGCTCCGCTGCTCTGAGCTAGGTCCCAAACACTGGCTACACACTCCATGTGCAGCGCTCCGCTGCTCTCGAGCTAGGTCCCAAACACTGGCTAGGCACTCCCTGTGCAGTAGAACGCTGCTCTCGAGCTAGATCCCGAACACTGGCTAGGCACTCCGTGTGCAGCGCTCCGCTGCTCTCGAGTTATGACCCGAACACTGGCTACGCACTTCCTGTGCAGCACTCCGCTGTTCTCGAGCTAGATCACAAACACTGGCTACGCACTCCCTGTGCAGTGCTCCGCTGCTCTCGAGCCTTGTCCCAAACACTGGCAACACACTCCCTGTCCAGCGCTCTGCTGCTCTCGAGCTAGATCCAAAACACTGGCTAGGCACTCCCTTTGGAGCGCTCCGCTGCACTCGAGCTAGATCCCAAACACTGGCTAGGCACTCCCTGTGCAGTGCTCTGCTTCTCTCGAGCTAGTTCTCAAAACACTGGCTATGTATTCCCTGTACAGCGCTCCGCTGCTCTTGAGCTAGGTCCCAAACACTGGCTACACACTCCCAGTGCAGCGCTCCGCTGCTCTCGAGCTAGATCACAAACACTGGCTACGCACTCCCTGTGCAGCGCTCCGCTGCTCTCGAGCTAGGTCCCAAACACTGGCAACACACTCCCTGTCCAGCGCTCTGCTGCTCTCGAGCTAGATCCCAAACACTGGCTAGGCACTCCCTTTGAAGCGCTCCTCTGCTCTCAAGCTAGATCCCGAACACTGGCTAGGCACTCCCTGTGCAGTGCTCCGCTGCTCTCGAGCTAGGTCCCAAACACTGGCTATGCACTCCCTGTGTAGCACTCCACTGCTCTTGAGCTAGGTCCCAAACACTGGCTGCGCACTCCATGTGCAGCGCTCTGCTGCTCTCGAGCTAGGTCCCGAACACCGGCTAAGCCCTCCCTGTGCAGCGCTCTGCTGCTTTCGAGCTAGGTCCCAAACACTGGCTACACACTCCCAGTGCAGCGCTCCGCTGCTCTCGAGCTAGATCACAAACACTGGCTACGCACTCCCTGTGCAGCGCTCCGCTGCTCTCGAGCTAGGTCCCAAACACTGGCAACACACTCCCTGTCCAGCGCTCTGCTGCTCTCGAGCTAGATCCCAAACACTGGCTAGGCACTCCCTTTGGAGCGCTCCTCTGCTCTCAAGCTAGATCCCGAACACTGGCTAGGCACTCCCTGTGCAGTGTCCCGCTGTTCTCGAGCTAGGTCCCAAACACTGGCTACGCACTCCCTGTGCAGCACCCCACTGCTCTCAAGCTAGATCACAAACACTGGCTACGCACTCCCTGTGCAGCGCTCCTCTGCTCTCAAGCTAGATCCCGAACACTGGCTAGGCACTCCCTGTGCAGTGTCCCGCTGTTCTCGAGCTAGGTCCCAAACACTGGCTACGCACTCCCTGTGCAGCACTCCACTGCTCTCAAGCTAGCTCCCAAACACTGGCTATGCACTCCAAGTGCAGCGCTCCGCTGCTCTCGAGCTAGGTCCCGAACACCGGCTACTCCCTCCCTGTGCAGCACTCTGCTGCTCTCGAGCTAGGTCCCGAACACTGGCTAGGCACTCCCTGTGCAGCACTCCACTGCTCCCGAGCTAGGTCCCAAACACTGGCTACGCACTCCCTGTGCAGCGCTCCGCTGCTCTCGAGCTAGGTCCCAAACACTGGCTACGTACTCCCTGTGCTGCGCTCCGCTGCTCTTGAGCTAGATAGACCCCAAACACGGCTACGCACTCCCTTTGCAGCGCTCTGCTGCTCTCGAACTAGATAGAGCCGAAACACTGACAACGCACTCCCTGTCCAGCGCTCCGCTGCTCTCGAGCTACATCCCAAACACTGGCTATGCACTCCCTGTGCAGCACTCCACTGCTTTTGAGCTAGGTCCCGAACACTGGCTACGCACTCCCTGTGCAGTGCTCAACTGCTCTCGAGCTGGGTCCCAAACACTGGCTAAACATTCCCTGTGCAGCACTCCACTGCTCTCGAGCTAAGTCCCAAACACTGGCTACGCACTCCATGTGCAGCGCTCCGCTGCTCTCGAGCTAGGTCCAGAACACCGGCTACGCCCTCCCCGTGCAGCGCTCTGCTGCTCTCGAGCTAGGTCCCGAACACTGGCTAGGCACTCCCGTGCAGCGCTCCGCTGCTCCCGAGCTAGGTCCCAAACACTGGCTACGCACTCCCTGTGCAGCGCTCCGCTGCTCTCGAGCTAGGTCCCAAACACTGGCAACACACTCCCTCACTGTGCAGCGCTCTGCTGCTCTTGAGCTAGATCCCAAACACTGGCTAGGCACTCCCTGTGCAGTGCTCCGCTGCTCTCGAGCTAGGTCCCAAACACTGGCTACGTACTCCATGTGCAGCGCTCCGCTGCTCTCGAGCTAGGTCCGAAACACTGGCTACGCCCTCCCTGTGCAGTGCTCCGCTGCTCTCGAGCTAGGTCCCGAACACCGGCTAGGCACTCGCTGTTCAGCACTCAGCTTCTCTTGATCTAGGTCCTGAACACTGGCTACACACTCCCTCTGCAGAGCTCTGTTGCTCTTGAGCTAGGTCCCAAACACTGGCTACACACTCCCGTGCAGCGCTCCGCTGCTCCCGAGCTAGGTCCCAAACACTGGCTACGCACTCCCTGTGCAGCGCTCCGCTGCTCTCGAGCTAGGTCCCAAACACTGGCAACACACTCCCTCACTGTGCAGCGCTCTGCTGCTCTTGAGCTAGATCCCAAACACTGGCTAGGCACTCCCTTTGGAGCGCTCCTCTGCTCTCAAGCTAGATCCCGAACACTGGCTAGGCACTCCCTGTGCAGTGCTCCGCTGCTCTCGAGCTAGGTCCCAAACACTGGCTATGCACTCCCTGTGCAGCACTCCACTGCTCTCGAGCTAAGTCCCAAACACTGGCTACGCACTCCATGTGCAGCGATCCGCTGCTCTCGAGCTAGATCCCGAACACCTGCTACGCCCTCCCCGTGCAGCGCTCTGCTGCTCTCGAGCTAGGTCCCGAACACTGGCTAGGCATTCCCTGTGCAGCTCTCCGCTGCTCCCGAGCTAGGTCCCAAACATTGGCTACGCACTCCCTGTGCAGCGCTCCGCTGCTCTCGAGCTAGAGAGACCCCAAACACTGGCTACGCACTCCCTGTGCAGCGCTCTGCTACTCTCGAGCTAGATCCCAAACACTCTGCTGCTCTCAAGCTAAATCCCAAACACTGGCTACACACTCCCTGTGCATCGCTCTTACGCACTCCCTGCTAGGTCCCAAAGACTGGCTACGCACTGCCTGTGCAGGGCTTCTCTGCTCTTGAGCTAGCTCCCAAACACTGGCTACGCACTCCCTGTGCAGCGCTCCGCTGCTCTCGAGCTACATCACAAACACGGGCTATGCACACCCTGTCCAGTGCTCCGCTGCTCTCGAGCTAGGTCCCAAACACGGGCTACGCACTCCCTGTGCAGCGCTCTGCTGCTCTCGAGCTAGGTCCCAAACACTGGCAACACACTCCCTCGCTGTGCAGCGCTCTGCTGCTCTCGAGCTAGATCCCAAACACTGGCTAGGCACTCCCTGTGCAGTGCTCCGCTGCTCTCGAGCTAGGTCCCAAACACTGGCTAGGCACTCCCTGTGCAGCGGAACGCTGCTCTCGAGCTAGATCCCGAACACTGGTTAGGCACTCCCTGTGCAGCGCTCCGCTGCTCTCGAGTTAGGACCCGAACATTGGCTACGCACTTCCTGTGCAGCACTCCGCTGTTCTCGAGCTAGATCACAAACACTGGCTACGCACTCCCTGTGCAGTGCTCCGCTGCTCTCGAGCCTTGTCCCAAACACTGGCAACACACTCCCTGTCCAGCGCTCTGCTGCTCTCGAGCTAGATCCAAAACACTGGCTAGGCACTCCCTTTGGAGCGCTCCGCTGCTCTCGAGCTAGATCCCAAACACTGGCTAGGCACTCCCTGTGCAGTGCTCTGCTTCTCTCGAGCTAGTTCTCGAAACACTGGCTATGTATTCCCTGTACAGCGCTCTGCTGCTCTTGAGCTAGGTCCCAAACACTGGCTACACACTCCCAGTGCAGCGCTCCGCTGCTCTCGAGCTAGATCACAAACACTGGCTACGCACTCCCTGTGCAGCGCTCCGCTGCTCTCGAGCTAGGTCCCAAACACTGGCTATGCACTCCCTGTGCAGCACTCCACTGCTCTCGAGCTAAGTCCCAAACACTGGCTACGCACTCCATGTGCAGCGCTCCGCTGCTCTCGAGCTAGGTCCCGAACACCGGCTATGCCCTCCCCGTGCAGCGCTCTGCTGCTCTCGAGCTAGGTCCCAAACACTGGCTAGGCATTCCCTGTGCAGAGCTCCGCTGCTCCCGAGCTAGGTCCCAAACACTGGCTACGCACTCCCTGTGCAGCGCTCCGCTGCTCTCGAGCTAGAGAGACCCCAAACACTGGCTACGAACTCCCTGTGCAGCGCTCTGCTACTCTCGAGCTAGATCCCAAACACTCTGCTGCTCTCGAGCTAGATCCCAAACACTGGCTACACACTCCCTGTGCATCGCTCTTACGCACTCCCTGCTAGGTCCCAAAGACTGGCTACGCACTGCCTGTGCAGTGCTTCTCTGCTCTTGAGCTAGCTCCCAAACACTGGCTACGCACTCCCTGTGCAGCGCTCCGCTGCTCTTGAGCTACATCACAAACACGGGCTATGCACACCCTGTCCAGTGCTCCGCTGCTCTTGAGCTAGGTCCCAAACACGGGCTACGCACTCCCTGTGCAACGCTCTGCTGCTCTCAAGCTAGGTCCCAAACACTGGCAACACACTCCCTCACTGTGCAGCGCTCTGCTGCTCTCGAGCTAGATCCCAAACACTGGCTAGGCACTCCCTGTGCAGTGCTCCGCTGCTCTCAAGCTAGGTCCCAAACACTGGCTACACACTCCATGTGCAGCGCTCCGCTGCTCTCGAGCTAGGTCCCAAACACTGGCTAGGCACTCCCTGTGCAGCGGAACGCTGCTCTCGAGCTAGATCCCGAACACTGGCTAGGCACTCCGTGTGCAGCGCTCCACTGCTCTCGAGTTAGGACCCGAACACTGGCTACGCACTTCCTGTGCAGCACTCCGCTGCTCTGGAGCTAGGTCCCAAACACTGGCTATGCACTCCCAGTGCAGCACTCTGCTGTTCTCGAGCTAGATCACAAACACTGGCTACGCACTCCCTGTGCAGTGCTCCGCTGCTCTCGAGCCTTGTCCCAAACACTGGCAACACACTCCCTGTCCAGCGCTCTGCTGCTCTCGAGCTAGATACAAAACACTGGCTAGGCACTCCCTTTGGAGCGCTCCGCTGCTCTCGAGCTAGATCCCAAACACTGGCTAGGCACTCCCTGTGCAGTGCTCTGCTTCTCTCGAGCTAGTTCTCGAAACACTGGCTATGTATTCCCTGTACAGCGCTCCGCTGCTCTTGAGCTAGGTCCCAAACACTGGCTACACACTCCCAGTGCAGCGCTCCGCTGCTCTCGAGCTAGATCACAAACACTGGCTACGCACTCCCTGTGCAGCGCTCCGCTGCTCTCGAGCTAGGTCCCAAACACTGGCAACACACTCCCTGTCCAGCGCTCTGCTGCTCTCGAGCTAGATCCCAAACAATGGCTAGGCACTCCCTTTGAAGCGCTCCTCTGCTCTCAAGCTAGATCCCGAACACTGGCTAGGCACTCCCTGTGCAGTGCTCCGCTGCTCTCGAGCTAGGTCCCAAACACTGGCTATGCACTCCCTGTGTAGCACTCCACTGCTCTTGAGCTAGGTCCCAAACACTGGCTACGCACTCCATGTGCAGCGCTCCGCTGCTCTCGAGCTAGGTCCCGAACACCGGCTAAGCCCTCCCTGTGCAGCGCTCTGCTGCTTTCGAGCTAGGTCCCAAACACTGGCTACACACTCCCAGTGCAGCGCTCCGCTGCTCTCGAGCTAGATCACAAACACTGGCTACGCACTCCCTGTGCAGCGCTCCGCTGCTCTCGAGCTAGGTCCCAAACACTGGCAACACACTCCCTGTCCAGCGCTCTGCTGCTCTCGAGCTAGATCCCAAACACTGGCTAGGCACTCCCTTTGGAGCGCTCCTCTGCTCTCAAGCTAGATCCCGAACACTGGCTAGGCACTCCCTGTGCAGTGTCCCGCTGTTCTCGAGCTAGGTCCCAAACACTGGCTACGCACTCCCTGTGCAGCACTCCACTGCTCTCAAGCTAGCTCCCAAACACTGGCTACGCACTCCATGTGCAGCGCTCCGCTGCTCTCGAGCTAGGTCCCGAACACCGGCTACTCCCTCCCTGTGCAGCGCTCTGCTGCTCTCGAGCTAGGTCCCGAACACTGGCTAGGCACTCCCTGTACAGCACTCCGCTGCTCCCGAGCTAGGTCCCAAACACCGGCTACGCACTCCCTGTGCAGCGCTCCGCTGCTCTCAAGCTAGGTCCCAAACACTGGCTACGCACTCCCTGTGTAGCACTCCAGTGCTCTTCAGCTAGGTCCCAAACACTGGCTACGCACTCCATGTGCAGCGCTCCGCTGCTCTCGAGCTAGGTCCCGAACACCGGCTACGCCCTCCCTGTGCAGCGCTCCGCTGCTCTTGAGCTAGGTGCCAAACACTGGCTACACACTCCCAGTGCAGCGCTCCGCTGCTCTTGAGCTAGATCACAAACACGGGCTACGCACTCCCTGTGCAGCGCTCTGCTGCTCTCGAGCTAGGTCCCAAACACTGGCAACACACTCCCTCGCTGTGCAGCGCTCTGCTGCTCTCGAGCTAGATCCCAAACACTGGCTAGGCACTCCCTGTGCAGTGCTCCGCTGCTCTCGAGCTAGGTCCCAAACACTGGCTAGGCACTCCCTGTGCAGCGGAACGCTGCTCTCGAGCTAGATCCCGAACACTGGTTAGGCACTCCCTGTGCAGCGCTCCGCTGCTCTCGAGTTAGGACCCGAACACTGGCTACGCACTTCCTGTGCAGCACTCCGCTGTTCTCGAGCTAGATCACAAACACTGGCTATGCACTCCCTGTGCAGTGCTCCGCTGCTCTCGAGCCTTGTCCCAAACACTGGCAACACACTCCCTGTCCAGCGCTCTGCTGCTCTCGAGCTAGATCCAAAACACTGGCTAGGCACTCCCTTTGGAGCGCTCCGCTGCTCTCGAGCTAGATCCCAAACACTGGCTAGGCACTCCCTGTGCAGTGCTCTGCTTCTCTCGAGCTAGTTCTCGAAACACTGGCTATGTATTCCCTGTACAGCGCTCTGCTGCTCTTGAGCTAGGTCCCAAACACTGGCTACACACTCCCAGTGCAGCGCTCCGCTGCTCTCGAGCTAGATCACAAACACTGGCTACGCACTCCCTGTGCAGCGCTCCGCTGCTCTCGAGCTAGGTCCCAAACACTGGCTATGCACTCCCTGTGCAGCACTCCACTGCTCTCGAGCTAAGTCCCAAACACTGGCTACGCACTCCATGTGCAGCGCTCCGCTGCTCTCGAGCTAGGTCCCGAACACCGGCTATGCCCTCCCCGTGCAGTGCTCTGCTGCTCTCGAGCTAGGTCCCAAACACTGGCTAGGCATTCCCTGTGCAGAGCTCCGCTGCTCCCGAGCTAGGTCCCAAACACTGGCTACGCACTCCCTGTGCAGCGCTCCACTGCTCTCGAGCTAGAGAGACCCCAAACACTGGCTACACACTCCCTGTGCATCGCTCTTACGCACTCCCTGCTAGGTCCCAAAGACTGGCTACGCACTGCCTGTGCAGTGCTTCTCTGCTCTTGAGCTAGCTCCCAAACACTGGCTACGCACTCCCTGTGCAGCGCTCCGCTGCTCTCGAGCTACATCACAAACACGGGCTATGCACACCCTGTCCAGTGCTCCGCTGCTCTTGAGCTAGGTCCCAAACACGGGCTACGCACTCCCTGTGCAACGCTCTGCTGCTCTCAAGCTAGGTCCCAAACACTGGCAACACACTCCCTCGCTGTGCAGCGCTCTGCTGCTCTCGAGCTAGATCGCAAATACTGGCTAGGCACTCCCTGTGCAGTGCTCCGCTGCTCTCAAGCTAGGTCCCAAACACTGGCTACACACTCCATGTGCAGCGCTCCGCTGCTCTCGAGCTAGGTCCCAAACACTGGCTAGGCACTCCCTGTGCAGTGGAACGCTGCTCTCGAGCTAGATCCCGAACACTGGCTAGGCACTCCGTGTGCAGCGCTCCGCTGCTCTCGAGTTAGGACCCGAACACTGGCTACGCACTTCCTGTGCAGCACTCCGCTGCTCTGGAGCTAGGTCCCAAACACTGGCTATGCACTCCCAGTGCAGCACTCTGCTGTTCTCGAGCTAGATCACAAACACTGGCTACGCACTCCCTGTGCAGTGCTCCGCTGCTCTCGAGCCTTGTCCCAAACACTGGCAACACACTCCCTGTGCAGCACTCCACTGCTCTCAAGCTAGCTCCCAAACACTGGCTACGCACTCCAAGTGCAGCGCTCCGCTGCTCTCGAGCTAGGTCCCGAACACCGGCTACTCCCTCCCTGTGCAGCGCTCTGCTGCTCTCGAGCTAGGTCCCGAACACTGGCTAGGCACTCCCTGTGCAGCACTCCGCTGCTCCCGAGCTAGGTCCCAAACACTGGCTACGCACTCCCTGTGCAGCGCTCCGCTGCTCTCGAGCTAGGTCCCAAACACTGGCTACGTACTCCCTGTGCTGCGCTCCGCTGCTCTTGAGCTAGATAGACCCCAAACACGGCTACGCACTCCCTTTGCAGCGCTCTGCTGCTCTCGAACTAGATAGAGCCGAAACACTGACAACGCACTCCCTGTCCAGCGCTCCGCTGCTCTCGAGCTACATCCCAAACACTGGCTATGCACTCCCTGTGCAGCACTCCACTGCTCTCGAGCTAGGTCCCGAACACTGGCTACGCACTCCCTGTGCAGTGCTCAACTGCTCTCGAGCTGGGTCCCAAACACTGGCTAAACATTCCCTGTGCAGCACTCCACTGCTCTCGAGCTAAGTCCCAAACACTGGCTACGCACTCCATGTGCAGCGCTCCGCTGCTCTCGAGCTAGGTCCAGAACACCGGCTACGCCCTCCCCGTGCAGCGCTCTGCTGCTCTCGAGCTAGGTCCCGAACACTGGCTAGGCACTCCCGTGCAGCGCTCCGCTGCTCCCGAGCTAGGTCCCAAACACTGGCTACGCACTCCCTGTGCAGCGCTCCGCTGCTCTCGAGCTAGGTCCCAAACACTGGCAACACACTCCCTCACTGTGCAGCGCTCTGCTGCTCTTGAGCTAGATCCCAAACACTGGCTAGGCACTCCCTGTGCAGTGCTCCGCTGCTCTCGAGCTAGGTCCCAAACACTGGCTACGTACTCCATGTGCAGCGCTCCGCTGCTCTCGAGCTAGGTCCGAAACACTGGCTACGCCCTCCCTGTGCAGTGCTCCGCTGCTCTCGAGCTAGGTCCCGAACACCGGCTAGGCACTCGCTGTTCAGCACTCAGCTTCTCTTGAGCTAGGTCCTGAACACTGGCTACACACTCCCTCTGCAGAGCTCTGTTGCTCTTGAGCTAGGTCCCAAACACTGGCTACACACTCCCATGCAGCACTCCGCTGCTCCCGAGCTAGGTCCCAAACACTGGCTACGCACTCCCTGTGCAGCGCTCCGCTGCTCTCGAGCTAGGTCCCAAACACTGGCAACACACTCCCTCACTGTGCAGCGCTCTGCTGCTCTTGAGCTAGATCCCAAACACTGGCTAGGCACTCCCTTTGGAGCGCTCCTCTGCTCTCAAGCTAGATCCCGAACACTGGCTAGGCACTCCCTGTGCAGTGCTCCGCTGCTCTCGAGCTAGGTCCCAAACACTGGCTATGCACTCCCTGTGCAGCACTCCACTGCTCTCGAGCTAAGTCCCAAACACTGGCTACGCACTCCATGTGCAGCGCTCCGCTGCTCTCGAGCTAGATCCCAAACACCTGCTACGCCCTCCCCATGCAGCGCTCTGCTGCTCTCGAGCTAGGTCCCGAACACTGGCTAGGCATTCCCTGTGCAGCTCTCCGCTGCTCCCGAGCTAGGTCCCAAACATTGGCTACGCACTCCCTGTGCAGCGCTCCGCTGCTCTCGAGCTAGAGAGACCCCAAACACTGGCTACGCCCTCCCTGTGCAGCGCTCTGCTACTCTCGAGCTAGATCCCAAACACTCTGCTGCTCTCAAGCTAAATCCCAAACACTGGCTACACACTCCCTGTGCATCGCTCTTACGCACTCCCTGCTAGGTCCCAAAGACTGGCTACGCACTGCCTGTGCAGGGCTTCTCTGCTCTTGAGCTAGCTCCCAAACACTGGCTACGCACTCCCTGTGCAGCGCTCCGCTGCTCTCGAGCTACATCACAAACACGGGCTATGCACACCCTGTCCAGTGCTCCGCTGCTCTCGAGCTAGGTCCCAAACACGGGCTACGCACTCCCTGTGCAGCGCTCTGCTGCTCTCGAGCTAGGTCCCAAACACTGGCAACACACTCCCTCGCTGTGCAGCGCTCTGCTGCTCTCGAGCTAGATCCCAAACACTGGCTAGGCACTCCCTGTGCAGTGCTCCGCTGCTCTCGAGCTAGGTCCCAAACACTGGCTAGGCACTCCCTGTGCAGCGGAACGCTGCTCTCGAGCTAGATCCCGAACACTGGTTAGGCACTCCCTGTGCAGCGCTCCGCTGCTCTCGAGTTAGGACCCGAACACTGGCTACGCACTTCCTGTGCAGCACTCCGCTGTTCTCGAGCTAGATCACAAACACTGGCTACGCACTCCCTGTGCAGTGCTCTGCTGCTCTCGAGCCTTGTCCCAAACACTGGCAACACACTCCCTGTCCAGCGCTCTGCTGCTCTCGAGCTAGATCCAAAACACTGGCTAGGCACTCCCTTTGGAGCGCTCCGCTGCTCTCGAGCTAGATCCCAAACACTGGCTACGCACTCCCTGTGCAGTGCTCTGCTGCTCTCGAGCCTTGTCCCAAACACTGGCAACACACTCCCTGTCCAGCGCTCTGCTGCTCTCGAGCTAGATCCAAAACACTGGCTAGGCACTCCCTTTGGAGCGCTCCGCTGCTCTTGAGCTAGGTCCCAAACACGGGCTACGCACTCCCTGTGCAACGCTCTGCTGCTCTCAAGCTAGGTCCCAAACACTGGCAACACACTCCCTCACTGTGCAGCGCTCTGCTGCTCTCGAGCTAGATCCCAAACACTGGCTAGGCACTCCCTGTGCAGTGCTCCGCTGCTCTCGAGCTACATCACAAACACGGGCTATGCACACCCTGTCCAGTGCTCCGCTGCTCTCGAGCTAGGTCCCAAACATGGGCTACGCACTCCCTGTGCAGTGCTCTGCTGCTCTCGAGCTAGGTCCCAAACACTGGCAACACACTCCCTTGCTGTGCAGCGCTCTGCTGCTCTCGAGCTAGATCCCAAACACTGGCTAGGCACTCCCTGTGCAGTGCTCCGCTGCTCTCGAGCTAGGTCCCAAACACTGGCTAGGCACTCCCTGTGCAGCGGAACGCTGCTCTCGAGCTAGATCCCGAACACTGGTTAGGCACTGCCTGTGCAGCGCTCCGCTGCTCTCGAGTTAGGACCCGAACACTGGCTACGCACTTCCTGTGCAGCACTCCGCTGTTCTCGAGCTAGATCACAAACACTGGCTACGCACTCCCTGTGCAGTGCTCCGCTGCTCTCGAGCCTTGTCCCAAACACTGGCAACACACTCCCTGTCCAGCGCTCTGCTGCTCTTGAGCTAGATCCAAAACACTGGCTAGGCACTCCCTTTGGAGCGCTCCGCTGCTCTCGAGCTAGATCCCAAACACTGGCTAGGCACTCCCTGTGCAGTGCTCTGCTTCTCTCGAGCTAGTTCTCGAAACACTGGCTATGTATTCCCTGTACAGCGCTCTGCTGCTCTTGAGCTAGGTCCCAAACACTGGCTACAGGATCCCAGTGCAGCGCTCCGCTGCTCTCGAGCTAGATCACAAACACTGGCTACGCACTCCCTGTGCAGCGCTCCGCTGCTTTCGAGCTAGGTCCCAAACACTGGCTATGCACTCCCTGTGCAGCACTCCACTGCTCTCGAGCTAAGTCCCAAACACTGGCTACGCACTCCATGTGCAGCGCTCCGCTGCTCTTGAGCTAGGTCCCGAACACCGGCTATGCCCTCCCCGTGCAGCGCTCTGCTGCTCTCGAGCTAGATCCTGAACACTGGCTAGGCATTCCCTGTGCAGAGCTCCGCTGCTCTCGAGCTAGGTCCCAAACACTGGCTACGCACTCCCTGTGCAGCGCTCCGCTGCTCTCGAGCTAGAGAGACCCCAAACACTGGCTACGCACTCCCTGTGCAGCGCTCTGCTCCTCTCGAGCTAGATCCCAAACACTCTGCTGCTCTCGATCTAGATCCCAAACACTGGCTACACACTCCCTGTGCATCGCTCTTACGCACTCCCTGCTAGGTCCCAAAGACTGGCTACGCACTGCCTGTGCAGTGCTTCTCTGCTCTTAAGCTAGCTCCCAAACACTGGCTACGCACTCCCTGTGCAGCGCTCCGCTGCTCTCGAGCTACATCACAAACACGGGCTATGCACACCCTGTCCAGTGCTCCGCTGCTCTTGAGCTAGGTCCCAAACACAGGCTACGCACTCCCTGTGCAGCGCTCTGCTGCTCTCAAGCTAGGTCCCAAACACTGGCAACACACTCCCTCGCTGTGCAGCGCTCTGCTGCTCTCGAGCTAGATCCCAAACACTGGCTAGGCACTCCCTGTGCAGTGCTCCGCTGCTCTCAAGCTAGGTCCCAAACACTGGCTACACACTCCATGTGCAGCGCTCCGCTGCTCTCGAGCTAGGTCCCAAACACTGGCTAGGCACTCCCTGTGCAGTGGAACGCTGCTCTCGAGCTAGATCCCGAACACTGGCTAGGCACTCCGTGTGCAGCGCTCCGCTGCTCTCGAGTTCGGACCCGAACACTGGCTACGCACTTCCTGTGCAGCACTCCGCTGTTCTCGAGCTAGATCACAAACACTGGCTACGCACTCCCTGTGCAGTGCTCCGCTGCTCTCGAGCCTTGTCCCAAACACTGGCAACACACTCCCTGTCCAGCGCTCTGCTGCTCTCGAGCTAGATCCAAAACACTGGCTAGGCACTCCCTTTGGAGCGCTCCGCTGCACTCGAGCTAGATCCCAAACACTGGCTAGGCACTCCCTGTGCAGTGCTCTGCTTCTCTCGAGCTAGTTCTCGAAACACTGGCTATGTATTCCCTGTACAGCGCTCCGCTGCTCTTGAGCTAGGTCCCAAACACTGGCTACACACTCCCAGTGCAGCGCTCCGCTGCTCTCGAGCTAGATCACAAACACTGGCTACGCACTCCCTGTGCAGCGCTCCGCTGCTCTCGAGCTAGGTCCCAAACACTGGCAACACACTCCCTGTCCAGCGCTCCGCTGCTCTCGAGCTAGATCCCAAACACTGGCTAGGCACTCCCTTTGAAGCGCTCCGCTGCTCTCGAGCTACATCACAAACACGGGCTATGCACACCCTGTCCAGTGCTCCGCTGCTCTTGAGCTAGGTCCCAAACACGGGCTACGCACTCCCTGTGCAACGCTCTGCTGCTCTCAAGCTAGGTCCCAAACACTGGCAACACACTCCCTCGCTGTGCAGCGCTCTGCTGCTCTCGAGCTAGATCGCAAATACTGGCTAGGCACTCCCTGTGCAGTGCTCCGCTGCTCTCAAGCTAGGTCCCAAACACTGGCTACACACTCCATGTGCAGCGCTCCGCTGCTCTCGAGCTAGGTCCCAAACACTGGCTAGGCACTCCCTGTGCAGTGGAACGCTGCTCTCGAGCTAGATCCCGAACACTGGCTAGGCACTCCGTGTGCAGCGCTCCGCTGCTCTCGAGTTAGGACCCGAACACTGGCTACGCACTTCCTGTGCAGCACTCCGCTGCTCTGGAGCTAGGTCCCAAACACTGGCTATGCACTCCCAGTGCAGCACTCTGCTGTTCTCGAGCTAGATCACAAACACTGGCTACGCACTCCCTGTGCAGTGCTCCGCTGCTCTCGAGCCTTGTCCCAAACACTGGCAACACACTCCCTGTGCAGCACTCCACTGCTCTCAAGCTAGCTCCCAAACACTGGCTACGCACTCCAAGTGCAGCGCTCCGCTGCTCTCGAGCTAGGTCCCGAACACCGGCTACTCCCTCCCTGTGCAGCGCTCTGCTGCTCTCGAGCTAGGTCCCGAACACTGGCTAGGCACTCCCTGTGCAGCACTCCGCTGCTCCCGAGCTAGGTCCCAAACACTGGCTACGCACTCCCTGTGCAGCGCTCCGCTGCTCTCGAGCTAGGTCCCAAACACTGGCTACGTACTCCCTGTGCTGCGCTCCGCTGCTCTTGAGCTAGATAGACCCCAAACACGGCTACGCACTCCCTTTGCAGCGCTCTGCTGCTCTCGAACTAGATAGAGCCGAAACACTGACAACGCACTCCCTGTCCAGCGCTCCGCTGCTCTCGAGCTACATCCCAAACACTGGCTATGCACTCCCTGTGCAGCACTCCACTGCTCTCGAGCTAGGTCCCGAACACTGGCTACGCACTCCCTGTGCAGTGCTCAACTGCTCTCGAGCTGGGTCCCAAACACTGGCTAAACATTCCCTGTGCAGCACTCCACTGCTCTCGAGCTAAGTCCCAAACACTGGCTACGCACTCCATGTGCAGCGCTCCGCTGCTCTCGAGCTAGGTCCAGAACACCGGCTACGCCCTCCCCGTGCAGCGCTCTGCTGCTCTCGAGCTAGGTCCCGAACACTGGCTAGGCACTCCCGTGCAGCGCTCCGCTGCTCCCGAGCTAGGTCCCAAACACTGGCTACGCACTCCCTGTGCAGCGCTCCGCTGCTCTCGAGCTAGGTCCCAAACACTGGCAACACACTCCCTCACTGTGCAGCGCTCTGCTGCTCTTGAGCTAGATCCCAAACACTGGCTAGGCACTCCCTGTGCAGTGCTCCGCTGCTCTCGAGCTAGGTCCCAAACACTGGCTACGTACTCCATGTGCAGCGCTCCGCTGCTCTCGAGCTAGGTCCGAAACACTGGCTACGCCCTCCCTGTGCAGTGCTCCGCTGCTCTCGAGCTAGGTCCCGAACACCGGCTAGGCACTCGCTGTTCAGCACTCAGCTTCTCTTGAGCTAGGTCCTGAACACTGGCTACACACTCCCTCTGCAGAGCTCTGTTGCTCTTGAGCTAGGTCCCAAACACTGGCTACACACTCCCATGCAGCACTCCGCTGCTCCCGAGCTAGGTCCCAAACACTGGCTACGCACTCCCTGTGCAGCGCTCCGCTGCTCTCGAGCTAGGTCCCAAACACTGGCAACACACTCCCTCACTGTGCAGCGCTCTGCTGCTCTTGAGCTAGATCCCAAACACTGGCTAGGCACTCCCTTTGGAGCGCTCCTCTGCTCTCAAGCTAGATCCCGAACACTGGCTAGGCACTCCCTGTGCAGTGCTCCGCTGCTCTCGAGCTAGGTCCCAAACACTGGCTATGCACTCCCTGTGCAGCACTCCACTGCTCTCGAGCTAAGTCCCAAACACTGGCTACGCACTCCATGTGCAGCGCTCCGCTGCTCTCGAGCTAGATCCCAAACACCTGCTACGCCCTCCCCATGCAGCGCTCTGCTGCTCTCGAGCTAGGTCCCGAACACTGGCTAGGCATTCCCTGTGCAGCTCTCCGCTGCTCCCGAGCTAGGTCCCAAACATTGGCTACGCACTCCCTGTGCAGCGCTCCGCTGCTCTCGAGCTAGAGAGACCCCAAACACTGGCTACGCCCTCCCTGTGCAGCGCTCTGCTACTCTCGAGCTAGATCCCAAACACTCTGCTGCTCTCAAGCTAAATCCCAAACACTGGCTACACACTCCCTGTGCATCGCTCTTACGCACTCCCTGCTAGGTCCCAAAGACTGGCTACGCACTGCCTGTGCAGGGCTTCTCTGCTCTTGAGCTAGCTCCCAAACACTGGCTACGCACTCCCTGTGCAGCGCTCCGCTGCTCTCGAGCTACATCACAAACACGGGCTATGCACACCCTGTCCAGTGCTCCGCTGCTCTCGAGCTAGGTCCCAAACACGGGCTACGCACTCCCTGTGCAGCGCTCTGCTGCTCTCGAGCTAGGTCCCAAACACTGGCAACACACTCCCTCGCTGTGCAGCGCTCTGCTGCTCTCGAGCTAGATCCCAAACACTGGCTAGGCACTCCCTGTGCAGTGCTCCGCTGCTCTCGAGCTAGGTCCCAAACACTGGCTAGGCACTCCCTGTGCAGCGGAACGCTGCTCTCGAGCTAGATCCCGAACACTGGTTAGGCACTCCCTGTGCAGCGCTCCGCTGCTCTCGAGTTAGGACCCGAACACTGGCTACGCACTTCCTGTGCAGCACTCCGCTGTTCTCGAGCTAGATCACAAACACTGGCTACGCACTCCCTGTGCAGTGCTCTGCTGCTCTCGAGCCTTGTCCCAAACACTGGCAACACACTCCCTGTCCAGCGCTCTGCTGCTCTCGAGCTAGATCCAAAACACTGGCTAGGCACTCCCTTTGGAGCGCTCCGCTGCTCTCGAGCTAGATCCCAAACACTGGCTACGCACTCCCTGTGCAGTGCTCTGCTGCTCTCGAGCCTTGTCCCAAACACTGGCAACACACTCCCTGTCCAGCGCTCTGCTGCTCTCGAGCTAGATCCAAAACACTGGCTAGGCACTCCCTTTGGAGCGCTCCGCTGCTCTTGAGCTAGGTCCCAAACACGGGCTACGCACTCCCTGTGCAACGCTCTGCTGCTCTCAAGCTAGGTCCCAAACACTGGCAACACACTCCCTCACTGTGCAGCGCTCTGCTGCTCTCGAGCTAGATCCCAAACACTGGCTAGGCACTCCCTGTGCAGTGCTCCGCTGCTCTCGAGCTACATCACAAACACGGGCTATGCACACCCTGTCCAGTGCTCCGCTGCTCTCGAGCTAGGTCCCAAACATGGGCTACGCACTCCCTGTGCAGTGCTCTGCTGCTCTCGAGCTAGGTCCCAAACACTGGCAACACACTCCCTTGCTGTGCAGCGCTCTGCTGCTCTCGAGCTAGATCCCAAACACTGGCTAGGCACTCCCTGTGCAGTGCTCCGCTGCTCTCGAGCTAGGTCCCAAACACTGGCTAGGCACTCCCTGTGCAGCGGAACGCTGCTCTCGAGCTAGATCCCGAACACTGGTTAGGCACTGCCTGTGCAGCGCTCCGCTGCTCTCGAGTTAGGACCCGAACACTGGCTACGCACTTCCTGTGCAGCACTCCGCTGTTCTCGAGCTAGATCACAAACACTGGCTACGCACTCCCTGTGCAGTGCTCCGCTGCTCTCGAGCCTTGTCCCAAACACTGGCAACACACTCCCTGTCCAGCGCTCTGCTGCTCTTGAGCTAGATCCAAAACACTGGCTAGGCACTCCCTTTGGAGCGCTCCGCTGCTCTCGAGCTAGATCCCAAACACTGGCTAGGCACTCCCTGTGCAGTGCTCTGCTTCTCTCGAGCTAGTTCTCGAAACACTGGCTATGTATTCCCTGTACAGCGCTCTGCTGCTCTTGAGCTAGGTCCCAAACACTGGCTACAGGATCCCAGTGCAGCGCTCCGCTGCTCTCGAGCTAGATCACAAACACTGGCTACGCACTCCCTGTGCAGCGCTCCGCTGCTTTCGAGCTAGGTCCCAAACACTGGCTATGCACTCCCTGTGCAGCACTCCACTGCTCTCGAGCTAAGTCCCAAACACTGGCTACGCACTCCATGTGCAGCGCTCCGCTGCTCTTGAGCTAGGTCCCGAACACCGGCTATGCCCTCCCCGTGCAGCGCTCTGCTGCTCTCGAGCTAGATCCTGAACACTGGCTAGGCATTCCCTGTGCAGAGCTCCGCTGCTCTCGAGCTAGGTCCCAAACACTGGCTACGCACTCCCTGTGCAGCGCTCCGCTGCTCTCGAGCTAGAGAGACCCCAAACACTGGCTACGCACTCCCTGTGCAGCGCTCTGCTCCTCTCGAGCTAGATCCCAAACACTCTGCTGCTCTCGATCTAGATCCCAAACACTGGCTACACACTCCCTGTGCATCGCTCTTACGCACTCCCTGCTAGGTCCCAAAGACTGGCTACGCACTGCCTGTGCAGTGCTTCTCTGCTCTTAAGCTAGCTCCCAAACACTGGCTACGCACTCCCTGTGCAGCGCTCCGCTGCTCTCGAGCTACATCACAAACACGGGCTATGCACACCCTGTCCAGTGCTCCGCTGCTCTTGAGCTAGGTCCCAAACACAGGCTACGCACTCCCTGTGCAGCGCTCTGCTGCTCTCAAGCTAGGTCCCAAACACTGGCAACACACTCCCTCGCTGTGCAGCGCTCTGCTGCTCTCGAGCTAGATCCCAAACACTGGCTAGGCACTCCCTGTGCAGTGCTCCGCTGCTCTCAAGCTAGGTCCCAAACACTGGCTACACACTCCATGTGCAGCGCTCCGCTGCTCTCGAGCTAGGTCCCAAACACTGGCTAGGCACTCCCTGTGCAGTGGAACGCTGCTCTCGAGCTAGATCCCGAACACTGGCTAGGCACTCCGTGTGCAGCGCTCCGCTGCTCTCGAGTTCGGACCCGAACACTGGCTACGCACTTCCTGTGCAGCACTCCGCTGTTCTCGAGCTAGATCACAAACACTGGCTACGCACTCCCTGTGCAGTGCTCCGCTGCTCTCGAGCCTTGTCCCAAACACTGGCAACACACTCCCTGTCCAGCGCTCTGCTGCTCTCGAGCTAGATCCAAAACACTGGCTAGGCACTCCCTTTGGAGCGCTCCGCTGCACTCGAGCTAGATCCCAAACACTGGCTAGGCACTCCCTGTGCAGTGCTCTGCTTCTCTCGAGCTAGTTCTCGAAACACTGGCTATGTATTCCCTGTACAGCGCTCCGCTGCTCTTGAGCTAGGTCCCAAACACTGGCTACACACTCCCAGTGCAGCGCTCCGCTGCTCTCGAGCTAGATCACAAACACTGGCTACGCACTCCCTGTGCAGCGCTCCGCTGCTCTCGAGCTAGGTCCCAAACACTGGCAACACACTCCCTGTCCAGCGCTCCGCTGCTCTCGAGCTAGATCCCAAACACTGGCTAGGCACTCCCTTTGAAGCGCTCCTCTGCTCTCAAGCTAGATCCCAAACACTGGCTAGGCACTCCCTGTGCAGTGCTCCGCTGCTCTCGAGCTAGGTCCCAAACACTGGCTATGCACTCCCTGTGTAGCACTCCACTGCTCTTGAGCTAGGTCCCAAACACTGGCTGCGCACTCCATGTGCAGCGCTCCGCTGCTCTCGAGCTAGGTCCCGAACACCGGCTACACACTCCCAGTGCAGCGCTCCGCTGCTCTCGAGCTAGATCACAAACACTGCTACGCACTCCCTGTGCAGCGCTCCGCTGCTCTCGAGCTAGGTCCCAAACACTGGCAACACACTCCCTGTCCAGCGCTCTGCTGCTCTCGAGCTAGATCCCAAACACTGGCTAGGCACTCCCTTTGGAGCGCTCCTCTGCTCTCAAGCTAGATCCCGAACACTGGCTAGGCACTCCCTGTGCAGTGTCCCGCTGTTCTCGAGCTAGGTCCCAAACACTGGCTACACACTCCCTGTGCAGCACTCCACTGCTCTCAAGCTAGATCACAAACACTGGCTACGCACTCCCTGTGCAGCGCTCCGCTGCTCTCGAGCTAGGTCCCAAACACTGGCAACACACTCCCTGTCCAGCGCTCTGCTGCTCTCGAGCTAGATCCCAAACACTGGCTAGGCACTCCCTTTGAAGCGCTCCTCTGCTCTCAAGCTAGATCCCGAACACTGGCTAGGCACTCCCTGTGCAGTGCTCCGCTGCTCTCGAGCTAGGTCCCAAACTCTGGCTATGCACTCCCTGTGTAGCACTCCACTGCTCTTGAGCTAGGTCCCAAACACTGGCTGCGCACTCCATGTGCAGCGCTCCGCTGCTCTCGAGCTAGGTCCCGAACACCGGCTAAGCCCTCCCTGTGCAGCGCTCTGCTGCTTTCGAGCTAGGTCCCAAACACTGGCTACACACTCCCAGTGCAGCGCTCCGCTGCTCTCGAGCTAGATCACAAACACTGGCTACGCACTCCCTGTGCAGCGCTCCGCTGCTCTCGAGCTAGGTCCCAAACACTGGCAACACACTCCCTGTCCAGCGCCCTGCTGCTCTCGAGCTAGATCCCAAATACTGGCTAGGCACTCCCTTTGGAGCGCTCCTCTGCTCTCAAGCTAGATCCCGAACACTGGCTAGGCACTCCCTGTGCAGTGTCCCGCTGTTCTCGAGCTAGGTCCCAAACACTGGCTACGCACTCCCTGTGCAGCACTCCACTGCTCTCAAGCTAGCTCCCAAACACTGGCTACGCACTCCATGTGCAGCGCTCCGCTGCTCTCGAGCTAGGTCCCGAACACCGGCTACTCCCTCCCTGTGCAGCGCTCTGCTGCTCTCGAGCTAGGTCCCGAACACTGGCTAGGCACTCCCTGTGCAGCACTCCGCTGCTCCCGAGCTAGGTCCCAAACACTGGCTACGCACTCCCTGTGCAGCGCTCCGCTGCTCTCGAGCTAGGTCCCAAACACGGGCTACGTACTCCCTGTGCTGCGCTCCGCTGCTCTTGAGCTAGATAGACCCCAAACACGGGCTACGTACTCCCTTTGCAGCGCTCTGCTGCTCTCGAACTAGATAGAACCGAAACACTGACAACGCACTCCCTGTCCAGCGCTCCGCTGCTCTCGAGCTACATCCCAAACACTGGCTACGCACTCCCTGTGCAGCACTCCACTGCTCTCGAGCTAGGTCCCGAACACTGGCTACGCACTCCCTGTGCAGTGCTCAACTGCTCTCGAGCTAGGTCCCAAACACTGGCTAAACACTCCCTGTGCAGCACTCCACTGCTCTCGAGCTAAGTCCCAAACACTGGTTACGCACTCCATGTGCAGCGCTCCGCTGCTCTCGAGCTAGGTCCCGAACACCGGCTACGCCCTCCCCGTGCAGCGCTCTGCTGCTCTCGAGCTAGGTCCCGAACACTGGCTAGGCACTCCCGTGCAGCGCTCCGCTGCTCCCGAGCTAGTTCCCAAACACTGGCTACGCACTCCCTGTGCAGCGCTCCGCTGCTCTCGAGCTAGGTCCCAAACACTGGCAACACACTCCCTCACTGTGCAGCGCTCTGCTGCTCTTGAGCTAGATCCCAAACACTGGCTAGGCACTCCCTGTGCAGTGCTCCGCTGCTCTCGAGCTAGGTCCCAAACACTGGCTATGTACTCCATGTGCAGCGCTCCGCTGCTCTCGAGCTAGGTGCGAAACACTGGCTACGCCCTCCCTGTGCAGCGCTCCGCTGCTCTCGAGCTAGGTCCCGAACACCGGCTAGGCACTCGCTGTTCAGCACTCAGCTTCTCTTGAGCTAGGTCCTGAACACTGGCTACACACTCCCTGTGCAGAGCTCTGTTGCTCTTGAGCTAGGTCCCAAACACTGGCTACACACTCCCGGGCAGCGCTCCGCTGCTCCCGAGCTAGGTCCCAAACACTGGCTACGCACTCCCTGTGCAGCGCTCCGCTGCTCTCGAGCTAGGTCCCAAACACTGGCAACACACTCCCTCACTGTGCAGCGCTCTGCTGCTCTTGAGCTAGATCCCAAACACTGGCTAGGCACTCCCTTTGGAGCGCTCCTCTGCTCTCAAGCTAGATCCCGAACACTGGCTAGGCACTCCCTGTGCAGTGCTCTGCTGCTCTCGAGCTAGGTCCCAAACACTGGCTATGCACTCCCTGTGCAGCACTCTACTGCTCTCGAGCTAAGTCCCAAACACTGGCTACGCACTCCATGTGCAGCGCTCCGCTGCTCTCGAGCTAGATCCCGAACACCTGCTATGCCCTCCCCGTGCAGCGCTCTGCTGCTCTCGAGCTAGGTCCCGAACACTGGCTAGGCATTCCCTGTGCAGCTCTCCGCTGCTCCCGAGCTAGGTCCCAAACATTGGCTACGCACTCCCTGTGCAGCGCTCCGCTGCTCTCGAGCTAGAGAGACCCCAAACACGGGCTACGCACTCCCTGTGCAGCGCTCTGCTACTCTCGAGCTAGATCCCAAACACTCTGCTGCTCTCAAGCTAAATCCCAAACACTGGCTACACACTCCCTGTGCATCGCTCTTACGCACTCCCTGCTAGGTCCCAAAGACTGGCTACGCACTGCCTGTGCAGGGCTTCTCTGCTCTTGAGCTAGCTCCCAAACACTGGCTACGCACTCCCTGTGCAGCGCTCCGCTGCTCTCGAGCTACATCACAAACACGGGCTATGCACACCCTGTCCAGTGCTCCGCTGCTCTCGAGCTAGGTCCCAAACACGGGCTACGCACTCCCTGTGCAGCGCTCTGCTGCTCTCGAGCTAGGTCCCAAACACTGGCAACACTCTCCCTCGCTGTGCAGCGCTCTGCTGCTCTCGAGCTAGGTCCCAAACACTGGCTAGGCACTCCCTGTGCAGCGGAACGCTGCTCTCGAGCTAGATCCCGAACACTGGTTAGGCACTCCCTGTGCAGCGCTCCGCTGCTCTCGAGTTAGGACCCGAACACTGGCTACGCACTTCCTGTGCAGCACTCCGCTGTTCTCGAGCTAGATCACAAACACTGGCTACGCACTCCCTGTGCAGTGCTCCGCTGCTCTCGAGCCTTGTCCCAAACACTGGCAACACACTCCCTGTCCAGCGCTCTGCTGCTCTCGAGCTAGATCCAAAACACTGGCTAGGCACTCCCTTTGGAGCGCTCCGCTGCTCTCGAGCTAGATCCCAAACACTGGCTAGGCACTCCCTGTGCAGTGCTCTGCTTCTCTCGAGCTAGTTCTCGAAATACTGGCTATGTATTCCCTGTACAGCGCTCTGCTGCTCTTGAGCTAGGTCCCAAACACTGGCTACACACTCCCAGTGCAGCGCTCCGCTGCTCTCGAGCTTGATCACAAACACTGGCTACGCACTCCCTGTGCAGCGCTCTGCTGCTCTCGAGCTAGGTCCCAAACACTGGCTATGCACTCCCTGTGCAGCACTCCACTGCTCTTGAGCTAAGTCCCAAACACTGGCTACGCACTCCATGTGCAGCGCTCCGCTGCTCTCGAGCTAGGTCCCGAACACCGGCTATGCCCTCCCCGTGCAGCGCTCTGCTGCTCTCGAGCTAGGTCCCGAACACTGGCTAGGCATTCCCTGTGCAGAGCTCTGCTGCTCCCGAGCTAGGTCCCAAACACTGGCTACGCACTCCCTGTGCAGCGCTCCGCTGCTCTCGAGCTAGAGAGACCCCAAACACTGGCTACGCACTCCCTGTGCAGCGCTCTGCTACTCTCGAGCTAGATCCCAAACACTCTGCTGCTCTCGAGCTAGATCCCAAACACTGGCTACACACTCCCTGTGCATCGCTCTTACGCACTCCCTGCTAGGTCCCAAAGACTGGCTACGCACTCCCTGTGCAGCGCTCCGCTGCTCTCGAGCTACATCACAAACACGGGCTATGCACACCCTGTCCAGTGCTCCGCTGCTCTTGAGCTAGGTCCCAAACACGGGCTACGCACTCCCTGTGCAACGCTCTGCTGCTCTCAAGCTAGGTCCCAAACACTGGCAACACACTCCCTCGCTGTGCAGCGCTCTGCTGCTCTCGAGCTAGATCCCAAACACTGGCTAGGCACTCCCTGTGCAGTGCTCCGCTGCTCTCAAGCTAGGTCCCAAACACTGGCTACACACTCCATGTGCAGCGCTCCGCTGCTCTCGAGCTAGGTCCCAAACACTGGCTAGGCACTCCCTGTGCAGTGGAACGCTGCTCTTGAGCTAGATCCCGAACACTGGCTAGGCACTCCGTGTGCAGCGCTCCGCTGCTCTCGAGTTAGGACCCGAACACTGGCTACGCACTTCCTGTGCAGCACTCCGCTGCTCTGGAGCTAGGTCCCAAACACTGGCTATGCACTCCCTGTGCAGCACTCTGCTGTTCTCGAGCTAGATCACAAACACTGGCTACGCACTCCCTGTGCAGTGCTCCGCTGCTCTCGAGCCTTGTCCCAAACACTGGCAACACACTCCCTGTCCAGCGCTCTGCTGCTCTCGAGCTAGATCCAAAACACTGGCTAGGCACTCCCTTTGGAGCGCTCCGCTGCTCTCGAGCTAGATCCCAAACACTGGCTAGGCACTCCCTGTGCAGTGCTCTGCTTCTCTCGAGCTAGTTCTCGAAACACTGGCTATGTATTCCCTGTACAGCGCTCCGCTGCTCTTGAGCTAGGTCCCAAACACTGGCTACACACTCCCAGTGCAGCGCTCCGCTGCTCTCGAGCTAGATCACAAACACTGGCTATGCACTCCCTGTGCAGCGCTCCGCTGATCTCGAGCTAGGTCCCAAACACTGGCAACACACTCCCTGTCCAGCGCTCTGCTGCTCTCGAGCTAGATCCCAAACACTGGCTAGGCACTCCCATTGAAGCGCTCCTCTGCTCTCAAGCTAGATCCCGAACACTGGCTAGGCACTCCCTGTGCAGTGCTCCGCTGCTCTCGAGCTAGGTCCCAAACACTGGCTATGCACTCCCTGTGTAGCACTCCACTGCTCTTGAGCTAGGTCCCAAACACTGGCTACGCACTCCATGTGCAGCGCTCTGCTGCTCTCGAGCTAGGTCCCGAACACCGGCTAAGCCCTCCCTGTGCAGCGCTCTGCTGCTTTCGAGCTAGGTCCCAAACACTGGCTACACACTCCCAGTGCAGCGCTCCGCTGCTCTCGAGCTAGATCACAAACACTGGCTATGCACTTCCTGTGCAGCACTCCGCTGCTCTCGAGCTAGGTCCCAAACACTGGCAACACACTCCCTGTCCAGCGCTCTGCTGCTCTCGAGCTAGATCCCAAACACTGGCTAGGCACTCCCTTTGGAGCGCTCCTCTGCTCTCAAGCTAGATCCCGAACACTGGCTAGGCACTCCCTGTGCAGTGTCCCGCTGTTCTCGAGCTAGGTCCCAAACACTGGCTACGCACTCCCTGTGCAGCACTCCACTGCTCTCAAGCTAGATCACAAACACTGGCTACGCACTCCCTGTGCAGCGCTCCGCTGCTCTGAGCTAGGTCCCAAACACTGGCTACACACTCCATGTGCAGCGCTCCGCTGCTCTCGAGCTAGGTCCCAAACACTGGCTAGGCACTCCCTGTGCAGTGGAACGCTGCTCTCGAGCTAGATCCCGAACACTGGCTAGGCACTCCGTGTGCAGCGCTCCGCTGCTCTCGAGTTAGGACCCGAACACTGGCTACGCACTTCCTGTGCAGCACTCCGCTGCTCTCGAGCTAGGTCCCAAACACTGGCTATGCACTCCCTGTGTAGCACTCCACTGCTCTTGAGCTAGGTCCCAAACACTGGCTGCGCACTCCATGTGCAGCGCTCCGCTGCTCTCGAGCTAGGTCCCGAACACCGGCTAAGCCCTCCCTGTGCAGCGCTCTGCTGCTTTCGAGCTAGGTCCCAAACACTGGCTGCACACTCCCAGTGCAGCGCTCCGCTGCTCTCGAGCTAGATCACAAACACTGGCTACGCACTCCCTGTGCAGCGCTCCGCTGCTCTCGAGCTAGGTCCCAAACACTGGCAACACACTCCCTGTCCAGCGCTCTGCTGCTCTCGAGCTAGATCCCAAACACTGGCTAGGCACTCCCTTTGGAGCGCTCCTCTGCTCTCAAGCTAGATCCCGAACACTGGCTAGGCACTCCCTGTGCAGTGTCCCGCTGTTCTCGAGCTAGGTCCCAAACAGTGGCTACGCACTCCCTGTGCAGCACTCCACTGCTCTCAAGCTAGTTCACAAACACTGGCTACGCACTCCCTGTGCAGCGCTCCGCTGCTCTCGAGCTAGGTCCCAAACACTGGCAACACACTCCCTGTCCAGCGCTCTGCTGCTCTCGAGCTAGATCCCAAACACTGGCTAGGCACTCCCTTTGAAGCGCTCCTCTGCTCTCAAGCTAGATCCCGAACACTGGCTAGGCACTCCCTGTGCAGTGCTCCGCTGCTCTCGAGCTAGGTCCCAAACACTGGCTATGCACTCCCTGTGTAGCACTCCACTGCTCTTGAGCTAGGTCCCAAACACTGGCTGCGCACTCCATGTGCAGCGCTCCGCTGCTCTCGAGCTAGGTCCCGAACACCGGCTAAGCCCTCCCTGTGCAGCGCTCTGCTGCTTTCGAGCTAGGTCCCAAACAGTGGCTACACACTCCCAGTGCAGCGCTCCGCTGCTCTCGAGCTAGATCACAAACACTGGCTACGCACTCCCTGTGCAGCGCTCCGCTGCTCTCGAGCTAGGTCCCAAACACTGGCAACGCACTCCCTGTCCAGCGCTCTGCTGCTCTCGAGCTAGATCCCAAACACTGGCTAGGCACTCCCTTTGGAGCGCTCCTCTGCTCTCAAGCTAGATCCCGAACACTGGCTAGGCACTCCCTGTGCAGTGTCCCGCTGTTCTCGAGCTAGGTCCCAAACACTGGCTACGCACTCCCTGTGCAGCACTCCACTGCTCTCAAGCTAGCTCCCAAACACTGGCTACGCACTCCAAGTGCAGCGCTCCGCTGCTCTCGAGCTAGGTCCCGAACACCGGCTACTCCCTCCCTGTGCAGCGCTCTGCTGCTCTCGAGCTAGGTCCCGAACACTGGCTAGGCACTCCCTGTGCAGCACTCCGCTGCTCCCGAGCTAGGTCCCAAACACTGGCTACGCACTCCCTGTGCAGCGCTCCGCTGCTCTCGAGCTAGGTCCCAAACACTGGCTACGTACTCCCTATGCTGCGCTCCGCTGCTCTTGAGCTAGATAGACCCCAAACACGGCTACGCACTCCCTTTGCAGCGCTCTGCTGCTCTCGAACTAGATAGAGCCGAAACACTGAAATCGCACTCCATGTCCAGCGCTCCGCTGCTCTCGAGCTACATCCCAAACACTGGCTATGCACTCCCTGTGCAGCACTCCACTGCTCTCGAGCTAGGTCCCGAACACTGGCTACGCACTCCCTGTGCAGTGCTCAACTGCTCTCGAGCTGGGTCCCAAACACTGGCTAAACATTCCCTGTGCAGCACTCCACTGTTCTCGAGCTATGTCCCAAACACTGGCTACGCACTCCATGTGCAGCGCTCCGCTGCTCTTGAGCTAGGTCCAGAACACCGGCTACGCCCTCCCCGTGCAGCGCTCTGCTGCTCTCGAGCTAGGTCCCGAACACTGGCTAGGCACTCCCGTGCAGCGCTCCGCTGCTCCCGAGCTAGGTCCCAAACACTGGCTACGCACTCCCTGTGCAGTGCTCCGCTGCTCTCGAGCCTTGTCCCAAACACTGGCAACACACTCCCTGTCCAGCGCTCTGCTGCTCTCGAGCTAGATCCAAAACACTGGCTAGGCACTCCCTTTGGAGCGCTCCGCTGCTCTCGAGCTAGATCCCAAACACTGGCTAGGCACTCCCTGTGCAGTGCTCTGCTTCTCTCGAGCTAGTTCTCGAAACACTGGCTATGTATTCCCTGTACAGCGCTCCGCTGCTCTTGAGCTAGGTCCCAAATACTGGCTACACACTCCCAGTGCAGCGCTCCGCTGCTCTCGAGCTAGATCACAAACACTGGCTATGCACTCCCTGTGCAGCGCTCCGCTGCTCTCGAGCTAGGTCCCAAACACTGGCAACACACTCCCTGTCCAGCGCTCTGCTGCTCTCGAGCTAGATCCCAAACACTGGCTAGGCACTCCCATTGAAGCGCTCCTCTGCTCTCAAGCTAGATCCCGAACACTGGCTAGGCACTCCCTGTGCAGTGCTCCGCTGCTCTCGAGCTAGGTCCCAAACACTGGCTATGCACTCCCTGTGTAGCACTCCACTGCTCTTGAGCTAGGTCCCAAACACTGGCTACGCACTCCATGTGCAGCGCTCCGCTGCTCTCGAGCTAGGTCCCGAACACCGGCTAAGCCCTCCCTGTGCAGCGCTCTGCTGCTTTCGAGCTAGGTCCCAAACACTGGCTACACACTCCCAGTGCAGCGCTCCGCTGCTCTCGAGCTAGATCACAAACACTGGCTACGCACTCCCTGTGCAGCGCTCCGCTGCTCTCGAGCTAGGTCCCAAACACTGGCAACACACTCCCTGTCCAGCGCTCTGCTGCTCTCGAGCTAGATCCCAAACACTGGCTAGGCACTCCCTTTGGAGCGCTCCTCTGCTCTCAAGCTAGATCCCGAACACTGGCTAGGCACTCCCTGTGCAGGGTCCCGCTGTTCTCGAGCTAGGTCCCAAACACTGGCTACGCACTCCCTGTGCAGCACTCCACTGCTCTCAAGCTAGATCACAAACACTGGCTACGCACTCCCTGTGCAGCGCTCCGCTGCTCTGAGCTAGGTCCCAAACACTGGCTACACACTCCATGTGCAGCGCTCCGCTGCTCTCGAGCTAGGTCCCAAACACTGGCTAGGCACTCCCTGTGCAGTGGAACGCTGCTCTCGAGCTAGATCCCGAACACTGGCTAGGCACTCCGTGTGCAGCGCTCCGCTGCTCTCGAGTTAGGACCCGAACACTGGCTACGCACTTCCTGTGCAGCACTCCGCTGTTCTCGAGCTAGATCACAAACACTGGCTACGCACTCCCTGTGCAGTGCTCCGCTGCTCTCGAGCCTTGTCCCAAACACTGGCAACACACTCCCTGTCCAGCGCTCTGCTGCTCTCGAGCTAGATCCAAAACACTGGCTAGGCACTCCCTTTGGAGCGCTCCGCTGCACTCGAGCTAGATCCCAAACACTGGCTAGGCACTCCCTGTGCAGTGCTCTGCTTCTCTCGAGCTAGTTCTCGAAACACTGACTATGTATTCCCTGTACAGCGCTCCCCTGCTCTTGAGCTAGGTCCCAAACACTGGCTACACACTCCCAGTGCAGCGCTCCGCTGCTCTCGAGCTAGATCACAAACACTGGCTACGCACTCCCTGTGCAGCGCTCCGCTGCTCTCGAGCTAGGTCCCAAACACTGGCAACACACTCCCTGTCCAGCGCTCTGCTGCTCTCGAGCTAGATCCCAAACACTGGCTAGGCACTCCCTTTGAAGCACTCCTCTGCTCTCAAGCTATATCCCGAACACTGGCTAGGCACTCCCTGTGCAGTGCTCCACTGCTCTCGAGCTAGGTCCCAAACACTGGCTATGCACTCCCTGTGTAGCACTCCACTGCTCTTGAGCTAGGTCCCAAACACTGGCTGCGCACTCCATGTGCAGCGCTCCGCTGCTCTCGAGCTAGGTCCCGAACACCGGCTAAGCCCTCCCTGTGCAGCGCTCTGCTGCTTTCGAGCTAGGTCCCAAACACTGGCTACACACTCCCAGTGCAGCGCTCCGCTGCTCTCGAGCTAGATCACAAACACTGGCTACGCACTCCCTGTGCAGCGCTCCGCTGCTCTCGAGCTAGGTCCCAAACACTGGCAACACACTCCCTGTCCAGCGCTCTGCTGCTCTCGAGCTAGATCCCAAACACTGGCTAGGCACTCCCTTTGGAGCGCTCCTCTGCTCTCAAGCTAGATCCCGAACACTGGCTAGGCACTCCCTGTGCAGTGTCCCGCTGTTCTCGAGCTAGGTCCCAAACACTGGCTACGCACTCCCTGTGCAGCACTCCACTGCTCTCAAGCTAGATCACAAACACTGGCTACGCACTCCCTGTGCAGCGATCCGCTGCTCTCGAGCTAGGTCCCAAACACTGGCAACACACTCCCTGTCCAGCGCTCTGCTGCTCTCGAGCTAGATCCCAAACACTGGCTAGGCACTCCCTTTGAAGCGCTCCTCTGCTCTCAAGCTAGATCCCGAACACTGGCTAGGCACTCCCTGTGCAGTGCTCCGCTGCTCTCGAGCTAGGTCCCAAACACTGGCTATGCACTCCCTGTGTAGCACTCCACTGCTCTTGAGCTAGGTCCCAAACACTGGCTGCGCACTCCATGTGCAGCGCTCCGCTGCTCTCGAGCTAGGTCCCGAACACCGGCTAAGCCCTCCCTGTGCAGCGCTCTGCTGCTTTCGAGCTAGGTCCCAAACAGTGGCTACACACTCCCAGTGCAGCGCTCCGCTGCTCTCGAGCTAGATCACAAACACTGGCTACGCACTCCCTGTGCAGCGCTCCGCTGCTCTCGAGCTAGGTCCCAAACACTGGCAACGCACTCCCTGTCCAGCGCTCTGCTGCTCTCGAGCTAGATCCCAAACACTGGCTAGGCACTCCCTGTCCAGCGCTCCTCTGCTCTCAAGCTAGATCCCGAACACTGGCTAGGCACTCCCTGTGCAGTGTCCGCGCTGTTCTCGAGCTAGGTCCCAAACACTGGCTACGCACTCCCTGTGCAGCACTCCACTGCTCTCAAGCTAGCTCCCAAACACTGGCTACGCACTCCAAGTGCAGCGCTCCGCTGCTCTCGAGCTAGGTCCCGAACACCGGCTACTCCCTCCCTGTGCAGCGCTCTGCTGCTCTCGAGCTAGGTCCCGAACACTGGCTAGGCACTCCCTGTGCAGCACTCCGCTGCTCCCGAGCTAGGTCCCAAACACTGGCTACGCACTCCCTGTGCAGCGCTCCGCTGCTCTCGAGCTAGGTCCCAAACACTGGCTACGTACTCCCTGTGCTGCGCTCCGCTGCTCTTGAGCTAGATAGACCCCAAACACGGCTACGCACTCCCTTTGCAGCGCTCTGCTGCTCTCGAACTAGATAGAGCCGAAACACTGACAACGCACTCCCTGTCCAGCGCTCCGCTGCTCTCGAGCTACATCCCAAACACTGGCTATGCACTCCCTGTGCAGCACTCCACTGCTCTCGAGCTAGGTCCCGAACACTGGCTACGCACTCCCTGTGCAGTGCTCAACTGCTCTCGAGCTGGGTCCCAAACACTGGCTAAACATTCCCTGTGCAGCACTCCACTGCTCATGAGCTAAGTCCCAAACACTGGCTACGCACTCCATGTGCAGCGCTCCGCTGCTCTCGAGCTAGGTCCAGAACACCGGCTATGCCCTCCCCGTGCAGCGCTCTGCTGCTCTCGAGCTAGGTCCCGAACACTGGCTAGGCACTCCCGTGCAGCGCTCCGCTGCTCCCGAGCTAGGTCCCAAACACTGGCTACGCACTCCCTGTGCAGCGCTCCGCTGCTCTCGAGCTAGGTCCCAAACACTGGCAACACACTCCCTCACTGTGCAGCGCTCTGCTGCTCTTGAGCTAGATCCCAAACACTGGCTAGGCACTCCCTGTGCAGTGCTCCGCTGCTCTCGAGCTAGGTCCCAAACACTGGCTACGTACTCCATGTGCAGCGCTCCGCTGCTCTCGAGCTAGGTCCGAAACACTGGCTACGCCCTCCCTGTGCAGTGCTCTGCTTCTCTCGAGCTAGTTCTCGAAACACTGGCTATGTATTCCCTGTACAGCGCTCCGCTGCTCTTGAGCTAGGTCCCAAATACTGGCTACACACTCCCAGTGCAGCGCTCCGCTGCTCTCGAGCTAGATCACAAACACTGGCTATGCACTCCCTGTGCAGCGCTCCGCTGCTCTCGAGCTAGGTCCCAAAAACTGGCAACACACTCCCTGTCCAGCGCTCTGCTGCTCTCGAGCTAGATCCCAAACACTGGCTAGGCACTCCCATTGAAGCGCTCCTCTGCTCTCAAGCTAGATCCCGAACACTGGCTAGGCACTCCCTGTGCAGTGCTCCGCTGCTCTCGAGCTAGGTCCCAAACACTGGCTATGCACTCCCTGTGTAGCACTCCACTGCTCTTGAGCTAGGTCCCAAACACTGGCTACGCACTCCATGTGCAGCGCTCCGCTGCTCTCGAGCTAGGTCCCGAACACCGGCTAAGCCCTCCCTGTGCAGCGCTCTGCTGCTTTCGAGCTAGGTCCCAAACACTGGCTACACACTCCCAGTGCAGCGCTCCGCTGCTCTCGAGCTAGATCACAAACACTGGCTACGAACTCCCTGTGCAGCGCTCCGCTGCTCTCGAGCTAGGTCCCAAACACTGGCAACACACTCCCTGTCCAGCGCTCTGCTGCTCTCGAGCTAGATCCCAAACACTGGCTAGGCACTCCCTTTGGAGCGCTCCTCTGCTCTCAAGCTAGATCCCGAACACTGGCTAGGCACTCCCTGTGCAGGGTCCCGCTGTTCTCGAGCTAGGTCCCAAACACTGGCTACGCACTCCCTGTGCAGCACTCCACTGCTCTCAAGCTAGATCACAAACACTGGCTACGCACTCCCTGTGCAGCGCTCCGCTGCTCTGAGCTAGGTCCCAAACACTGGCTACACACTCCATGTGCAGCGCTCCGCTGCTCTCGAGCTAGGTCCCAAACACTGGCTAGGCACTCCCTGTGCAGTGGAACGCTGCTCTCGAGCTAGATCCCGAACACTGGCTAGGCACTCCGTGTGCAGCGCTCCGCTGCTCTCGAGTTAGGACCCGAACACTGGCTACGCACTTCCTGTGCAGCACTCCGCTGTTCTCGAGCTAGATCACAAACACTGGCTACGCACTCCCTGTGCAGTGCTCCGCTGCTCTCGAGCCTTGTCCCAAACACTGGCAACACACTCCCTGTCCAGCGCTCTGCTGCTCTCGAGCTAGATCCAAAACACTGGCTAGGCACTCCCTTTGGAGCGCTCCGCTGCACTCGAGCTAGATCCCAAACACTGGCTAGGCACTCCCTGTGCAGTGCTCTGCTTCTCTCGAGCTAGTTCTCGAAACACTGACTATGTATTCCCTGTACAGCGCTCCGCTGCTCTTGAGCTAGGTCCCAAACACTGGCTACACACTCCCAGTGCAGCGCTCCGCTGCTCTCGAGCTAGATCACAAACACTGGCTACGCACTCCCTGTGCAGCGCTCCGCTGCTCTCGAGCTAGGTCCCAAACACTGGCAACACACTCCCTGTCCAGCGCTCTGCTGCTCTCGAGCTAGATCCCAAACACTGGCTAGGCACTCCCTTTGAAGCACTCCTCTGCTCTCAAGCTATATCCCGAACACTGGCTAGGCACTCCCTGTGCAGTGCTCTGCTGCTCTCGAGCTAGGTCCCAAACACTGGCTATGCACTCCCTGTGTAGCACTCCACTGCTCTTGAGCTAGGTCCCAAACACTGGCTGCGCACTCCATGTGCAGCGCTCCGCTGCTCTCGAGCTAGGTCCCGAACACCGGCTAAGCCCTCCCTGTGCAGCGCTCTGCTGCTTTCGAGCTAGGTCCCAAACACTGGCTACACACTCCCAGTGCAGCGCTCCGCTGCTCTCGAGCTAGATCACAAACACTGGCTACGCACTCCCTGTGCAGCGCTCCGCTGCTCTCGAGCTAGGTCCCAAACACTGGCAACACACTCCCTGTCCAGCGCTCTGCTGCTCTCGAGCTAGATCCCAAACACTGGCTAGGCACTCCCTTTGGAGCGCTCCTCTGCTCTCAAGCTAGATCCCGAACACTGGCTAGGCACTCCCTGTGCAGTGTCCCGCTGTTCTCGAGCTAGGTCCCAAACACTGGCTACGCACTCCCTGTGCAGCACTCCACTGCTCTCAAGCTAGATCACAAACACTGGCTACGCACTCCCTGTGCAGCGCTCCGCTGCTCTCGAGCTAGGTCCCAAACACTGGCAACACACTCCCTGTCCAGCGCTCTGCTGCTCTCGAGCTAGATCCCAAACACTGGCTAGGCACTCCCTTTGAAGCGCTCCTCTGCTCTCAAGCTAGATCCCGAACACTGGCTAGGCACTCCCTGTGCAGTGCTCCGCTGCTCTCGAGCTAGGTCCCAAACACTGGCTATGCACTCCCTGTGTAGCACTCCACTGCTCTTGAGCTAGGTCCCAAACACTGGCTGCGCACTCCATGTGCAGCGCTCCGCTGCTCTCGAGCTAGGTCCCGAACACCGGCTAAGCCCTCCCTGTGCAGCGCTCTGCTGCTTTCGAGCTAGGTCCCAAACAGTGGCTACACACTCCCAGTGCAGCGCTCCGCTGCTCTCGAGCTAGATCACAAACACTGGCTACGCACTCCCTGTGCAGCGCTCTGCTGCTCTCGAACTAGATAGAGCCGAAACACTGACAACGCACTCCCTGTCCAGCGCTCCGCTGCTCTCGAGCTACATCCCAAACACTGGCTATGCACTCCCTGTGCAGCACTCCACTGCTCTCGAGCTAGGTCCCGAACACTGGCTACGCACTCCCTGTGCAGTGCTCAACTGCTCTCGAGCTGGGTCCCAAACACTGGCTAAACATTCCCTGTGCAGCACTCCACTGCTCATGAGCTAAGTCCCAAACACTGGCTACGCACTCCATGTGCAGCGCTCCGCTGCTCTCGAGCTAGGTCCAGAACACCGGCTATGCCCTCCCCGTGCAGCGCTCTGCTGCTCTCGAGCTAGGTCCCGAACACTGGCTAGGCACTCCCGTGCAGCGCTCCGCTGCTCCCGAGCTAGGTCCCAAACACTGGCTACGCACTCCCTGTGCAGCGCTCCGCTGCTCTCGAGCTAGGTCCCAAACACTGGCAACACACTCCCTCACTGTGCAGCGCTCTGCTGCTCTTGAGCTAGATCCCAAACACTGGCTAGGCACTCCCTGTGCAGTGCTCCGCTGCTCTCGAGCTAGGTCCCAAACACTGGCTACGTACTCCATGTGCAGCGCTCCGCTGCTCTCGAGCTAGGTCCGAAACACTGGCTACGCCCTCCCTGTGCAGTGCTCCGCTGCTCTCGAGCTAGGTCCCGAACACCGGCTAGGCAATCGCTGTTCAGCACTCAGCTTCTCTTGAGCTAGGTCCTGAACACTGGCTACACACTCCCTCTGCAGAGCTCTGTTGCTCTTGAGCTAGGTCCCAAACACTGGCTACACACTCCCGTGCAGCGCTCCGCTGCTCCCGAGCTAGGTCCCGAACACTGGCTACGCACTCCCTGTGCAGTGCTCAACTGCTCTCGAGCTGGGTCCCAAACACTGGCTAAACATTCCCTGTGCAGCACTCCACTGCTCTCGAGCTAAGTCCCAAACACTGGCTACGCACTCCATGTGCAGCGCTCCGCTGCTCTCGAGCTAGGTCCAGAACACCGGCTACGCCCTCCCCGTGCAGCGCTCTGCTGCTCTCGAGCTAGGTCCCGAACACTGGCTAGGCACTCCTGTGCAGCGCTCCGCTGCTCCCGAGCTAGGTCCCAAACACTGGCTACGCACTCCCTGTGCAGTGCTCCGCTGCTCTCGAGCTGGGTCCCAAACACTGGCTAAACATTCCCTGTGCAGCACTCCACTGCTCTCGAGCTAAGTCCCAAACACTGGCTACGCACTCCATGTGCAGCGCTCCGCTGCTCTCGAGCTAGGTCCAGAACACCGGCTACGCCCTCCCCGTGCAGCGCTCTGCTGCTCTCGAGCTAGGTCCCGAACACTGGCTAGGCACTCCTGTGCAGCGCTCCGCTGCTCCCGAGCTAGGTCCCAAACACTGGCTACGCACTCCCTGTCCAGCGCTCTGCTGCTCTCGAGCTAGATCCAAAACACTGGCTAGGCACTCCCTTTGGAGCGCTCCGCTGCTCTCGAGCTAGATCCCAAACACTGGCTAGGCACTCCCTGTGCAGTGCTCTGCTTCTCTCGATCTAGTTCTCGAAACACTGGCTATGTATTCCCTGTACAGCGCTCCGCTGCTCTTGAGCTAGGTCCCAAACACTGGCTACACACTCCCAGTGCAGCGCTCCGCTGCTCTCGAGCTAGATCACAAACACTGGCTATGCACTCCCTGTGCAGCGCTCCGCTGCTCTCGAGCTAGGTCCCAAACACTGGCAACACACTCCCTGTCCAGCGCTCTGCTGCTCTCGAGCTAGATCCCAAACACTGGCTAGGCACTCCCATTGAAGCGCTCCTCTGCTCTCAAGCTATATCCCGAACACTGGCTAGGCACACCCTGTGCAGTGCTCCGCTGCTCTCGAGCTTGGTCCCAAACACTGGCTATGCACTCCCTGTGTAGCACTCCACTGCTCTTGAGCTAGGTCCCAAACACTGGCTACGCACTCCATGTGCAGCGCTCCGCTGCTCTCGAGCTAGGTCCCGAACACCGGCTAAGCCCTCCCTGTGCAGCGCTCTGCTGCTTTCGAGCTAGGTCCCAAACACTGGCTACACACTCCCAGTGCAGCGCTCCGCTGCTCTCGAGCTAGATCACAAACACTGGCTACGCACTCCCTGTGCAGCGCTCCGCTGCTCTCGAGCTAGGTCCCAAACACTGGCAACACACTCCCTGTCCAGCGCTCTGCTGCTCTTGAGCTAGATCCCAAACACTTGCTAGGCACTCCCTTTGGAGCGCTCCTCTGCTCTCAAGCTAGATCCCGAACACTGGCTAGGCACTCCCTGTGCAGTGTCCCGCTGTTCTCGAGCTAGGTCCCAAACACTGGCTACGCACTCCATGTGCAGCGCTCCGCTGCTCTCGAGCTAGGTCCCGAACACCGGCTAAGCCCTCCCTGTGCAGCGCTCTGCTGCTTTCGAGCTAGGTCCCAAACACTGGCTACACACTCCCAGTGCAGCGCTCCGCTGCTCTCGAGCTAGATCACAAACACTGGCTACGCACTCCCTGTGCAGCGCTCCGCTGCTCTCGAGCTAGGTCCCAAACACTGGCAACACACTCCCTGTCCAGCGCTCTGCTGCTCTTGAGCTAGATCCCAAACACTTGCTAGGCACTCCCTTTGGAGCGCTCCTCTGCTCTCAAGCTAGATCCCGAACACTGGCTAGGCACTCCCTGTGCAGTGTCCCGCTGTTCTCGAGCTAGGTCCCAAACACTGGCTACGCACTCCCTGTGCAGCACTCCACTGCTCTCAAGCTAGATCACAAACACTGGCTATGCACTCCCTGTGCAGCGCTCCGCTGCTCTGAGCTAGGTCCCAAACACTGGCTACACACTCCATGTGCAGCGCTCCGCTGCTCTCGAGCTAGGTCCCAAACACTGGCTAGGCACTCCCTGTGCAGTGGAACGCTGCTCTCGAGCTAGATCCCGAACACTGGCTAGGCACTCCGTGTGCAGCGCTCCGCTGCTCTCGAGTTATGACCCGAACACTGGCTACGCACTTCCTGTGCAGCACTCCGCTGTTCTCGAGCTAGATCACAAACACTGGCTACGCACTCCCTGTGCAGTGCTCCGCTGCTCTCGAGCCTTGTCCCAAACACTGGCAACACACTCCCTGTCCAGCGCTCTGCTGCTCTCGAGCTAGATCCAAAACACTGGCTAGGCACTCCCTTTGGAGCGCTCCGCTGCACTCGAGCTAGATCCCAAACACTGGCTAGGCACTCCCTGTGCAGTGCTCTGCTTCTCTCGAGCTAGTTCTCAAAACACTGGCTATGTATTCCCTGTACAGCGCTCCGCTGCTCTTGAGCTAGGTCCCAAACACTGGCTACACACTCCCAGTGCAGCGCTCCGCTGCTCTCGAGCTAGATCACAAACACTGGCTACGCACTCCCTGTGCAGCGCTCCGCTGCTCTCGAGCTAGGTCCCAAACACTGGCAACACACTCCCTGTCCAGCGCTCTGCTGCTCTCGAGCTAGATCCCAAACACTGGCTAGGCACTCCCTTTGAAGCGCTCCTCTGCTCTCAAGCTAGATCCCGAACACTGGCTAGGCACTCCCTGTGCAGTGCTCCGCTGCTCTCGAGCTAGGTCCCAAACACTGGCTATGCACTCCCTGTGTAGCACTCCACTGCTCTTGAGCTAGGTCCCAAACACTGGCTGCGCACTCCATGTGCAGCGCTCCGCTGCTCTCGAGCTAGGTCCCGAACACCGGCTAAGCCCTCCCTGTGCAGCGCTCTGCTGCTTTCGAGCTAGGTCCCAAACACTGGCTACACACTCCCAGTGCAGCGCTCCGCTGCTCTCGAGCTAGATCACAAACACTGGCTACGCACTCCCTGTGCAGCGCTCCGCTGCTCTCGAGCTAGGTCCCAAACACTGGCAACACACTCCCTGTCCAGCGCTCTGCTGCTCTCGAGCTAGATCCCAAACACTGGCTAGGCACTCCCTTTGGAGCGCTCCTCTGCTCTCAAGCTAGATCCCGAACACTGGCTAGGCACTCCCTGTGCAGTGTCCCGCTGTTCTCGAGCTAGGTCCCAAACACTGGCTACGCACTCCCTGTGCAGCACCCCACTGCTCTCAAGCTAGATCACAAACACTGGCTACGCACTCCCTGTGCAGCGCTCCTCTGCTCTCAAGCTAGATCCCGAACACTGGCTAGGCACTCCCTGTGCAGTGTCCCGCTGTTCTCGAGCTAGGTCCCAAACACTGGCTACGCACTCCCTGTGCAGCACTCCACTGCTCTCAAGCTAGCTCCCAAACACTGGCTACGCACTCCAAGTGCAGCGCTCCGCTGCTCTCGAGCTAGGTCCCGAACACCGGCTACTCCCTCCCTGTGCAGCGCTCTGCTGCTCTCGAGCTAGGTCCCGAACACTGGCTAGGCATTCCCTGTGCAGCACTCCGCTGCTCCCGAGCTAGGTCCCAAACACTGGCTACGCACTCCCTGTGCAGCGCTCCGCTGCTCTCGAGCTAGGTCCCAAACACTGGCTACGTACTCCCTGTGCTGCGCTCCGCTGCTCTTGAGCTAGATAGACCCCAAACACGGCTACGCACTCCCTTTGCAGCGCTCTGCTGCTCTCGAACTAGATAGAGCCGAAACACTGACAACGCACTCCCTGTCCAGCGCTCCGCTGCTCTCGAGCTACATCCCAAACACTGGCTATGCACTCCCTGTGCAGCACTCCACTGCTCTCGAGCTAGGTCCCGAACACTGGCTACGCACTCCCTGTGCAGTGCTCAACTGCTCTCGAGCTGGGTCCCAAACACTGGCTAAACATTCCCTGTGCAGCACTCCACTGCTCTCGAGCTAAGTCCCAAACACTGGCTACGCACTCCATGTGCAGCGCTCCGCTGCTCTCGAGCTAGGTCCAGAACACCGGCTACGCCCTCCCCGTGCAGCGCTCTGCTGCTCTCGAGCTAGGTCCCGAACACTGGCTAGGCACTCCCGTGCAGCGCTCCGCTGCTCCTGAGCTAGGTCCCAAACACTGGCTACGCACTCCCTGTGCAGCGCTCCGCTGCTCTCGAGCTAGGTCCCAAACACTGGCAACACACTCCCTCACTGTGCAGCGCTCTGCTGCTCTTGAGCTAGATCCCAAACACTGGCTAGGCACTCCCTGTGCAGTGCTCCGCTGCTCTCGAGCTAGGTCCCAAACACTGGCTACGCACTCCAAGTGCAGCGCTCCGCTGCTCTCGAGCTAGGTCCCGAACACCGGCTACTCCCACCCTGTGCAGCGCTCTGCTGCTCTCGAGCTAGGTCCCGAACACTGGCTAGGCACTCCCTGTGCAGCACTCCGCTGCTCCCGAGCTAGGTCCCAAACACTGGCTACGCACTCCCTGTGCAGCGCTCTGCTGCTCTCGAGCTAGGTCCCAAACACTGGCTACGTACTCCCTGTGCTGCGCTCCGCTGCTCTTGAGCTAGATAGACCCCAAACACGGCTACGCACTCCCTTTGCAGCGCTCTGCTGCTCTCGAACTAGATAGAGCCGAAACACTGACAACGCACTCCCTGTCCAGCGCTCCGCTGCTCTCGAGCTACATCCCAAACACTGGCTATGCACTCCCTGTGCAGCACTCCACTGCTCTCGAGCTAGGTCCCGAACACTGGCTACGCACTCCCTGTGCAGTGCTCAACTGCTCTCGAGCTGGGTCCCAAACACTGGCTAAACATTCCCTGTGCAGCACTCCACTGCTCTCGAGCTAAGTCCCAAACACTGGCTACGCACTCCATGTGCAGCGCTCCGCTGCTCTCGAGCTAGGTCCAGAACACCGGCTATGCCCTCCCCGTGCAGCGCTCTGCTGCTCTCGAGCTAGGTCCCGAACACTGGCTAGGCACTCCCGTGCAGCGCTCCGCTGCTCCCGAGCTAGGTCCCAAACACTGGCTACGCACTCCCTGTGCAGCGCTCCGCTGCTCTCGAGCTAGGTCCCAAACACTGGCAACACACTCCCTCACTGTGCAGCGCTCTGCTGCTCTTGAGCTAGATCCCAAACACTGGCTAGGCACTCCCTGTGCAGTGCTCCGCTGCTCTCGAGCTAGGTCCCAAACACTGGCTACGTACTCCATGTGCAGCGCTCCGCTGCTCTCGAGCTAGGTCCGAAACACTGGCTACGCCCTCCCTGTGCAGTGCTCCGCTGCTCTCGAGCCTTGTCCCAAACACTGGCAACACACTCCCTGTCCAGCGCTCTGCTGCTCTCGAGCTAGATCCAAAACACTGGCTAGGCACTCCCTTTGGAGCGCTCCGCTGCACTCGAGCTAGATCCCAAACACTGGCTAGGCACTCCCTGTGCAGTGCTCTGCTTCTCTCGAGCTAGTTCTCAAAACACTGGCTATGTATTCCCTGTACAGCGCTCCGCTGCTCTTGAGCTAGGTCCCAAACACTGGCTACACACTCCCAGTGCAGCGCTCCGCTGCTCTCGAGCTAGATCACAAACACTGGCTACGCACTCCCTGTGCAGCGCTCCGCTGCTCTCGAGCTAGGTCCCAAACACTGGCAACACACTCCCTGTCCAGCGCTCTGCTGCTCTCGAGCTAGATCCCAAACACTGGCTAGGCACTCCCTTTGAAGCGCTCCTCTGCTCTCAAGCTAGATCCCGAACACTGGCTAGGCACTCCCTGTGCAGTGCTCCGCTGCTCTCGAGCTAGGTCCCAAACACTGGCTATGCACTCCCTGTGTAGCACTCCACTGCTCTTGAGCTAGGTCCCAAACACTGGCTGCGCACTCCATGTGCAGCGCTCCGCTGCTCTCGAGCTAGGTCCCGAACACCGGCTAAGCCCTCCCTGTGCAGCGCTCTGCTGCTTTCGAGCTAGGTCCCAAACACTGGCTACACACTCCCAGTGCAGCGCTCCGCTGCTCTCGAGCTAGATCACAAACACTGGCTACGCACTCCCTGTGCAGCGCTCCGCTGCTCTCGAGCTAGGTCCCAAACACTGGCAACACACTCCCTGTCCAGCGCTCTGCTGCTCTCGAGCTAGATCCCAAACACTGGCTAGGCACTCCCTTTGGAGCGCTCCTCTGCTCTCAAGCTAGATCCCGAACACTGGCTAGGCACTCCCTGTGCAGTGTCCCGCTGTTCTCGAGCTAGGTCCCAAACACTGGCTGCGCACTCCCTGTGCAGCACCCCACTGCTCTCAAGCTAGATCACAAACACTGGCTACGCACTCCCTGTGCAGCGCTCCTCTGCTCTCAAGCTAGATCCCGAACACTGGCTAGGCACTCCCTGTGCAGTGTCCCGCTGTTCTCGAGCTAGGTCCCAAACACTGGCTACGCACTCCCTGTGCAGCACTCCACTGCTCTCAAGCTAGCTCCCAAACACTGGCTACGCACTCCAAGTGCAGCGCTCCGCTGCTCTCGAGCTAGGTCCCGAACACCGGCTACTCCCTCCCTGTGCAGCGCTCTGCTGCTCTCGAGCTAGGTCCCGAACACTGGCTAGGCACTCCCTGTGCAGCACTCCGCTGCTCCCGAGCTAGGTCCCAAACACTGGCTACGCACTCCCTGTGCAGCGCTCCGCTGCTCTCGAGCTAGGTCCCAAACACTGGCTACGTACTCCCTGTGCTGCGCTCCGCTGCTCTTGAGCTAGATAGACCCCAAACACGGCTACGCACTCCCTTTGCAGCGCTCTGCTGCTCTCGAACTAGATAGAGCCGAAACACTGACAACGCACTCCCTGTCCAGCGCTCCGCTGCTCTCGAGCTACATCCCAAACACTGGCTATGCACTCCCTGTGCAGCACTCCACTGCTCTCGAGCTAGGTCCCGAACACTGGCTACGCACTCCCTGTGCAGTGCTCAACTGCTCTCGAGCTGGGTCCCAAACACTGGCTAAACATTCCCTGTGCAGCACTCCACTGCTCTCGAGCTAAGTCCCAAACACTGGCTACGCACTCCATGTGCAGCGCTCCGCTGCTCTCGAGCTAGGTCCAGAACACCGGCTACGCCCTCCCCGTGCAGCGCTCTGCTGCTCTCGAGCTAGGTCCCGAACACTGGCTAGGCACTCCCGTGCAGCGCTCCGCTGCTCCCGAGCTAGGTCCCAAACACTGGCTACGCACTCCCTGTGCAGCGCTCCGCTGCTCTCGAGCTAGGTCCCAAACACTGGCAACACACTCCCTCACTGTGCAGCGCTCTGCTGCTCTTGAGCTAGATCCCAAACACTGGCTAGGCACTCCCTGTGCAGTGCTCCGCTGCTCTCGAGCTAGGTCCCAAACACTGGCTACGCACTCCAAGTGCAGCGCTCCGCTGCTCTCGAGCTAGGTCCCGAACACCGGCTACTCCCACCCTGTGCAGCGCTCTGCTGCTCTCGAGCTAGGTCCCGAACACTGGCTAGGCACTCCCTGTGCAGCAGTCCGCTGCTCCCGAGCTAGGTCCCAAACACTGGCTACGCACTCCCTGTGCAGCGCTCCGCTGCTCTCGAGCTAGGTCCCAAACACTGGCTACGTACTCCCTGTGCTGCGCTCCGCTGCTCTTGAGCTAGATAGACCCCAAACACGGCTACGCACTCCCTTTGCAGCGCTCTGCTGCTCTCGAACTAGATAGAGCCGAAACACTGACAACGCACTCCCTGTCCAGCGCTCCGCTGCTCTCGAGCTACATCCCAAACACTGGCTATGCACTCCCTGTGCAGCACTCCACTGCTCTCGAGCTAGGTCCCGAACACTGGCTACGCACTCCCTGTGCAGTGCTCAACTGCTCTCGAGCTGGGTCCCAAACACTGGCTAAACATTCCCTGTGCAGCACTCCACTGCTCTCGAGCTAAGTCCCAAACACTGGCTACGCACTCCATGTGCAGCGCTCCGCTGCTCTCGAGCTAGGTCCAGAACACCGGCTATGCCCTCCCCGTGCAGCGCTCTGCTGCTCTCGAGCTAGGTCCCGAACACTGGCTAGGCACTCCCATGCAGCGCTCCGCTGCTCCCGAGCTAGGTCCCAAACACTGGCTACGCACTCCCTGTGCAGCGCTCCGCTGCTCTCGAGCTAGGTCCCAAACACTGGCAACACACTCCCTCACTGTGCAGCGCTCTGCTGCTCTTGAGCTAGATCCCAAACACTGGCTAGGCACTCCCTGTGCAGTGCTCCGCTGCTCTCGAGCTAGGTCCCAAACACTGGCTACGTACTCCATGTGCAGCGCTCCGCTGCTCTCGAGCTAGGTCCGAAACACTGGCTACGCCCTCCCTGTGCAGTGCTCCGCTGCTCTCGAGCTAGGTCCCGAACACCGGCTAGGCAATCGCTGTTCAGCACTCAGCTTTTCTTGAGCTAGGTCCTGAACACTGGCTACACACTCCCTCTGCAGAGCTCTGTTGCTCTTGAGCTAGGTCCCAAACACTGGCTACACACTCCCGTGCAGCGCTCCGCTGCTCCCGAGCTAGGTCCCGAACACTGGCTACGCACTCCCTGTGCAGTGCTCAACTGCTCTCGAGCTGGGTCCCAAACACTGGCTAAACATTCCCTGTGCAGCACTCCACTGCTCTCGAGCTAAGTCCCAAACACTGGCTACGCACTCCATGTGCAGCGCTCCGCTGCTCTCGAGCTAGGTCCAGAACACCGGCTACGCCCTCCCCGTGCAGCGCTCTGCTGCTCTCGAGCTAGGTCCCGAACACTGGCTAGGCACTCCTGTGCAGCGCTCCGCTGCTCCCGAGCTAGGTCCCAAACACTGGCTACGCACTCCCTGTGCAGTGCTCCGCTGCTCTCGAGCCTTGTCCCAAACACTGGCAACACACTCCCTGTCCAGCGCTCTGCTGCTCTCGAGCTAGATCCAAAACACTGGCTAGGCACTCCCTTTGGAGCGCTCCGCTGCTCTCGAGCTATATCCCAAACACTGGCTAGGCACTCCCTGTGCAGTGCTCTGCTTCTCTCGATCTAGTTCTCGAAACACTGGCTATGTATTCCCTGTACAGCGCTCCGCTGCTCTTGAGCTAGGTCCCAAACACTGGCTACACACTCCCAGTGCAGCGCTCCGCTGCTCTCGAGCTAGATCACAAACACTGGCTATGCACTCCCTGTGCAGCGCTCCGCTGCTCTCGAGCTAGGTCCCAAACACTGGCAACACACTCCCTGTCCAGCGCTCTGCTGCTCTCGAGCTAGATCCCCAACACTGGCTAGGCACTCCCATTGAAGCGCTCCTCTGCTCTCAAGCTAGATCCTGAACACTGGCTAGGCACACCCTGTGCAGTGCTCCGCTGCTCTCGAGCTAGGTCCCAAACACTGGCTATGCACTCCCTGTGTAGCACTCCACTGCTCTTGAGCTAGGTCCCAAACACTGGCTACGCACTCCATGTGCAGCGCTCCGCTGCTCTCGAGCTAGGTCCCGAACACCGGCTAAGCCCTCCCTGTGCAGCGCTCTGCTGCTTTCGAGCTAGGTCCCAAACACTGGCTACACACTCCCAGTGCAGCGCTCCGCTGCTCTCGAGCTAGATCACAAACACTGGCTACGCACTCCCTGTGCAGCGCTCCGCTGCTCTCGAGCTAGGTCCCAAACACTGGCAACACACTCCCTGTCCAGCGCTCTGCTGCTCTCGAGCTAGATCCCAAACACTGGCTAGGCACTCCCTTTGGAGCGCTCCTCTGCTCTCAAGCTAGATCCCGAACACTGGCTAGGCACTCCCTGTGCAGTGTCCCGCTGTTCTCGAGCTAGGTCCCAAACACTGGCTACGCACTCCCTGTGCAGCACTCCACTGCTCTCAAGCTAGATCACAAACACTGGCTACGCACTCCCTGTGCAGCGCTCCGCTGCTCTGAGCTAGGTCCCAAACACTGGCTACACACTCCATGTGCAGCGCTCCGCTGCTCTCGAGCTAGGTCCCAAACACTGGCTAGGCACTCCCTGTGCAGTGGAACGCTGCTCTCGAGCTAGATCCCGAACACTGGCTAGGCACTCCGTGTGCAGCGCTCCGCTGCTCTCGAGTTATGACCCGAACACTGGCTACGCACTTCCTGTGCAGCACTCCGCTGTTCTCGAGCTAGATCACAAACACTGGCTACGCACTCCCTGTGCAGTGCTCCGCTGCTCTCGAGCCTTGTCCCAAACACTGGCAACACACTCCCTGTCCAGCGCTCTGCTGCTCTCGAGCTAGTTCCAAAACACTGGCTAGGCACTCCCTTTGGAGCGCTCCGCTGCACTCGAGCTAGATCCCAAACACTGGCTAGGCACTCCCTGTGCAGTGCTCTGCTTCTCTCGAGCTAGTTCTCAAAACACTGGCTATGTATTCCCTGTACAGCGCTCCGCTGCTCTTGAGCTAGGTCCCAAACACTGGCTACACACTCCCAGTGCAGCGCTCCGCTGCTCTCGAGCTAGATCACAAACACTGGCTACGCACTCCCTGTGCAGCGCTCCGCTGCTCTCGAGCTAGGTCCCAAACACTGGCAACACACTCCCTGTCCAGCGCTCTGCTGCTCTCGAGCTAGATCCCGAACACTGGCTAGGCACTCCCTGTGCAGTGCTCCGCTGCTCTCGAGCTAGGTCCCAAACACTGGCTATGCACTCCCTGTGTAGCACTCCACTGCTCTTGAGCTAGGTCCCAAACACTGGCTGCGCACTCCATGTGCAGCGCTCCGCTGCTCTCGAGCTAGGTCCCGAACACCGGCTAAGCCCTCCCTGTGCAGCGCTCTGCTGCTTTCGAGCTAGGTCCCAAACACTGGCTACACACTCTCAGTGCAGCGCTCCGCTGCTCTCGAGCTAGATCACAAACACTGGCTACGCACTCCCTGTGCAGCGCTCCGCTGCTCTCGAGCTAGGTCCCAAACACTGGCAACACACTCCCTGTCCAGCGCTCTGCTGCTCTCGAGCTAGATCCCAAACACTGGCTAGGCACTCCCTTTGGAGCGCTCCTCTGCTCTCAAGCTAGATCCCGAACACTGGCTAGGCACTCCCTGTGCAGTGTCCCGCTGTTCTCGAGCTAGGTCCCAAACACTGGCTACGCACTCCCTGTGCAGCACCCCACTGCTCTCAAGCTAGATCACAAACACTGGCTACGCACTCCCTGTGCAGCGCTCCTCTGCTCTCAAGCTAGATCCCGAACACTGGCTAGGCACTCCCTGTGCAGTGTCCCGCTGTTCTCGAGCTAGGTCCCAAACACTGGCTACGCACTCCCTGTGCAGCACTCCACTGCTCTCAAGCTAGCTCCCAAACACTGGCTACGCACTCCAAGTGCAGCGCTCCGCTGCTCTCGAGCTAGGTCCCGAACACCGGCTACTCCCTCCCTGTGCAGCGCTCTGCTGCTCTCGAGCTAGGTCCCGAACACTGGCTAGGCACTCCCTGTGCAGCACTCCGCTGCTCCCGAGCTAGGTCCCAAACACTGGCTACGCACTCCCTGTGCAGCGCTCCGCTGCTCTCGAGCTAGGTCCCAAACACTGGCTACGTACTCCCTGTGCTGCGCTCCGCTGCTCTTGAGCTAGATAGACCCCAAACACGGCTACGCACTCCCTTTGCAGCGCTCTGCTGCTCTCGAACTAGATAGAGCCGAAACACTGACAACGCACTCCCTGTCCAGCGCTCCGCTGCTCTCGAGCTACATCCCAAACACTGGCTATGCACTCCCTGTGCAGCACTCCACTGCTCTCGAGCTAGGTCCCGAACACTGGCTACGCACTCCCTGTGCAGTGCTCAACTGCTCTCGAGCTGGGTCCCAAACACTGGCTAAACATTCCCTGTGCAGCACTCCACTGCTCTCGAGCTAAGTCCCAAACACTGGCTACGCACTCCATGTGCAGCGCTCCGCTGCTCTCGAGCTAGGTCCAGAACACCGGCTACGCCCTCCCCGTGCAGCGCTCTGCTGCTCTCGAGCTAGGTCCCGAACACTGGCTAGGCACTCCCGTGCAGCGCTCCGCTGCTCCCGAGCTAGGTCCCAAACACTGGCTACGCACTCCCTGTGCAGCGCTCCGCTGCTCTCGAGCTAGGTCCCAAACACTGGCAACACACTCCCTCACTGTGCAGCGCTCTGCTGCTCTTGAGCTAGATCCCAAACACTGGCTAGGCACTCCCTGTGCAGTGCTCCGCTGCTCTCGAGCTAGGTCCCAAACACTGGCTACGTACTCCATGTGCAGCGCTCCGCTGCTCTCGAGCTAGGTCCGAAACACTGGCTACGCCCTCCCTGTGCAGTGCTCCGCTGCTCTCGAGCTAGGTCCCGAACACCGGCTAGGCACTCGCTGTTCAGCACTCAGCTTCTCTTGATCTAGGTCCTGAACACTGGCTACACACTCCCTCTGCAGAGCTCTGTTGCTCTTGAGCTAGGTCCCAAACACTGGCTACACACTCCCGTGCAGCGCTCCGCTGCTCCCGAGCTAGGTCCCAAACACTGGCTACGCACTCCCTGTGCAGCGCTCCGCTGCTCTCGAGCTAGGTCCCAAACACTGGCTACGCACTCCCTGTGCAGCGCTCCGCTGCTCTCGAGCTAGGTCCCAAACACTGGCAACGCACTCCCTGTCCAGCGCTCTGCTGCTCTCGAGCTAGATCCCAAACACTGGCTAGGCACTCCCTTTGGAGCGCTCCTCTGCTCTCAAGCTAGATCCCGAACACTGGCTAGGCACTCCCTGTGCAGTGTCCCGCTGTTCTCGAGCTAGGTCCCAAACACTGGCTACGCACTCCCTGTGCAGCACTCCACTGCTCTCAAGCTAGCTCCCAAACACTGGCTACGCACTACAAGTGCAGCGCTCCGCTGCTCTCGAGCTAGGTCCCGAACACCGGCTACTCCCTCCCTGTGCAGCGCTCTGCTGCTCTCGAGCTAGGTCCCGAACACTGGCTAGGCACTCCCTGTGCAGCACTCCGCTGCTCCCGAGCTAGGTCCCAAACACTGGCTACGCACTCCCTGTGCAGCGCTCCGCTGCTCTCGAGCTAGGTCCCAAACACTGGCTACGTACTCCCTATGCTGCGCTCCGCTGCTCTTGAGCTAGATAGACCCCAAACACGGCTACGCACTCCCTTTGCAGCGCTCTGCTGCTCTCGAACTAGATAGAGCCGAAACACTGACAACGCACTCCCTGTCCAGCGCTCCGCTGCTCTCGAGCTACATCCCAAACACTGGCTATGCACTCCCTGTGCAGCACTCCACTGCTCTCGAGCTAGGTCCCGAACACTGGCTACGCACTCCCTGTGCAGTGCTCAACTGCTCTCGAGCTGGGTCCCAAACACTGGCTAAACATTCCCTGTGCAGCACTCCACTGTTCTCGAGCTAAGTCCCAAACACTGGCTACGCACTCCATGTGCAGCGCTCCGCTGCTCTTGAGCTAGGTCCAGAACACCGGCTACACCCTCCCCGTGCAGCGCTCTGCTGCTCTCGAGCTAGGTCCCGAACACTGGCTAGGCACTCCCGTGCAGCGCTCCGCTGCTCCCGAGCTAGGTCCCAAACACTGGCTACGCACTCCCTGTGCAGTGCTCCGCTGCTCTCGAGCCTTGTCCCAAACACTGGCAACACACTCCCTGTCCAGCGCTCTGCTGCTCTCGAGCTAGATCCAAAACACTGGCTAGGCACTCCCTTTGGAGCGCTCCGCTGCTCTCGAGCTAGATCCCAAACACTGGCTAGGCACTCCCTGTGCAGTGCTCTGCTTCTCTCGAGCTAGTTCTCGAAACACTGGCTATGTATTCCCTGTACAGCGCTCCGCTGCTCTTGAGCTAGGTCCCAAACTCTGGCTACACACTCCCAGTGCAGCGCTCCGCTGCTCTCGAGCTAGATCACAAACACTGGCTATGCACTCCCTGTGCAGCGCTCCGCTGCTCTCGAGCTAGGTCCCAAACACTGGCAACACACTCCCTGTCCAGCGCTCTGCTGCTCTCGAGCTAGATCCCAAACACTGGCTAGGCACTCCCATTGAAGCGCTCCTCTGCTCTCAAGCTAGATCCTGAACACTGGCTAGGCACTCCCTGTGCAGTGCTCCGCTGCTCTCGAGCTAGGTCCCAAACACTGGCTATGCACTCCCTGTGTAGCACTCCACTGCTCTTGAGCTAGGTCCCAAACACTGGCTACGCACTCCATGTGCAGCGCTCCGCTGCTCTCGAGCTAGGTCCCGAACACCGGCTAAGCCCTCCCTGTGCAGCGCTCTGCTACTTTCGAGCTAGGTCCCAAACACTGGCTACACACTCCCAGTGCAGTGCTCCGCTGCTCTCGAGCTAGATCACAAACACTGGCTACGCACTCCCTGTGCAGCGCTCCGCTGCTCTCGAGCTAGGTCCCAAACACTGGCAACACACTCCCTGTCCAGCGCTCTGCTGCTCTCGAGCTAGATCCCAAACACTGGCTAGGCACTCCCTTTGGAGCGCTCCTCTGCTCTCAAGCTAGATCCCGAACACTGGCTAGGCACTCCCTGTGCAGGGTCCCGCTGTTCTCGAGCTAGGTCCCAAACACTGGCTACGCACTCCCTGTGCAGCACTCCACTGCTCTCAAGCTAGATCACAAACACTGGCTACGCACTCCCTGTGCAGCGCTCCGCTGCTCTGAGCTAGGTCCCAAACACTGGCTACACACTCCATGTGCAGCGCTCCGCTGCTCTCGAGCTAGGTCCCAAACACTGGCTAGGCACTCCCTGTGCAGTGGAACGCTGCTCTCGAGCTAGATCCCGAACACTGGCTAGGCACTCCGTGTGCAGCGCTCCGCTGCTCTCGAGTTAGGACCCGAACACTGGCTACGCACTTCCTGTGCAGCACTCCGCTGTTCTCGAGCTAGATCACAAACACTGGCTACGCACTCCCTGTGCAGTGCTCCGCTGCTCTCGAGCCTTGTCCCAAACACTGGCAACACACTCCCTGTCCAGCGCTCTGCTGCTCTCGAGCTAGATCCAAAACACTGGCTAGGCACTCCCTTTGGAGCGCTCCGCTGCACTCGAGCTAGATCCCAAACACTGGCTAGGCACTCCCTGTGCAGTGCTCTGCTTCTCTCGAGCTAGTTCTCGAAACTCTGACTATGTATTCCCTGTACAGCGCTCCGCTGCTCTTGAGCTAGGTCCCAAACACTGGCTACACACTCCCAGTGCAGCGCTCCGCTGCTCTCGAGCTAGATCACAAACACTGGCTACGCACTCCCTGTGCAGCGCTCCGCTGCTCTCGAGCTAGGTCCCAAACACTGGCAACACACTCCCTGTCCAGCGCTCTGCTGCTCTCGAGCTAGATCCCAAACACTGGCTAGGCACTCCCTTTGAAGCACTCCTCTGCTCTCAAGCTATATCCCGAACACTGGCTAGGCACTCCCTGTGCAGTGCTCCGCTGCTCTCGAGCTAGGTCCCAAACACTGGCTATGCACTCCCTGTGTAGCACTCCACTGCTCTTGAGCTAGGTCCCAAACACTGGCTGCGCACTCCATGTGCAGCGCTCCGCTGCTCTCGAGCTAGGTCCCGAACACCGGCTAAGCCCTCCCTGTGCAGCGCTCTGCTGCTTTCGAGCTAGGTCCCAAACACTGGCTACACACTCCCAGTGCAGCGCTCCGCTGCTCTCGAGCTAGATCACAAACACTGGCTACGCACTCCCTGTGCAGCGCTCCGCTGCTCTCGAGCTAGGTCCCAAACACTGGCAATACACTCCCTGTCCAGCGCTCTGCTGCTCTCGAGCTAGATCCCAAACACTGGCTAGGCACTCCCTTTGGAGCGCTCCTCTGCTCTCAAGCTAGATCCCGAACACTGGCTAGGCACTCCCTGTGCAGTGTCCCGCTGTTCTCGAGCTAGGTCCCAAACACTGGCTACGCACTCCCTGTGCAGCACTCCACTGCTCTCAAGCTAGATCACAAACACTGGCTACGCACTCCCTGTGCAGCGCTCCGCTGCTCTCGAGCTAGGTCCCAAACACTGGCAACACACTCCCTGTCCAGCGCTCTGCTGCTCTCGAGCTAGATCCCAAACACTGGCTAGGCACTCCCTTTGAAGCGCTCCTCTGCTCTCAAGCTAGATCCCGAACACTGGCTAGGCACTCCCTGTGCAGTGCTCCGCTGCTCTCGAGCTAGGTCCCAAACACTGGCTATGCACTCCCTGTGTAGCACTCCACTGCTCTTGAGCTAGGTCCCAAACACTGGCTGCGCACTCCATGTGCAGCGCTCCGCTGCTCTCGAGCTAGGTCCCGAACACCGGCTAAGCCCTCCCTGTGCAGCGCTCTGCTGCTTTTGAGCTAGGTCCCAAACAGTGGCTACACACTCCCAGTGCAGCGCTCCGCTGCTCTCGAGCTAGATCACAAACACTGGCTACGCACTCCCTGTGCAGCGCTCCGCTGCTCTCGAGCTAGGTCCCAAACACTGGCAACGCACTCCCTGTCCAGCGCTCTGCTGCTCTCGAGCTAGATCCCAAACACTGGCTAGGCACTCCCTTTGGAGCGCTCCTCTGCTCTCAAGCTAGATCCCGAACACTGGCTAGGCACTCCCTGTGCAGTGTCCGCGCTGTTCTCGAGCTAGGTCCCAAACACTGGCTACGCACTCCCTGTGCAGCACTCCACTGCTCTCAAGCTAGCTCCCAAACACTGGCTACGCACTCCAAGTGCAGCGCTCCGCTGCTCTCGAGCTAGGTCCCGAACACCGGCTACTCCCTCCCTGTGCAGCGCTCTGCTGCTCTCGAGCTAGGTCCCGAACACTGGCTAGGCACTCCCTGTGCAGCACTCCGCTGCTCCCGAGCTAGGTCCCAAACACTGGCTACGCACTCCCTGTGCAGCGCTCCGCTGCTCTCGAGCTAGGTCCCAAACACTGGCTACGTACTCCCTGTGCTGCGCTCCGCTGCTCTTGAGCTAGACAGACCCCAAACACGGCTACGCACTCCCTTTGCAGCGCTCTGCTGCTCTCGAACTAGATAGAGCCGAAACACTGACAACGCACTCCCTGTCCAGCGCTCCGCTGCTCTCGAGCTACATCCCAAACACTGGCTATGCACTCCCTGTGCAGCACTCCACTGCTCTCGAGCTAGGTCCCGAACACTGGCTACGCACTCCCTGTGCAGTGCTCAACTGCTCTCGAGCTGGGTCCCAAACACTGGCTAAACATTCCCTGTGCAGCACTCCACTGCTCTCGAGCTAAGTCCCAAACACTGGCTACGCACTCCATGTGCAGCGCTCCGCTGCTCTCGAGCTAGGTCCAGAACACCGGCTATGCCCTCCCCGTGCAGCGCTTTGCTGCTCTCGAGCTAGGTCCCGAACACTGGCTAGGCACTCCCGTGCAGCGCTCCGCTGCTCCCGAGCTAGGTCCCAAACACTGGCTACGCACTCCCTGTGCAGCGCTCCGCTGCTCTCGAGCTAGGTCCCAAACACTGGCAACACACTCCCTCACTGTGCAGCGCTCTGCTGCTCTTGAGCTAGATCCCAAACACTGGCTAGGCACTCCCTGTGCAGTGCTCTGCTGCTCTCGAGCTAGGTCCCAAACACTGGCTACGTACTCCATGTGCAGCGCTCCGCTGCTCTCGAGCTAGGTCCGAAACACTGGCTACGCCCTCCCTGTGCAGTGCACCGCTGCTGTCGAGCTAGGTCCCGAACACCGGCTAGGCAATCGCTGTTCAGCACTCAGCTTCTCTTGAGCTAGGTCCTGAACACTGGCTACACATTCCCTCTGCAGAGCTCTGTTGCTCTTGAGCTAGGTCCCAAACACTGGCTACACACTCCCGTGCAGCGCTCTGCTGCTCCCGAGCTAGGTCCCGAACACTGGCTACGCACTCCCTGTGCAGTGCTCAACTGCTCTCGAGCTGGGTCCCAAACACTGGCTAAACATTCCCTGTGCAGCACTCCACTGCTCTCGAGCTAAGTCCCAAACACTGGCTACGCACTCCATGTGCAGCGCTCCGCTGCTCTCGAGCTAGGTCCAGAACACCGGCTACGCCCTCCCCGTGCAGCGCTCTGCTGCTCTCGAGCTAGGTCCCGAACACTGGCTAGGCACTCCTGTGCAGCGCTCCGCTGCTCCCGAGATAGGTCCCAAACACTGGCTACGCACTCCCTGTGCAGTGCTCCGCTGCTCTCGAGCCTTGTCCCAAACACTGGCAACACACTCCCTGTCCAGCGCTCTGCTGCTCTCGAGCTAGATCCAAAACACTGGCTAGGCACTCCCTTTGGAGCGCTCCGCTGCTCTCGAGCTAGATCCCAAACACTGGCTAGGCACTCCCTGTGCAGTGCTCTGCTTCTCTCGATCTAGTTCTCGAAACACTGGCTATGTATTCCCTGTACAGCGCTCCGCTGCTCTTGAGCTAGGTCCCAAACACTGGCTACACACTCCCAGTGCAGCGCTCCGCTGCTCTCGAGCTAGATCACAAACACTGGCTATGCACTCCCTGTGCAGCGCTCCGCTGCTCTCGAGCTAGGTCCCAAACACTGGCAACACACTCCCTGTCCAGCGCTCTGCTGCTCTCGAGCTAGATCCCAAACACTGGCTAGGCACTCCCATTGAAGCGCTCCTCTGCTCTCAAGCTAGATCCCGAACACTGGCTAGGCACACCCTGTGCAGTGCTCCGCTGCTCTCGAGCTAGGTCCCAAACACTGGCTATGCACTCCCTGTGTAGCACTCCACTGCTCTTGAGCTAGGTCCCAAACACTGGCTACGCACTCCATGTGCAGCGCTCCGCTGCTCTCGAGCTAGGTCCCGAACACCGGCTAAGCCCTCCCTGTGCAGCGCTCTGCTGCTTTCGAGCTAGGTCCCAAACACTGGCTACACACTCCCAGTGCAGCGCTCCGCTGCTCTCGAGCTAGATCACAAACACTGGCTACGCACTCCCTGTGCAGCGCTCCGCTGCTCTCGAGCTAGGTCCCAAACACTGGCAACACACTCCCTGTCCAGCGCTCTGCTGCTCTCGAGCTAGATCCCAAACACTGGCTAGGCACTCCCTTTGGAGCGCTCCTCTGCTCTCAAGCTAGATCCCGAACACTGGCTAGGCACTCCCTGTGCAGTGTCCCGCTGTTCTCGAGCTAGGTCCCAAACACTGGCTACGCACTCCCTGTGCAGCACTCCACTGCTCTCAAGCTAGATCACAAACACTGGCTACGCACTCCCTGTGCAGCGCTCCGCTGCTCTGAGCTAGGTCCCAAACACTGGCTACACACTCCATGTGCAGCGCTCCGCTGCTCTCGAGCTAGGTCCCAAACACTGGCTAGGCACTCCCTGTGCAGTGGAACGCTGCTCTCGAGCTAGATCCCGAACACTGGCTAGGCACTCCGTGTGCAGCGCTCCGCTGCTCTCGAGTTATGACCCGAACACTGGCTACGCACTTCCTGTGCAGCACTCCGCTGTTCTCGAGCTAGATCACAAACACTGGCTACGCACTCCCTGTGCAGTGCTCCGCTGCTCTCGAGCCTTGTCCCAAACACTGGCAACACACTCCCTGTCCAGCGCTCTGCTGCTCTCGAGCTAGATCCAAAACACTGGCTAGGCACTCCCTTTGGAGCGCTCCGCTGCACTCGAGCTAGATCCCAAACACTGGCTAGGCACTCCCTGTGCAGTGCTCTGCTTCTCTCGAGCTAGTTCTCAAAACACTGGCTATGTATTCCCTGTACAGCGCTCCGCTGCTCTTGAGCTAGGTCCCAAACACTGGCTACACACTCCCAGTGCAGCGCTCCGCTGCTCTCGAGCTAGATCACAAACACTGGCTACGCACTCCCTGTGCAGCGCTCCGCTGCTCTCGAGCTAGGTCCCAAACACTGGCAACACACTCCCTGTCCAGCGCTCTGCTGCTCTCGAGCTAGATCCCAAACACTGGCTAGGCACTCCCTTTGAAGCGCTCCTCTGCTCTCAAGCTAGATCCCGAACACTGGCTAGGCACTCCCTGTGCAGTGCTCCGCTGCTCTCGAGCTAGGTCCCAAACACTGGCTATGCACTCCCTGTGTAGCACTCCACTGCTCTTGAGCTAGGTCCCAAACACTGGCTGCGCACTCCATGTGCAGCGCTCCGCTGCTCTCGAGCTAGGTCCCGAACACCGGCTAAGCCCTCCCTGTGCAGCACTCTGCTGCTTTCGAGCTAGGTCCCAAACACTGGCTACACACTCCCAGTGCAGCGCTCCGCTGCTCTCGAGCTAGATCACAAACACTGGCTACGCACTCCCTGTGCAGCGCTCCGCTGCTCTCGAGCTATGTCCCAAACACTGGCAACACACTCCCTGTCCAGCGCTCTGCTGCTCTCGAGCTAGATCCCAAACACTGGCTAGGCACTCCCTTTGGAGCGCTCCTCTGCTCTCAAGCTAGATCCCGAACACTGGCTAGGCACTCCCTGTGCAGTGTCCCGCTGTTCTCGAGCTAGGTCCCAAACACTGGCTACGCACTCCCTGTGCAGCACCCCACTGCTCTCAAGCTAGATCACAAACACTGGCTATGCACTCCCTGTGCAGCGCTCCTCTGCTCTCAAGCTAGATCCCGAACACTGGCTAGGCACTCCCTGTGCAGTGTCCCGCTGTTCTCGAGCTAGGTCCCAAACACTGGCTACGCACTCCCTGTGCAGCACTCCACTGCTCTCAAGCTAGCTCCCAAACACTGGCTACGCACTCCAAGTGCAGCGCTCCGCTGCTCTCGAGCTAGGTCCCGAACACCGGCTACTCCCTCCCTGTGCAGCGCTCTGCTGCTCTCGAGCTAGGTCCCGAACACTGGCTAGGCACTCCCTGTGCAGCACTCCGCTGCTCCCGAGCTAGGTCCCAAACACTGGCTACGCACTCCCTGTGCAGCGCTCCGCTGCTCTCGAGCTAGGTCCCAAACACTGGCTACGTTCTCCCTGTGCTGCGCTCCGCTGCTCTTGAGCTAGATAGACCCCAAACACGGCTACGCACTCCCTTTGCAGCGCTCTGCTGCTCTCGAACTAGATAGAGCCGAAACACTGACAACGCACTCCCTGTCCAGCGCTCCGCTGCTCTCGAGCTACATCCCAAACACTGGCTATGCACTCCCTGTGCAGCACTCCACTGCTCTCGAGCTAGGTCCCGAACACTGGCTACGCACTCCCTGTGCAGTGCTCAACTGCTCTCGAGCTGGGTCCCAAACACTGGCTAAACATTCCCTGTGCAGCACTCCACTGCTCTCGAGCTAAGTCCCAAACACTGGCTACGCACTCCATGTGCAGCGCTCCGCTGCTCTCGAGCTAGGTCCAGAACACCGGCTATGCCCTCCCCGTGCAGCGCTCTGCTGCTCTCGAGCTAGGTCCCGAACACTGGCTAGGCACTCCCGTGCAGCGCTCCGCTGCTCCCGAGCTAGGTCCCAAACACTGGCTACGCACTCCCTGTGCAGCGCTCCGCTGCTCTCGAGCTAGGTCCCAAACACTGGCAACACACTCCCTCACTGTGCAGCGCTCTGCTGCTCTTGAGCTAGATCCCAAACACTGGCTAGGCACTCCCTGTGCAGTGCTCCGCTGCTCTCGAGCTAGGTCCCAAACACTGGCTACGCCCTCCCTGTGCAGTGCTCCGCTGCTCTCGAGCTAGGTCCCGAACACCGGCTAGGCAATCGCTGTTCAGCACTCAGCTTTTCTTGAGCTAGGTCCTGAACACTGGCTACACACTCCCTCTGCAGAGCTCTGTTGCTCTTGAGCTAGGTCCCAAACACTGGCTACACACTCCCGTGCAGCGCTCCGCTGCTCCCGAGCTAGGTCCCGAACACTGGCTACGCACTCCCTGTGCAGTGCTCAACTGCTCTCGAGCTGGGTCCCAAACACTGGCTAAACATTCCCTGTGCAGCACTCCACTGCTCTCGAGCTAAGTCCCAAACACTGGCTACGCACTCCATGTGCAGCGCTCCGCTGCTCTCGAGCTAGGTCCAGAACACCGGCTACGCCCTCCCCGTGCAGCGCTCTGCTGCTCTCGAGCTAGGTCCCGAACACTGGCTAGGCACTCCTGTGCAGCGCTCCGCTGCTCCCGAGCTAGGTCCCAAACACTGGCTACGCACTCCCTGTGCAGTGTTCCGCTGCTCTCGAGCCTTGTCCCAAACACTGGCAACACACTCCCTGTCCAGCGCTCTGCTGCTCTCGAGCTAGATCCAAAACACTGGCTAGGCACTCCCTTTGGAGCGCTCCGCTGCTCTCGAGCTAGATCCCAAACACTGGCTAGGCACTCCCTGTGCAGTGCTCTGCTTCTCTCGATCTAGTTCTCGAAACACTGGCTATGTATTCCCTGTACAGCGCTCCGCTGCTCTTGAGCTAGGTCCCAAACACTGGCTACACACTCCCAGTGCAGCGCTCCGCTGCTCTCGAGCTAGATCACAAACACTGGCTATGCACTCCCTGTGCAGCGCTCCGCTGCTCTCGAGCTAGGTCCCAAACACTGGCAACACACTCCCTGTCCAGCGCTCTGCTGCTCTCGAGCTAGATCCCAAACACTGGCTAGGCACTCCCATTGAAGCGCTCCTCTGCTCTCAAGCTAGATCCTGAACACTGGCTAGGCACACCCTGTGCAGTGCTCCGCTGCTCTCGAGCTAGGTCCCAAACACTGGCTATGCACTCCCTGTGTAGCACTCCACTGCTCTTGAGCTAGGTCCCAAACACTGGCTACGCACTCCATGTGCAGCGCTCCGCTGCTCTCGAGCTAGGTCCCGAACACCGGCTAAGCCCTCCCTGTGCAGCGCTCTGCTGCTTTCGAGCTAGGTCCCAAACACTGGCTACACACTCCCAGTGCAGCGCTCCGCTGCTCTCGAGCTAGATCACAAACACTGGCTACGCACTCCCTGTGCAGCGCTCCGCTGCTCTCGAGCTAGGTCCCAAACACTGGCAACACACTCCCTGTCCAGCGCTCTGCTGCTCTCGAGCTAGATCCCAAACACTGGCTAGGCACTCCCTTTGGAGCGCTCCTCTGCTCTCAAGCTAGATCCCGAACACTGGCTAGGCACTCCCTGTGCAGTGTCCCGCTGTTCTCGAGCTAGGTCCCAAACACTGGCTACGCACTCCCTGTGCAGCACTCCACTGCTCTCAAGCTAGATCACAAACACTGGCTACGCACTCCCTGTGCAGCGCTCCGCTGCTCTGAGCTAGGTCCCAAACACTGGCTACACACTCCATGTGCAGCGCTCCGCTGCTCTCGAGCTAGGTCCCAAACACTGGCTAGGCACTCCCTGTGCAGTGGAACGCTGCTCTCGAGCTAGATCCCGAACACTGGCTAGGCACTCCGTGTGCAGCGCTCCGCTGCTCTCGAGTTATGACCCGAACACTGGCTACGCACTTCCTGTGCAGCACTCCGCTGTTCTCGAGCTAGATCACAAACACTGGCTACGCACTCCCTGTGCAGTGCTCCGCTGCTCTCGAGCCTTGTCCCAAACACTGGCAACACACTCCCTGTCCAGCGCTCTGCTGCTCTCGAGCTAGATCCAAAACACTGGCTAGGCACTCCCTTTGGAGCGCTCCGCTGCACTCGAGCTAGATCCCAAACACTGGCTAGGCACTCCCTGTGCAGTGCTCTGCTTCTCTCGAGCTAGTTCTCAAAACACTGGCTATGTATTCCCTGTACAGCGCTCCGCTGCTCTTGAGCTAGGTCCCAAACACTGGCTACACACTCCCAGTGCAGCGCTCCGCTGCTCTCGAGCTAGATCACAAACACTGGCTACGCACTCCCTGTGCAGCGCTCCGCTGCTCTCGAGCTAGGTCCCAAACACTGGCAACACACTCCCTGTCCAGCGCTCTGCTGCTCTCGAGCTAGATCCCAAACACTGGCTAGGCACTCCCTTTGAAGCGCTCCTCTGCTCTCAAGCTAGATCCCGAACACTGGCTAGGCACTCCCTGTGCAGTGCTCCGCTGCTCTCGAGCTAGGTCCCAAACACTGGCTATGCACTCCCTGTGTAGCACTCCACTGCTCTTGAGCTAGGTCCCAAACACTGGCTGCGCACTCCATGTGCAGCGCTCCGCTGCTCTCGAGCTAGGTCCCGAACACCGGCTAAGCCCTCCCTGTGCAGCGCTCTGCTGCTTTCGAGCTAGGTCCCAAACACTGGCTACACACTCCCAGTGCAGCGCTCCGCTGCTCTCGAGCTAGATCACAAACACTGGCTACGCACTCCCTGTGCAGCGCTCCGCTGCTCTCGAGCTAGGTCCCAAACACTGGCAACACACTCCCTGTCCAGCGCTCTGCTGCTCTCGAGCTAGATCCCAAACACTGGCTAGGCACTCCCTTTGGAGCGCTCCTCTGCTCTCAAGCTAGATCCCGAACACTGGCTAGGCACTCCCTGTGCAGTGTCCCGCTGTTCTCGAGCTAGGTCCCAAACACTGGCTACGCACTCCCTGTGCAGCACCCCACTGCTCTCAAGCTAGATCACAAACACTGGCTACGCACTCCCTGTGCAGCGCTCCTCTGCTCTCAAGCTAGATCCCGAACACTGGCTAGGCACTCCCTGTGCAGTGTCCCGCTGTTCTCGAGCTAGGTCCCAAACACTGGCTACGCACTCCCTGTGCAGCACTCCACTGCTCTCAAGCTAGCTCCCAAACACTGGCTACGCACTCCAAGTGCAGCGCTCCGCTGCTCTCGAGCTAGGTCCCGAACACCGGCTACTCCCTCCCTGTGCAGCGCTCTGCTGCTCTCGAGCTAGGTCCCGAACACTGGCTAGGCACTCCCTGTGCAGCACTCCGCTGCTCCCGAGCTAGGTCCCAAACACTGGCTACGCACTCCCTGTGCAGCGCTCCGCTGCTCTCGAGCTAGGTCCCAAACACTGGCTACGTACTCCCTGTGCTGCGCTCCGCTGCTCTTGAGCTAGATAGACCCCAAACACGGCTACGCACTCCCTTTGCAGCGCTCTGCTGCTCTCGAACTAGATAGAGCCGAAACACTGACAACGCACTCCCTGTCCAGCGCTCCGCTGCTCTCGAGCTACATCCCAAACACTGGCTATGCACTCCCTGTGCAGCACTCCACTGCTCTCGAGCTAGGTCCCGAACACTGGCTACGCACTCCCTGTGCAGTGCTCAACTGCTCTCGAGCTGGGTCCCAAACACTGGCTAAACATTCCCTGTGCAGCACTCCACTGCTCTCGAGCTAAGTCCCAAACACTGGCTACGCACTCCATGTGCAGCGCTCCGCTGCTCTCGAGCTAGGTCCAGAACACCGGCTACGCCCTCCCCGTGCAGCGCTCTGCTGCTCTCGAGCTAGGTCCCGAACACTGGATAGGCACTCCCGTGCAGCGCTCCGCTGCTCCCGAGCTAGGTCCCAAACACTGGCTACGCACTCCCTGTGCAGCGCTCCGCTGCTCTCGAGCTAGGTCCCAAACACTGGCAACACACTCCCTCACTGTGCAGCGCTCTGCTGCTCTTGAGCTAGATCCCAAACACTGGCTAGGCACTCCCTGTGCAGTGCTCCGCTGCTCTCGAGCTAGGTCCCAAACACTGGCTACGTACTCCATGTGCAGCGCTCCGCTGCTCTCGAGCTAGGTCCGAAACACTGGCTACGCCCTCCCTGTGCAGTGCTCCGCTGCTCTCGAGCTAGGTCCCGAACACCGGCTAGGCACTCGCTGTTCAGCACTCAGCTTCTCTTGATCTAGGTCCTGAACACTGGCTACACACTCCCTCTGCAGAGCTCTGTTGCTCTTGAGCTAGGTCCCAAACACTGGCTACACACTCCCGTGCAGCGCTCCGCTGCTCCCGAGCTAGGTCCCAAACACTGGCTACGCACTCCCTGTGCAGCGCTCCGCTGCTCTCGAGCTAGGTCCCAAACACTGGCTACGCACTCCCTGTGCAGCGCTCCGCTGCTCTCGAGCTAGGTCCCAAACACTGGCAACGCACTCCCTGTCCAGCGCTCTGCTGCTCTCGAGCTAGATCCCAAACACTGGCTAGGCACTCCCTTTGGAGCGCTCCTCTGCTCTCAAGCTAGATCCCGAACACTGGCTAGGCACTAACTGTGCAGTGTCCCGCTGTTCTCGAGCTAGGTCCCAAACACTGGCTACGCACTCCCTGTGCAGCACTCCACTGCTCTCAAGCTAGCTCCCAAACACTGGCTACGCACTCCAAGTGCAGCGCTCCGCTGCTCTCGAGCTAGGTCCCGAACACCGGCTACTCCCTCCCTGTGCAGCGCTCTGCTGCTCTCGAGCTAGGTCCCGAACACTGGCTAGGCACTCCCTGTGCAGCACTCCGCTGCTCCCGAGCTAGGTCCCAAACACTGGCTACGCACTCCCTGTGCAGCGCTCCGCTGCTCTCGAGCTAGGTCCCAAACACTGGCTACGTACTCCCTATGCTGCGCTCCGCTGCTCTTGAGCTAGATAGACCCCAAACACGGCTACGCACTCCCTTTGCAGCGCTCTGCTGCTCTCGAACTAGATAGAGCCGAAACACTGACAACGCACTCCCTGTCCAGCGCTCCGCTGCTCTCGAGCTACATCCCAAACACTGGCTATGCACTCCCTGTGCAGCACTCCACTGCTCTCGAGCTAGGTCCCGAACACTGGCTACGCACTCCCTGTGCAGTGCTCAACTGCTCTCGAGCTGGGTCCCAAACACTGGCTAAACATTCCCTGTGCAGCACTCCACTGTTCTCGAGCTAAGTCCCAAACACTGGCTACGCACTCCATGTGCAGCGCTCCGCTGCTCTTGAGCTAGGTCCAGAACACCGGCTACACCCTCCCCGTGCAGCGCTCTGCTGCTCTCGAGCTAGGTCCCGAACACTGGCTAGGCACTCCCGTGCAGCGCTCCGCTGCTCCCGAGCTAGGTCCCAAACACTGGCTACGCACTCCCTGTGCAGTGCTCCGCTGCTCTCGAGCCTTGTCCCAAACACTGGCAACACACTCCCTGTCCAGCGCTCTGCTGCTCTCGAGCTAGATCCAAAACACTGGCTAGGCACTCCCTTTGGAGCGCTCCGCTGCTCTCGAGCTAGATCCCAAACACTGGCTAGGCACTCCCTGTGCAGTGCTCTGCTTCTCTCGAGCTAGTTCTCGAAACACTGGCTATGTATTCCCTGTACAGCGCTCCGCTGCTCTTGAGCTAGGTCCCAAACACTGGCTACACACTCCCAGTGCAGCGCTCCGCTGCTCTCGAGCTAGATCACAAACACTGGCTATGCACTCCCTGTGCAGCGCTCCGCTGCTCTCGAGCTAGGTCCCAAACACTGGCAACACACTCCCTGTCCAGCGCTCTGCTGCTCTCGAGCTAGATCCCAAACACTGGCTAGGCACTCCCATTGAAGCGCTCCTCTGCTCTCAAGCTAGATCCCGAACACTGGCTAGGCACTCCCTGTGCAGTGCTCCGCTGCTCTCGAGCTAGGTCCCAAACACTGGCTATGCACTCCCTGTGTAGCACTCCACTGCTCTTGAGCTAGGTCCCAAACACTGGCTACGCACTCCATGTGCAGCGCTCCGCTGCTCTCGAGCTAGGTCCCGAACACCGGCTAAGCCCTCCCTGTGCAGCGCTCTGCTGCTTTCGAGCTAGGTCCCAAACACTGGCTACACACTCCCAGTGCAGCGCTCCGCTGCTCTCGAGCTAGATCACAAACACTGGCTACGCACTCCCTGTGCAGCGCTCCGCTGCTCTCGAGCTAGGTCCCAAACACTGGCAACACACTCCCTGTCCAGCGCTCTGCTGCTCTCGAGCTAGATCCCAAACACTGGCTAGGCACTCCCTTTGGAGCGCTCCTCTGCTCTCAAGCTAGATCCCGAACACTGGCTAGGCACTCCCTGTGCAGGGTCCCGCTGTTCTCGAGCTAGGTCCCAAACACTGGCTACGCACTCCCTGTGCAGCACTCCACTGCTCTCAAGCTAGATCACAAACACTGGCTACGCACTCCCTGTGCAGCGCTCCGCTGCTCTGAGCTAGGTCCCAAACACTGGCTACACACTCCATGTGCAGCGCTCCGCTGCTCTCGAGCTAGGTCCCAAACACTGGCTAGGCACTCCCTGTGCAGTGGAACGCTGCTCTCGAGCTAGATCCCGAACACTGGCTAGGCACTCCGTGTGCAGCGCTCCGCTGCTCTCGAGTTAGGACCCGAACACTGGCTACGCACTTCCTGTGCAGCACTCCGCTGTTCTCGAGCTAGATCACAAACACTGGCTACGCACTCCCTGTGCAGTGCTCCGCTGCTCTCGAGCCTTGTCCCAAACACTGGCAACACACTCCCTGTCCAGCGCTCTGCTGCTCTCGAGCTAGATCCAAAACACTGGCTAGGCACTCCCTTTGGAGCGCTCCGCTGCACTCGAGCTAGATCCCAAACACTGGCTAGGCACTCCCTGTGCAGTGCTCTGCTTCTCTCGAGCTAGTTCTCGAAACTCTGACTATGTATTCCCTGTACAGCGCTCCGCTGCTCTTGAGCTAGGTCCCAAACACTGGCTACACACTCCCAGTGCAGCGCTCCGCTGCTCTCGAGCTAGATCACAAACACTGGCTACGCACTCCCTGTGCAGCGCTCCGCTGCTCTCGAGCTAGGTCCCAAACACTGGCAACACACTCCCTGTCCAGCGCTCTGCTGCTCTCGAGCTAGATCCCAAACACTGGCTAGGCACTCCCTTTGAAGCACTCCTCTGCTCTCAAGCTATATCCCGAACACTGGCTAGGCACTCCCTGTGCAGTGCTCCGCTGCTCTCGAGCTAGGTCCCAAACACTGGCTATGCACTCCCTGTGTAGCACTCCACTGCTCTTGAGCTAGGTCCCAAACACTGGCTGCGCACTCCATGTGCAGCGCTCCGCTGCTCTCGAGCTAGGTCCCGAACACCGGCTAAGCCCTCCCTGTGCAGCGCTCTGCTGCTTTCGAGCTAGGTCCCAAACACTGGCTACACACTCCCAGTGCAGCGCTCCGCTGCTCTCGAGCTAGATCACAAACACTGGCTACGCACTCCCTGTGCAGCGCTCCGCTGCTCTCGAGCTAGGTCCCAAACACTGGCAACACACTCCCTGTCCAGCGCTCTGCTGCTCTCGAGCTAGATCCCAAACACTGGCTAGGCACTCCCTTTGGAGCGCTCCTCTGCTCTCAAGCTAGATCCCGAACACTGGCTAGGCACTCCCTGTGCAGTGTCCCGCTGTTCTCGAGCTAGGTCCCAAACACTGGCTACGCACTCCCTGTGCAGCACTCCACTGCTCTCAAGCTAGATCACAAACACTGGCTACGCACTCCCTGTGCAGCGCTCCGCTGCTCTCGAGCTAGGTCCCAAACACTGGCAACACACTCCCTGTCCAGCGCTCTGCTGCTCTCGAGCTAGATCCCAAACACTGGCTAGGCACTCCCTTTGAAGCGCTCCTCTGCTCTCAAGCTAGATCCCGAACACTGGCTAGGCACTCCCTGTGCAGTGCTCCGCTGCTCTCGAGCTAGGTCCCAAACACTGGCTATGCACTCCCTGTGTAGCACTCCACTGCTCTTGAGCTAGGTCCCAAACACTGGCTGCGCACTCCATGTGCAGCGCTCCGCTGCTCTCGAGCTAGGTCCCGAACACCGGCTAAGCCCTCCCTGTGCAGCGCTCTGCTGCTTTCGAGCTAGGTCCCAAACAGTGGCTACACACTCCCAGTGCAGCGCTCCGCTGCTCTCGAGCTAGATCACAAACACTGGCTACGCACTCCCTGTGCAGCGCTCCGCTGCTCTCGAGCTAGGTCCCAAACACTGGCAACGCACTCCCTGTCCAGCGCTCTGCTGCTCTCGAGCTAGATCCCAAACACTGGCTAGGCACTCCCTTTGGAGCGCTCCTCTGCTCTCAAGCTAGATCCCGAACACTGGCTAGGCACTCCCTGTGCAGTGTCCGCGCTGTTCTCGAGCTAGGTCCCAAACACTGGCTACGCACTCCCTGTGCAGCACTCCACTGCTCTCAAGCTAGCTCCCAAACACTGGCTACGCACTCCAAGTGCAGCGCTCCGCTGCTCTCGAGCTAGGTCCCGAACACCGGCTACTCCCTCCCTGTGCAGCGCTCTGCTGCTCTCGAGCTAGGTCCCGAACACTGGCTAGGCACTCCCTGTGCAGCACTCCGCTGCTCTCGAGCTACATCCCAAACACTGGCTATGCACTCCCTGTGCAGCACTCCACTGCTCTCGAGCTAGGTCCCGAACACTGGCTACGCACTCCCTGTGCAGTGCTCAACTGCTCTCGAGCTGGGTCCCAAACACTGGCTAAACATTCCCTGTGCAGCACTCCACTGCTCTCGAGCTAATTCCCAAACACTGGCTACGCACTCCATGTGCAGCGCTCCGCTGCTCTCGAGCTAGGTCCAGAACACCGGCTATGCCCTCCCCGTGCAGCGCTCTGCTGCTCTCGAGCTAGGTCCCGAACACTGGCTAGGCACTCCCGTGCAGCGCTCCGCTGCTCCCGAGCTAGGTCCCAAGCACTGGCTACGCACTCCCTGTGCAGCGCTCCGCTGCTCTCGAGCTAGGTCCCAAACACTGGCAACACACTCCCTCACTGTGCAGCGCTCTGCTGCTCTTGAGCTAGATCCCAAACACTGGCTAGGCACTCCCTGTGCAGTGCTCCGCTGCTCTCGAGCTAGGTCCCAAACACTGGCTACGTACTCCATGTGCAGCGCTCCGCTGCTCTCGAGCTAGGTCCGAAACACTGGCTACGCCCTCCCTGTGCAGTGCACCGCTGCTGTCGAGCTAGGTCCCGAACACCGGCTAGGCAATCGCTGTTCAGCACTCAGCTTCTCTTGAGCTAGGTCCTGAACACTGGCTACACACTCCCTCTGCAGAGCTCTGTTGCTCTTGAGCTAGGTCCCAAACACTGGCTACACACTCCCGTGCAGCGCTCCGCTGCTCCCGAGCTAGGTCCCGAACACTGGCTACGCACTCCCTGTGCAGTGCTCAACTGCTCTCGAGCTGGGTCCCAAACACTGGCTAAACATTCCCTGTGCAGCACTCCACTGCTCTCGAGCTAAGTCCCAAACACTGGCTACGCACTCCATGTGCAGCGCTCCGCTGCTCTCGAGCTAGGTCCAGAACACCGGCTACGCCCTCCCCGTGCAGCGCTCTGCTGCTCTCGAGCTAGGTCCCGAACACTGGCTAGGCACTCCTGTGCAGCGCTCCGCTGCTCCCGAGCTAGGTCCCAAACACTGGCTACGCACTCCCTGTGCAGTGCTCCGCTGCTCTCGAGCCTTGTCCCAAACACTGGCAACACACTCCCTGTCCAGCGCTCTGCTGCTCTCGAGCTAGATCCAAAACACTGGCTAGGCACTCCCTTTGGAGCGCTCCGCTGCTCTCGAGCTAGATCCCAAACACTGGCTAGGCACTCCCTGTGCAGTGCTCTGCTTCTCTCGATCTAGTTCTCGAAACACTGGCTATGTATTCCCTGTACAGCGCTCCGCTGCTCTTGAGCTAGGTCCCAAACACTGGCTACACACTCCCAGTGCAGCGCTCCGCTGCTCTCGAGCTAGATCACAAACACTGGCTATGCACTCCCTGTGCAGCGCTCCGCTGCTCTCGAGCTAGGTCCCAAACACTGGCAACACACTCCCTGTCCAGCGCTCTGCTGCTCTCGAGCTAGATCCCAAACACTGGCTAGGCACTCCCATTGAAGCGCTCCTCTGCTCTCAAGCTAGATCCCGAACACTGGCTAGGCACACCCTGTGCAGTGCTCCGCTGCTCTCGAGCTAGGTCCCAAACACTGGCTATGCACTCCCTGTGTAGCACTCCACTGCTCTTGAGCTAGGTCCCAAACACTGGCTACGCACTCCATGTACAGCGCTCCGCTGCTCTCGAGCTAGGTCCCGAACACCGGCTAAGCCCTCCCTGTGCAGCGCTCTGCTGCTTTCGAGCTAGGTCCCAAACACTGGCTACACACTCCCAGTGCAGCGCTCCGCTGCTCTCGAGCTAGATCACAAACACTGGCTACGCACTCCCTGTGCAGCGCTCCGCTGCTCTCGAGCTAGGTCCCAAACACTGGCAACACACTCCCTGTCCAGCGCTCTGCTGCTCTCGAGCTAGATCCCAAACACTGGCTAGGCACTCCCTTTGGAGCGCTCCTCTGCTCTCAAGCTAGATCCCGAACACTGGCTAGGCACTCCCTGTGCAGTGTCCCGCTGTTCTCGAGCTAGGTCCCAAACACTGGCTACGCACTCCCTGTGCAGCACTCCACTGCTCTCAAGCTAGATCACAAACACTGGCTACGCACTCCCTGTGCAGCGCTCCGCTGCTCTGAGCTAGGTCCCAAACACTGGCTACACACTCCATGTGCAGCGCTCCGCTGCTCTTGAGCTAGGTCCCAAACACTGGCTAGGCACTCCCTGTGCAGTGGAACGCTGCTCTCGAGCTAGATCCCGAACACTGGCTAGGCACTCCGTGTGCAGCGCTCCGCTGCTCTCGAGTTATGACCCGAACACTGGCTACGCACTTCCTGTGCAGCACTCCGCTGTTCTCGAGCTAGATCACAAACACTGGCTACGCACTCCCTGTGCAGTGCTCCGCTGCTCTCGAGCCTTGTCCCAAACACTGGCAACACACTCCCTGTCCAGCGCTCTGCTGCTCTCGAGCTAGATCCAAAACACTGGCTAGGCACTCCCTTTGGAGCGCTCCGCTGCACTCGAGCTAGATCCCAAACACTGGCTAGGCACTCCCTGTGCAGTGCTCTGCTTCTCTCGAGCTAGTTCTCAAAACACTGGCTATGTATTCCCTGTACAGCGCTCCGCTGCTCTTGAGCTAGGTCCCAAACACTGGCTACACACTCCCAGTGCAGCGCTCCGCTGCTCTCGAGCTAGATCACAAACACTGGCTACGCACTCCCTGTGCAGCGCTCCGCTGCTCTCGAGCTAGGTCCCAAACACTGGCAACACACTCCCGTCCAGCGCTCTGCTGCTCTCGAGCTAGATCCCAAACACTGGCTAGGCACTCCCTTTGAAGCGCTCCTCTGCTCTCAAGCTAGATCCCGAACACTGGCTAGGCACTCCCTGTGCAGTGCTCCGCTGCTCTCGAGCTAGGTCCCAAACACTGGCTATGCACTCCCTGTGTAGCACTCCACTGCTCTTGAGCTAGGTCCCAAACACTGGCTGCGCACTCCATGTGCAGCGCTCCGCTGCTCTCGAGCTAGGTCCCGAACACCGGCTAAGCCCTCCCTGTGCAGCGCTCTGCTGCTTTCGAGCTAGGTCCCAAACACTGGCTACACACTCCCAGTGCAGCGCTCCGCTGCTCTCGAGCTAGATCACAAACACTGGCTACGCACTCCCTGTGCAGCGCTCCGCTGCTCTCGAGCTAGGTCCCAAACACTGGCAACACACTCCCTGTCCAGCGCTCTGCTGCTCTCGAGCTAGATCCCAAACACTGGCTAGGCACTCCCTTTGGAGCGCTCCTCTGCTCTCAAGCTAGATCCCGAACACTGGCTAGGCACTCCCTGTGCAGTGTCCCGCTGTTCTCGAGCTAGGTCCCAAACACTGGCTACGCACTCCCTGTGCAGCACCCCACTGCTCTCAAGCTAGATCACAAACACTGGCTACGCACTCCCTGTGCAGCGCTCCTCTGCTCTCAAGCTAGATCCCGAACACTGGCTAGGCACTCCCTGTGCAGTGTCCCGCTGTTCTCGAGCTAGGTCCCAAACACTGGCTACGCACTCCCTGTGCAGCACTCCACTGCTCTCAAGCTAGCTCCCAAACACTGGCTACGCACTCCAAGTGCAGCGCTCCGCTGCTCTCGAGCTAGGTCCCGAACACCGGCTACTCCCTCCCTGTGCAGCGCTCTGCTGCTCTCGAGCTAGGTCCCGAACACTGGCTAGGCACTCCCTGTGCAGCACTCCGCTGCTCCCGAGCTAGGTCCCAAACACTGGCTACGCACTCCCTGTGCAGCGCTCCGCTGCTCTCGAGCTAGGTCCCAAACACTGGCTACGTACTCCCTGTGCTGCGCTCCGCTGCTCTTGAGCTAGATAGACCCCAAACACGGCTACGCACTCCCTTTGCAGCGCTCTGCTGCTCTCGAACTAGATAGAGCCGAAACACTGACAACGCACTCCCTGTCCAGCGCTCCGCTGCTCTCGAGCTACATCCCAAACACTGGCTATGCACTCCCTGTGCAGCACTCCACTGCTCTCGAGCTAGGTCCCGAACACTGGCTACGCACTCCCTGTGCAGTGCTCAACTGCTCTCGAGCTGGGTCCCAAACACTGGCTAAACATTCCCTGTGCAGCACTCCACTGCTCTCGAGCTAAGTCCCAAACACTGGCTACGCACTCCATGTGCAGCGCTCCGCTGCTCTCGAGCTAGGTCCAGAACACCGGCTACGCCCTCCCCGTGCAGCGCTCTGCTGCTCTCGAGCTAGGTCCCGAACACTGGCTAGGCACTCCCGTGCAGCGCTCCGCTGCTCCCGAGCTAGGTCCCAAACACTGGCTACGCACTCCCTGTGCAGCGCTCCGCTGCTCTCGAGCTAGGTCCCAAACACTGGCAACACACTCCCTCACTGTGCAGCGCTCTGCTGCTCTTGAGCTAGATCCCAAACACTGGCTAGGCACTCCCTGTGCAGTGCTCCGCTGCTCTCGAGCTAGGTCCCAAAAACTGGCTACGTACTCCATGTGCAGCGCTCCGCTGCTCTCGAGCTAGGTCCGAAACACTGGCTACGCCCTCCCTGTGCAGTGCTCTGCTGCTCTCGAGCTAGGTCCCGAACACCGGCTAGGCACTCGCTGTTCAGCACTCAGCTTCTCTTGATCTAGGTCCTGAACACTGGCTACACACTCCCTCTGCAGAGCTCTGTTGCTCTTGAGCTAGGTCCCAAACACTGGCTACACACTCCCGTGCAGCGCTCCGCTGCTCCCGAGCTAGGTCCCAAACACTGGCTACGCACTCCCTGTGCAGCGCTCCGCTGCTCTCGAGCTAGGTCCCAAACACTGGCAACACACTCCCTCACTGTGCAGCGCTCTGCTGCTCTTGAGCTAGATCCCAAACACTGGCTAGGCACTCCCTTTGGAGCGCTCCTCTGCTCTCAAGCTAGATCCCGAACACTGGCTAGGCACTCCCTGTGCAGTGCTCCGCTGCTCTCGAGCTAGGTCCCAAACACTGGCTATGCACTCCCTGTGCAGCACTCCACTGCTCTCGAGCTAAGTCCCAAACACTGGCTACGCACTCCATGTGCAGCGATCCGCTGCTCTCGAGCTAGATCCCGAACACCTGCTACGCCCTCCCCGTGCAGCGCTCTGCTGCTCTCGAGCTAGGTCCCGAACACTGGCTAGGCATTCCCTGTGCAGCTCTCCGCTGCTCCCGAGCTAGGTCCCAAACATTGGCTACGCACTCCCTGTGCAGCGCTCCGCTGCTCTCGAGCTAGAGAGACCCCAAACACTGGCTACGCACTCCCTGTGCAGCGCTCTGCTACTCTCGAGCTAGATCCCAAACACTCTGCTGCTCTCAAGCTAAATCCCAAACACTGGCTACACACGCCCTGTGCATCGCTCTTACGCACTCCCTGCTAGGTCCCAAAGACTGGCTACGCACTGCCTGTGCAGGGCTTCTCTGCTCTTGAGCTAGCTCCCAAACACTGGCTACGCACTCCCTGTGCAGCGCTCCGCTGCTCTCGAGCTACATCACAAACACGGGCTATGCACACCCTGTCCAGTGCTCCGCTGCTCTCGAGCTAGGTCCCAAACACGGGCTACGCACTCCCTGTGCAGCGCTCTGCTGCTCTCGAGCTAGGTCCCAAACACTGGCAACACACTCCCTCGCTGTGCAGCGCTCTGCTGCTCTCGAGCTAGATCCCAAACACTGGCTAGGCACTCCCTGTGCAGTGCTCCGCTGCTCTCGAGCTAGGTCCCAAACACTGGCTAGGCACTCCCTGTGCAGCGGAACGCTGCTCTCGAGCTAGATCCCGAACACTGGTTAGGCACTCCCTGTGCAGCGCTCCGCTGCTCTCGAGTTAGGACCCGAACATTGGCTACGCACTTCCTGTGCAGCACTCCGCTGTTCTCGAGCTAGATCACAAACACTGGCTACGCACTCCCTGTGCAGTGCTCCGCTGCTCTCGAGCCTTGTCCCAAACACTGGCAACACACTCCCTGTCCAGCGCTCTGCTGCTCTCGAGCTAGATCCAAAACACTGGCTAGGCACTCCCTTTGGAGCGCTCCGCTGCTCTCGAGCTAGATCCCAAACACTGGCTAGGCACTCCCTGTGCAGTGCTCTGCTTCTCTCGAGCTAGTTCTCGAAACACTGGCTATGTATTCCCTGTACAGCGCTCTGCTGCTCTCGAGCTAGGTCCCAAACACTGGCTACACACTCCCAGTGCAGCGCTCCGCTGCTCTCGAGCTAGATCACAAACACTGGCTACGCACTCCCTGTGCAGCGCTCCGCTGCTCTCGAGCTAGGTCCCAAACACTGGCTATGCACTCCCTGTGCAGCACTCCACTGCTCTCGAGCTAAGTCCCAAACACTGGCTACGCACTCCATGTGCAGCGCTCCGCTGCTCTCGAGCTAGGTCCCGAACACCGGCTATGCCCTCCCCGTGCAGCGCTCTGCTGCTCTCGAGCTAGGTCCCAAACACTGGCTAGGCACACCCTGTCCAGTGCTCCGCTGCTCTCGAGCTAGGTCCCAAACACGGGCTACGCACTCCCTGTGCAGCGCTCTGCTGCTCTCGAGCTACATCACAAACACGGGCTATGCACACCCTGTCCAGTGCTCCGCTGCTCTCGAGCTAGGTCCCAAACACGGGCTACGCACTCCCTGTGCAGCGCTCTGCTGCTCTCGAGCTAGGTCCCAAACACTGGCAACACACTCCCTCGCTGTGCAGCGCTCTGCTGCTCTCGAGCTAGATCCCAAACACTGGCTAGGCACTCCCTGTGCAGTGCTCCGCTGCTCTCGAGCTAGGTCCCAAACACTGGCTAGGCACTCCCTGTGCAGCGGAACGCTGCTCTCGAGCTAGATCCCGAACACTGGTTAGGCACTCCCTGTGCAGCGCTCCGCTGCTCTCGAGTTAGGACCCGAACATTGGCTACGCACTTCCTGTGCAGCACTCCGCTGTTCTCGAGCTAGATCACAAACACTGGCTACGCACTCCCTGTGCAGTGCTCCGCTGCTCTCGAGCCTTGTCCCAAACACTGGCAACACACTCCCTGTCCAGCGCTCTGCTGCTCTCGAGCTAGATCCAAAACACTGGCTAGGCACTCCCTTTGGAGCGCTCCGCTGCTCTCGAGCTAGATCCCAAACACTGGCTAGGCACTCCCTGTGCAGTGCTCTGCTTCTCTCGAGCTAGTTCTCGAAACACTGGCTATGTATTCCCTGTACAGCGCTCTGCTGCTCTCGAGCTAGGTCCCAAACACTGGCTACACACTCCCAGTGCAGCGCTCCGCTGCTCTCGAGCTAGATCACAAACACTGGCTACGCACTCCCTGTGCAGCGCTCCGCTGCTCTCGAGCTAGGTCCCAAACACTGGCTATGCACTCCCTGTGCAGCACTCCACTGCTCTCGAGCTAAGTCCCAAACACTGGCTACGCACTCCATGTGCAGCGCTCCGCTGCTCTCGAGCTAGGTCCCGAACACCGGCTATGCCCTCCCCGTGCAGCGCTCTGCTGCTCTCGAGCTAGGTCCCAAACACTGGCTAGGCATTCCCTGTGCAGAGCTCCGCTGCTCCCGAGCTAGGTCCCAAACACTGGCTACGCACTCCCTGTGCAGCGCTCCGCTGCTCTCGAGCTAGAGAGACCCCAAACACTGGCTACGAACTCCCTGTGCAGCGCTCTGCTACTCTCGAGCTAGATCCCAAACACTCTGCTGCTCTCGAGCTAGATCCCAAACACTGGCTACACACTCCCTGTGCATCGCTCTTACGCACTCCCTGCTAGGTCCCAAAGACTGGCTACGCACTGCCTGTGCAGTGCTTCTCTGCTCTTGAGCTAGCTCCCAAACACTGGCTACGCACTCCCTGTGCAGCGCTCCGCTGCTCTTGAGCTACATCACAAACACGGGCTATGCACACCCTGTCCAGTGCTCCGCTGCTCTTGAGCTAGGTCCCAAACACGGGCTACGCACTCCCTGTGCAACGCTCTGCTGCTCTCAAGCTAGGTCCCAAACACTGGCAACACACTCCCTCGCTGTGCAGCACTCTGCTGCTCTCGAGCTAGATCCCAAACACTGGCTAGGCACTCCCTGTGCAGTGCTCCGCTGCTCTCAAGCTAGGTCCCAAACACTGGCTACACACTCCATGTGCAGCGCTCCGCTGCTCTCGAGCTAGGTCCCAAACACTGGCTAGGCACTCCCTGTGCAGTGGAACGCTGCTCTCGAGCTAGATCCCGAACACTGGCTAGGCACTCCGTGTGCAGCGCTCCGCTGCTCTCGAGTTAGGACCCGAACACTGGCTACGCACTTCCTGTGCAGCACTCCGCTGCTCTGGAGCTAGGTCCCAAACACTGGCTATGCACTCCCAGTGCAGCACTCTGCTGTTCTCGAGCTAGATCACAAACACTGGCTACGCACTCCCTGTGCAGTGCTCCGCTGCTCTCGAGCCTTGTCCCAAACACTGGCAACACACTCCCTGTCCAGCGCTCTGCTGCTCTCGAGCTAGATACAAAACACTGGCTAGGCACTCCCTTTGGAGCGCTCCGCTGCTCTCGAGCTAGATCCCAAACACTGGCTAGGTACTCCCTGTGCAGTGCTCTGCTTCTCTCGAGCTAGTTCTCGAAACACTGGCTATGTATTCCCTGTACAGCGCTCCGCTGCTCTTGAGCTAGGTCCCAAACACTGGCTACACACTCCCAGTGCAGCGCTCCGCTGCTCTCGAGCTAGATCACAAACACTGGCTACGCACTCCCTGTGCAGCGCTCCGCTGCTCTCGAGCTAGGTCCCAAACACTGGCAACACACTCCCTGTCCAGCGCTCTGCTGCTCTCGAGCTAGATCCCAAACAATGGCTAGGCACTCCCTTTGAAGCGCTCCTCTGCTCTCAAGCTACATCCCGAACACTGGCTAGGCACTCCCTGTGCAGTGCTCCGCTGCTCTCGAGCTAGGTCCCAAACACTGGCTATGCACTCCCTGTGTAGCACTCCACTGCTCTTGAGCTAGGTCCCAAACACTGGCTACGCACTCCATGTGCAGCGCTCCGCTGCTCTCGAGCTAGGTCCCGAACACCGGCTAAGCCCTCCCTGTGCAGCGCTCTGCTGCTTTCGAGCTAGGTCCCAAACACTGGCTACACACTCCCAGTGCAGCGCTCCGCTGCTCTCGAGCTAGATCACAAACACTGGCTACGCACTCCCTGTGCAGCGCTCCGCTGCTCTCGAGCTAGGTCCCAAACACTGGCAACACACTCCCTGTCCAGCGCTCTGCTGCTCTCGAGCTAGATCCCAAACACTGGCTAGGCACTCCCTTTGGAGCGCTCCTCTGCTCTCAAGCTAGATCCTGAACACTGGCTAGGCACTCACTGTGCAGTGTCCCGCTGTTCTCGAGCTAGGTCCCAAACACTGGCTACGCACTCCCTGTGCAGCACTCCACTGCTCTCAAGCTAGCTCCCAAACACTGGCTACGCACTCCATGTGCAGCGCCCCGCTGCTCTCGAGCTAGGTCCCGAACACCGGCTACTCCCTCCCTGTGCAGCGCTCTGCTGCTCTCGAGCTAGGTCCCGAACACTGGCTAGGCACTCCCTGTACAGCACTCCGCTGCTCCCGAGCTAGGTCCCAAACACCGGCTACGCACTCCCTGTGCAGCGCTCCGCTGCTCTCAAGCTAGGTCCCAAACACTGGCTACGCACTCCCTGTGTAGCACTCCACTGCTCTTCAGCTAGGTCCCAAACACTGGCTACGCACTCCATGTGCAGCGCTCCGCTGCTCTCGAGCTAGGTCCCGAACACCGGCTACGCCCTCCCTGTGCAGCGCTCCGCTGCTCTTGAGCTAGGTGCCAAACACTGGCTACACACTCCCAGTGCAGCGCTCCGCTGCTCTTGAGCTAGATCACAAACACGGGCTACGCACTCCCTGTGCAGCGCTCTGCTGCTCTCGAGCTAGGTCCCAAACACTGGCAACACACTCCCTCGCTGTGCAGCGCTCTGCTGCTCTCGAGCTAGATCCCAAACACTGGCTAGGCACTCCCTGTGCAGTGCTCCGCTGCTCTCGAGCTAGGTCCCAAACACTGGCTAGGCACTCCCTGTGCAGCGGAACGCTGCTCTCGAGCTAGATCCCGAACACTGGTTAGGCACTCCCTGTGCAGCGCTCCGCTGCTCTCGAGTTAGGACCCGAACACTGGCTACGCACTTCCTGTGCAGCACTCCGCTGTTCTCGAGCTAGATCACAAACACTGGCTACGCACTCCCTGTGCAGTGCTCCGCTGCTCTCGAGCCTTGTCCCAAACACTGGCAACACACTCCCTGTCCAGCGCTCTGCTGCTCTCGAGCTAGATCCAAAACACTGGCTAGGCACTCCCTTTGGAGCGCTCCGCTGCTCTCGAGCTAGATCCCAAACACTGGCTAGGCACTCCCTGTGCAGTGCTCTGCTTCTCTCGAGCTAGTTCTCGAAACACTGGCTATGTATTCCCTGTACAGCGCTCTGCTGCTCTTGAGCTAGGTCCCAAACACTGGCTACACACTCCCAGTGCAGCGCTCCGCTGCTCTCGAGCTAGATCACAAACACTGGCTACGCACTCCCTGTGCAGCGCTCCGCTGCTCTCGAGCTAGGTCCCAAACACTGGCTATGCACTCCCTGTGCAGCACTCCACTGCTCTCGAGCTAAGTCCCAAACACTGGCTACGCACTCCATGTGCAGCGCTCCGCTGCTCTCGAGCTAGGTCCCGAACACCGGCTATGCCCTCCCCGTGCAGCGCTCTGCTGCTCTCGAGCTAGGTCCCAAACACTGGCTAGGCATTCCCTGTGCAGAGCTCCGCTGCTCCCGAGCTAGGTCCCAAACACTGGCTACGCACTCCCTGTGCAGCGCTCCACTGCTCTCGAACTAGAGAGACCCCAAACACTGGCTACGAACTCCCTGTGCAGCGCTCTGCTACTCTCGAGCTAGATCCCAAACACTCTGCTGCTCTCGAGCTAGATCCCAAACACTGGCTACACACTCCCTGTGCATCGCTCTTACGCACTCCCTGCTAGGTCCCAAAGACTGGCTACGCACTGCCTGTGCAGTGCTTCTCTGCTCTTGAGCTAGCTCCCAAACACTGGCTACGCACTCCCTGTGCAGCGCTCCGCTGCTCTCGAGCTACATCACAAACACGGGCTATGCACACCCTGTCCAGTGCTCCGCTGCTCTTGAGCTAGGTCCCAAACACGGGCTACGCACTCCCTGTGCAACGCTCTGCTGCTCTCAAGCTAGGTCCCAAACACTGGCAACACACTCCCTCGCTGTGCAGCGCTCTGCTGCTCTCGAGCTAGATCCCAAACACTGGCTAGGCACTCCCTGTGCAGTGCTCCGCTGCTCTCAAGCTAGGTCCCAAACACTGGCTACACACTCCATGTGCAGCGCTCCGCTGCTCTCGAGCTAGGTCCCAAACACTGGCTAGGCACTCCCTGTGCAGTGGAACGCTGCTCTCGAGCTAGATCCCGAACACTGGCTATGCACTCCGTGTGCAGCGCTCCGCTGCTCTCGAGTTAGGACCCGAACACTGGCTACGCACTTCCTGTGCAGCACTCCGCTGCTCTGGAGCTAGGTCCCAAACACTGGCTATGCACTCCCAGTGCAGCACTCTGCTGTTCTCGAGCTAGATCACAAACACTGGCTATGCACTCCCTGTGCAGTGCTCCGCTGCTCTCGAGCCTTGTCCCAAACACTGGCAACACACTCCCTGTGCAGCACTCCACTGCTCTCAAGCTAGCTCCCAAACACTGGCTACGCACTCCAAGTGCAGCGCTCCGCTGCTCTCGAGCTAGGTCCCGAACACCGGCTACTCCCTCCCTGTGCAGCGCTCTGCTGCTCTCGAGCTAGGTCCCGAACACTGGCAACACACTCCCTGTCCAGCGCTCTGCTGCTCTCGAGCTAGATCCCAAACACTGGCTAGGCACTCCCTTTGGAGCGCTCCTCTGCTCTCAAGCTAGATCCCGAACACTGGCTAGGCACTCCCTGTGCAGTGTCCCGCTGTTCTCGAGCTAGGTCCCAAACACTGGCTACGCACTCCCTGTGCAGCACTCCACTGCTCTCAAGCTAGATCACAAACACTGGCTACGCACTCCCTGTGCAGCGCTCCGCTGCTCTGAGCTAGGTCCCAAACACTGGCTACACACTCCATGTGCAGCGCTCCGCTGCTCTCGAGCTAGGTCCCAAACACTGGCTAGGCACTCCCTGTGCAGTGGAACGCTGCTCTCGAGCTAGATCCCGAACACTGGCTAGGCACTCCGTGTGCAGCGCTCCGCTGCTCTCGAGTTATGACCCGAACACTGGCTACGCACTTCCTGTGCAGCACTCCGCTGTTCTCGAGCTAGATCACAAACACTGGCTACGCACTCCCTGTGCAGTGCTCCGCTGCTCTCGAGCCTTGTCCCAAACACTGGCAACACACTCCCTGTCCAGCGCTCTGCTGCTCTCGAGCTAGATCCAAAACACTGGCTAGGCACTCCCTTTGGAGCGCTCCGCTGCACTCGAGCTAGATCCCAAACACTGGCTAGGCACTCCCTGTGCAGTGCTCTGCTTCTCTCGAGCTAGTTCTCAAAACACTGGCTATGTATTCCCTGTACAGCGCTCCGCTGCTCTTGAGCTAGGTCCCAAACACTGGCTACACACTCCCAGTGCAGCGCTCCGCTGCTCTCGAGCTAGATCACAAACACTGGCTACGCACTCCCTGTGCAGCGCTCCGCTGCTCTCGAGCTAGGTCCCAAACACTGGCAACACACTCCCTGTCCAGCGCTCTGCTGCTCTCGAGCTAGATCCCAAACACTGGCTAGGCACTCCCTTTGAAGCGCTCCTCTGCTCTCAAGCTAGATCCCGAACACTGGCTAGGCACTCCCTGTGCAGTGCTCCGCTGCTCTCGAGCTAGGTCCCAAACACTGGCTATGCACTCCCTGTGTAGCACTCCACTGCTCTTGAGCTAGGTCCCAAACACTGGCTGCGCACTCCATGTGCAGCGCTCTGCTGCTCTCGAGCTAGGTCCCGAACACCGGCTAAGCCCTAACTGTGCAGCGCTCTGCTGCTTTCGAGCTAGGTCCCAAACACTGGCTACACACTCCCAGTGCAGCGCTCCGCTGCTCTCGAGCTAGATCACAAACACTGGCTACGCACTCCCTGTGCAGAGCTCCGCTGCTCTCGAGCTAGGTCCCAAACACTGGCAACACACTCCCTGTCCAGCGCTCTGCTGCTCTCGAGCTAGATCCCAAACACTGGCTAGGCACTCCCTTTGGAGCGCTCCTCTGCTCTCAAGCTAGATCCCGAACACTGGCTAGGCACTCCCTGTGCAGTGTCCCGCTGTTCTCGAGCTAGGTCCCAAACACTGGCTACGCACTCCCTGTGCAGCACCCCACTGCTCTCAAGCTAGATCACAAACACTGGCTACGCACTCCCTGTGCAGCGCTCCTCTGCTCTCAAGCTAGATCCCGAACACTGGCTAGGCACTCCCTGTGCAGTGTCCCGCTGTTCTCGAGCTAGGTCCCAAACACTGGCTACGCACTCCCTGTGCAGCACTCCACTGCTCTCAAGCTAGCTCCCAAACACTGGCTATGCACTCCAAGTGCAGCGCTCCGCTGCTCTCGAGCTAGGTCCCGAACACCGGCTACTCCCTCCCTGTGCAGCGCTCTGCTGCTCTCGAGCTAGGTCCCGAACACTGGCTAGGCACTCCCTGTGCAGCACTCCACTGCTCCCGAGCTAGGTCCCAAACACTGGCTACGCACTCCCTGTGCAGCGCTCCGCTGCTCTCGAGCTAGGTCCCAAACACTGGCTACGTACTCCCTGTGCTGCGCTCCGCTGCTCTTGAGCTAGATAGACCCCAAACACGGCTACGCACTCCCTTTGCAGCGCTCTGCTGCTCTCGAACTAGATAGAGCCGAAACACTGACAACGCACTCCCTGTCCAGCGCTCCGCTGCTCTCGAGCTACATCCCAAACACTGGCTATGCACTCCCTGTGCAGCACTCCACTGCTTTTGAGCTAGGTCCCGAACACTGGCTACGCACTCCCTGTGCAGTGCTCAACTGCTCTCGAGCTGGGTCCCAAACACTGGCTAAACATTCCCTGTGCAGCACTCCACTGCTCTCGAGCTAAGTCCCAAACACTGGCTACGCACTCCATGTGCAGCGCTCAGCTGCTCTCGAGCTAGGTCCAGAACACCGGCTACGCCCTCCCCGTGCAGCGCTCTGCTGCTCTCGAGCTAGGTCCCGAACACTGGCTAGGCACTCCCGTGCAGCGCTCCGCTGCTCCCGAGCTAGGTCCCAAACACTGGCTACGCACTCCCTGTGCAGCGCTCCGCTGCTCTCGAGCTAGGTCCCAAACACTGGCAACACACTCCCTCACTGTGCAGCGCTCTGCTGCTCTTGAGCTAGATCCCAAACACTGGCTAGGCACTCCCTGTGCAGTGCTCCGCTGCTCTCGAGCTAGGTCCCAAACACTGGCTACGTACTCCATGTGCAGCGCTCCGCTGCTCTCGAGCTAGGTCCGAAACACTGGCTACGCCCTCCCTGTGCAGTGCTCCGCTGCTCTCGAGCTAGGTCCCGAACACCGGCTAGGCACTCGCTGTTCAGCACTCAGCTTCTCTTGATCTAGGTCCTGAACACTGGCTACACACTCCCTCTGCAGAGCTCTGTTGCTCTTGAGCTAGGTCCCAAACACTGGCTACACACTCCCGTGCAGCGCTCCGCTGCTCCCGAGCTAGGTCCCAAACACTGGCTACGCACTCCCTGTGCAGCGCTCCGCTGCTCTCGAGCTAGGTCCCAAACACTGGCAACACACTCCCTCACTGTGCAGCGCTCTGCTGCTCTTGAGCTAGATCCCAAACACTGGCTAGGCACTCCCTTTGGAGCGCTCCTCTGCTCTCAAGCTAGATCCCGAACACTGGCTAGGCACTCCCTGTGCAGTGCTCCGCTGCTCTCGAGCTAGGTCCCAAACACTGGCTATGCACTCCCTGTGCAGCACTCCACTGCTCTCGAGCTAAGTCCCAAACACTGGCTACGCACTCCATGTGCAGCGATCCGCTGCTCTCGAGCTAGATCCCGAACACCTGCTACGCCCTCCCCGTGCAGCGCTCTGCTGCTCTCGAGCTAGGTCCCGAACACTGGCTAGGCATTCCCTGTGCAGCTCTCCGCTGCTCCCGAGCTAGGTCCCAAACATTGGCTACGCACTCCCTGTGCAGCGCTCCGCTGCTCTCGAGCTAGAGAGACCCCAAACACTGGCTACGCACTCCCTGTGCAGCGCTCTGCTACTCTCGAGCTAGATCCCAAACACTCTGCTGCTCTCAAGCTAAATCCCAAACACTGGCTACACACTCCCTGTGCATCGCTCTTACGCACTCCCTGCTAGGTCCCAAAGACTGGCTACGCACTGCCTGTGCAGGGCTTCTCTGCTCTTGAGCTAGCTCCCAAACACTGGCTACGCACTCCCTGTGCAGCGCTCCGCTGCTCTCGAGCTACATCACAAACACGGGCTATGCACACCCTGTCCAGTGCTCCGTTGCTCTCGAGCTAGGTCCCAAACACGGGCTACGCACTCCCTGTGCAGCGCTCTGCTGCTCTCGAGCTAGGTCCCAAACACTGGCAACACACTCCCTCGCTGTGCAGCGCTCTGCTGCTCTCGAGCTAGATCCCAAACACTGGCTAGGCACTCCCTGTGCAGTGCTCCGCTGCTCTCGAGCTAGGTCCCAAACACTGGCTAGGCACTCCCTGTGCAGCGGAACGCTGCTCTCGAGCTAGATCCCGAACACTGGTTAGGCACTCCCTGTGCAGCGCTCCGCTGCTCTCGAGTTAGGACCCGAACATTGGCTACGCACTTCCTGTGCAGCACTCCGCTGTTCTCGAGCTAGATCACAAACACTGGCTACGCACTCCCTGTGCAGTGCTCCGCTGCTCTCGAGCCTTGTCCCAAACACTGGCAACACACTCCCTGTCCAGCGCTCTGCTGCTCTCGAGCTAGATCCAAAACACTGGCTAGGCACTCCCTTTGGAGCGCTCCGCTGCTCTCGAGCTAGATCCCAAACACTGGCTAGGCACTCCCTGTGCAGTGCTCTGCTTCTCTCGAGCTAGTTCTCGAAACACTGGCTATGTATTCCCTGTACAGCGCTCTGCTGCTCTTGAGCTAGGTCCCAAACACTGGCTACACACTCCCAGTGCAGCGCTCCGCTGCTCTCGAGCTAGATCACAAACACTGGCTACGCACTCCCTGTGCAGCGCTCCGCTGCTCTCGAGCTAGGTCCCAAACACTGGCTATGCACTCCCTGTGCAGCACTCCACTGCTCTCGAGCTAAGTCCCAAACACTGGCTACGCACTCCATGTGCAGCGCTCCGCTGCTCTCGAGCTAGGTCCCGAACACCGGCTATGCCCTCCCCGTGCAGCGCTCTGCTGCTCTCGAGCTAGGTCCCAAACACTGGCTAGGCATTCCCTGTGCAGAGCTCCGCTGCTCCCGAGCTAGGTCCCAAACACTGGCTACGCACTCCCTGTGCAGCGCTCCGCTGCTCTCGAGCTAGAGAGACCCCAAACACTGGCTACGAACTCCCTGTGCAGCGCTCTGCTACTCTCGAGCTAGATCCCAAACACTCTGCTGCTCTCGAGCTAGATCCCAAACACTGGCTACACACTCCCTGTGCATCGCTCTTACGCACTCCCTGCTAGGTCCCAAAGACTGGCTACGCACTGCCTGTGCAGTGCTTCTCTGCTCTTGAGCTAGCTCCCAAACACTGGCTACGCACTCCCTGTGCAGCGCTCCGCTGCTCTTGAGCTACATCACAAACACGGGCTATGCACACCCTGTCCAGTGCTCCGCTGCTCTTGAGCTAGGTCCCAAACACGGGCTACGCACTCCCTGTGCAACGCTCTGCTGCTCTCAAGCTAGGTCCCAAACACTGGCAACACACTCCCTCACTGTGCAGCGCTCTGCTGCTCTCGAGCTAGATCCCAAACACTGGCTAGGCACTCCCTGTGCAGTGCTCCGCTGCTCTCAAGCTAGGTCCCAAACACTGGCTACACACTCCATGTGCAGCGCTCCGCTGCTCTCGAGCTAGGTCCCAAACACTGGCTAGGCACTCCCTGTGCAGTGGAACGCTGCTCTCGAGCTAGATCCCGAACACTGGCTAGGCACTCCGTGTGCAGCGCTCCGCTGCTCTCGAGTTAGGACCCGAACACTGGCTACGCACTTCCTGTGCAGCACTCCGCTGCTCTGGAGCTAGGTCCCAAACACTGGCTATGCACTCCCAGTGCAGCACTCTGCTGTTCTCGAGCTAGATCACAAACACTGGCTACGCACTCCCTGTGCAGTGCTCCGCTGCTCTCGAGCCTTGTCCCAAACACTGGCAACACACTCCCTGTCCAGCGCTCTGCTGCTCTCGAGCTAGATACAAAACACTGGCTAGGCACTCCCTTTGGAGCGCTCCGCTGCTCTCGAGCTAGATCCCAAACACTGGCTAGCCACTCCCTGTGCAGTGCTCTGCTTCTCTCGAGCTAGTTCTCGAAACACTGGCTATGTATTCCCTGTACAGCGCTCCGCTGCTCTTGAGCTAGGTCCCAAACACTGGCTACACACTCCCAGTGCAGCGCTCCGCTGCTCTCGAGCTAGATCACAAACACTGGCTACGCACTCCCTGTGCAGCGCTCCGCTGCTCTCGAGCTAGGTCCCAAACACTGGCAACACACTCCCTGTCCAGCGCTCTGCTGCTCTCGAGCTAGATCCCAAACAATGGCTAGGCACTCCCTTTGAAGCGCTCCTCTGCTCTCAAGCTAGATCCCGAACACTGGCTAGGCACTCCCTGTGCAGTGCTCCGCTGCTCTCGAGCTAGGTCCCAAACACTGGCTATGCACTCCCTGTGTAGCACTCCACTGCTCTTGAGCTAGGTCCCAAACACTGGCTACGCACTCCATGTGCAGCGCTCCGCTGCTCTCGAGCTAGGTCCCGAACACCGGCTAAGCCCTCCCTGTGCAGCGCTCTGCTGCTTTCGAGCTAGGTCCCAAACACTGGCTACACACTCCCAGTGCAGCGCTCCGCTGCTCTCGAGCTAGATCACAAACACTGGCTACGCACTCCCTGTGCATCGCTCCGCTGCTCTCGAGCTAGGTCCCAAACACTGGCAACACACTCCCTGTCCAGCGCTCTGCTGCTCTCGAGCTAGATCCCAAACACTGGCTAGGCACTCCCTTTGGAGCGCTCCTCTGCTCTCAAGCTAGATCCCGAACACTGGCTAGGCACTCCCTGTGCAGTGTCCCGCTGTTCTCGAGCTAGGTCCCAAACACTGGCTACGCACTCCCTGTGCAGCACTCCACTGCTCTCAAGCTAGCTCCCAAACACTGGCTACGCACTCCATGTGCAGCGCTCCGCTGCTCTCGAGCTAGGTCCCGAACACCGGCTACTCCCTCCCTGTGCAGCGCTCTGCTGCTCTCGAGCTAGGTCCCGAACACTGGCTAGGCACTCCCTGTACAGCACTCCGCTGCTCCCGAGCTAGGTCCCAAACACCGGCTACGCACTCCCTGTGCAGCGCTCCGCTGCTCTCAAGCTAGGTCCCAAACACTGGCTACGCACTCCCTGTGTAGCACTCCACTGCTCTTCAGCTAGGTCCCAAACACTGGCTACGCACTCCATGTGCAGCGCTCCGCTGCTCTCGAGCTAGGTCCCGAACACCGGCTACGCCCTCCCTGTGCAGCGCTCCGCTGCTCTTGAGCTAGGTGCCAAACACTGGCTACACACTCCCAGTGCAGCGCTCCGCTGCTCTTGAGCTAGATCACAAACACGGGCTACGCACTCCCTGTGCAGCGCTCTGCTGCTCTCGAGCTAGGTCCCAAACACTGGCAACACACTCCCTCGCTGTGCAGCGCTCTGCTGCTCTCGAGCTAGATCCCAAACACTGGCTAGGCACTCCCTGTGCAGTGCTCCGCTGCTCTCGAGCTAGGTCCCAAACACTGGCTAGGCACTCCCTGTGCAGCGGAACGCTGCTCTCGAGCTAGATCCCGAACACTGGTTAGGCACTCCCTGTGCAGCGCTCCGCTGCTCTCGAGTTAGGACCCGAACACTGGCTACGCACTTCCTGTGCAGCACTCCGCTGTTCTCGAGCTAGATCACAAACACTGGCTACGCACTCCCTGTGCAGTGGTCCGCTGCTCTCGAGCCTTGTCCCAAACACTGGCAACACACTCCCTGTCCAGCGCTCTGCTGCTCTCGAGCTAGATCCAAAACACTGGCTAGGCACTCCCTTTGGAGCGCTCCGCTGCTCTCGAGCTAGATCCCAAACACTGGCTAGGCACTCCCTGTGCAGTGCTCTGCTTCTCTCGAGCTAGTTCTCGAAACACTGGCTATGTATTCCCTGTACAGCGCTCTGCTGCTCTTGAGCTAGGTCCCAAACACTGGCTACACACTCCCAGTGCAGCGCTCCGCTGCTCTCGAGCTAGATCACAAACACTGGCTACGCACTCCCTGTGCAGCGCTCCGCTGCTCTCGAGCTAGGTCCCAAACACTGGCTATGCACTCCCTGTGCAGCACTCCACTGCTCTCGAGCTAAGTCCCAAACACTGGCTACGCACTCCATGTGCAGCGCTCCGCTGCTCTCGAGCTAGGTCCCGAACACCGGCTATGCCCTCCCCGTGCAGTGCTCTGCTGCTCTCGAGCTAGGTCCCAAACACTGGCTAGGCATTCCCTGTGCAGAGCTCCGCTGCTCCCGAGCTAGGTCCCAAACACTGGCTACGCACTCCCTGTGCAGCGCTCCACTGCTCTCGAGCTAGAGAGACCCCAAACACTGGCTACGAACTCCCTGTGCAGCTCTCTGCTACTCTCGAGCTAGATCCCAAACACTCTGCTGCTCTCGAGCTAGATCCCAAACACTGGCTACACACTCCCTGTGCATCGCTCTTACGCACTCCCTGCTAGGTCCCAAAGACTGGCTACGCACTGCCTGTGCAGTGCTTCTCTGCTCTTGAGCTAGCTCCCAAACACTGGCTACGCACTCCCTGTGCAGCGCTCCGCTGCTCTCGAGCTACATCACAAACACGGGCTATGCACACCCTGTCCAGTGCTCCGCTGCTCTTGAGCTAGGTCCCAAACACGGGCTACGCACTCCCTGTGCAACGCTCTGCTGCTCTCAAGCTAGGTCCCAAACACTGGCAACACACTCCCTCGCTGTGCAGCGCTCTGCTGCTCTCGAGCTAGATCCCAAACACTGGCTAGGCACTCCCTGTGCAGTGCTCCGCTGCTCTCAAGCTAGGTCCCAAACACTGGCTACACACTCCATGTGCAGCGCTCCGCTGCTCTCGAGCTAGGTCCCAAACACTGGCTAGGCACTCCCTGTGCAGTGGAACGCTGCTCTCGAGCTAGATCCCGAACACTGGCTAGGCACTCCGTGTGCAGCGCTCCGCTGCTCTCGAGTTAGGACCCGAACACTGGCTACGCACTTCCTGTGCAGCACTCCGCTGCTCTGGAGCTAGGTCCCAAACACTGGCTATGCACTCCCAGTGCATCACTCTGCTGTTCTCGAGCTAGATCACAAACACTGGCTACGCACTCCCTGTGCAGTGCTCCGCTGCTCTCGAGCCTTGTCCCAAACACTGGCAACACACTCCCTGTGCAGCACTCCACTGCTCTCAAGCTAGCTCCCAAACACTGGCTACGCACTCCAAGTGCAGCGCTCCGCTGCTCTCGAGCTAGGTCCCGAACACCGGCTACTCCCTCCCTGTGCAGCGCTCTGCTGCTCTCGAGCTAGGTCCCGAACACTGGCTAGGCACTCCCTGTGCAGCACTCCGCTGCTCCCGAGCTAGGTCCCAAACACTGGCTACGCACTCCCTGTGCAGCGCTCCGCTGCTCTCGAGCTAGGTCCCAAACACTGGCTACGTACTCCCTGTGCTGCGCTCCGCTGCTCTTGAGCTAGATAGACCCCAAACACGGCTACGCACTCCCTTTGCAGCGCTCTGCTGCTCTCGAACTAGATAGAGCCGAAACACTGACAACGCACTCCCTGTCCAGCGCTCCGCTGCTCTCGAGCTACATCCCAAACACTGGCTATGCACTCCCTGTGCAGCACTCCACTGCTCTCGAGCTAGGTCCCGAACACTGGCTACGCACTCCCTGTGCAGTGCTCAACTGCTCTCGAGCTGGGTCCCAAACACTGGCTAAACATTCCCTGTGCAGCACTCCACTGCTCTCGAGCTAAGTCCCAAACACTGGCTACGCACTCCATGTGCAGCGCTCCGCTGCTCTCGAGCTAGGTCCAGAACACCGGCTACGCCCTCCCCGTGCAGCGCTCTGCTGCTCTCGAGCTAGGTCCCGAACACTGGCTAGGCACTCCCGTGCAGCGCTCCGCTGCTCCCGAGCTAGGTCCCAAACACTGGCTACGCACTCCCTGTGCAGCGCTCCGCTGCTCTCGAGCTAGGTCCCAAACACTGGCAACACACTCCCTCACTGTGCAGCGCTCTGCTGCTCTTGAGCTAGATCCCAAACACTGGCTAGGCACTCCCTGTGCAGTGCTCCGCTGCTCTCGAGCTAGGTCCCAAACACTGGCTACGTACTCCATGTGCAGCGCTCCGCTGCTCTCGAGCTAGGTCCGAAACACTGGCTACGCCCTCCCTGTGCAGTGCTCCGCTGCTCTCGAGCTAGGTCCCGAACACCGGCTAGGCACTCGCTGTTCAGCACTCAGCTTCTCTTGAGCTAGGTCCTGAACACTGGCTACACACTCCCTCTGCAGAGCTCTGTTGCTCTTGAGCTAGGTCCCAAACACTGGCTACACACTCCCATGCAGCACTCCGCTGCTCCCGAGCTAGGTCCCAAACACTGGCTACGCACTCCCTGTGCAGCGCTCCGCTGCTCTCGAGCTAGGTCCCAAACACTGGCAACACACTCCCTCACTGTGCAGCGCTCTGCTGCTCTTGAGCTAGATCCCAAACACTGGCTAGGCACTCCCTTTGGAGCGCTCCTCTGCTCTCAAGCTAGATCCCGAACACTGGCTAGGCACTCCCTGTGCAGTGCTCCGCTGCTCTCGAGCTAGGTCCCAAACACTGGCTATGCACTCCCTGTGCAGCACTCCACTGCTCTCGAGCTAAGTCCCAAACACTGGCTACGCACTCCATGTGCAGCGCTCCGCTGCTCTCGAGCTAGATCCCAAACACCTGCTACGCCCTCCCCATGCAGCGCTCTGCTGCTCTCGAGCTAGGTCCCGAACACTGGCTAGGCATTCCCTGTGCAGCTCTCCGCTGCTCCCGAGCTAGGTCCCAAACATTGGCTACGCACTCCCTGTGCAGCGCTCCGCTGCTCTCGAGCTAGAGAGACCCCAAACACTGGCTACGCCCTCCCTGTGCAGCGCTCTGCTACTCTCGAGCTAGATCCCAAACACTCTGCTGCTCTCAAGCTAAATCCCAAACACTGGCTACACACTCCCTGTGCATCGCTCTTACGCACTCCCTGCTAGGTCCCAAAGACTGGCTACGCACTGCCTGTGCAGGGCTTCTCTGCTCTTGAGCTAGCTCCCAAACACTGGCTACGCACTCCCTGTGCAGCGCTCCGCTGCTCTCGAGCTACATCACAAACACGGGCTATGCACACCCTGTCCAGTGCTCCGCTGCTCTCGAGCTAGGTCCCAAACACGGGCTACGCACTCCCTGTGCAGCGCTCTGCTGCTCTGGAGCTAGGTCCCAAACACTGGCAACACACTCCCTCGCTGTGCAGCGCTCTGCTGCTCTCGAGCTAGATCCCAAACACTGGCTAGGCACTCCCTGTGCAGTGCTCCGCTGCTCTCGAGCTAGGTCCCAAACACTGGCTAGGCACTCCCTGTGCAGCGGAACGCTGCTCTCGAGCTAGATCCCGAACACTGGTTAGGCACTCCCTGTGCAGCGCTCCGCTGCTCTCGAGTTAGGACCCGAACACTGGCTACGCACTTCCTGTGCAGCACTCCGCTGTTCTCGAGCTAGATCACAAACACTGGCTACGCACTCCCTGTGCAGTGCTCTGCTGCTCTCGAGCCTTGTCCCAAACACTGGCAACACACTCCCTGTCCAGCGCTCTGCTGCTCTCGAGCTAGATCCAAAACACTGGCTAGGCACTCCCTTTGGAGCGCTCCTCTGCTCTCGAGCTAGATCCCAAACACTGGCTACGCACTCCCTGTGCAGTGCTCTGCTGCTCTCGAGCCTTGTCCCAAACACTGGCAACACACTCCCTGTCCAGCGCTCTGCTGCTCTCGAGCTAGATCCAAAACACTGGCTAGGCACTCCCTTTGGAGCGCTCCGCTGCTCTTGAGCTAGGTCCCAAACACGGGCTACGCACTCCCTGTGCAACGCTCTGCTGCTCTCAAGCTAGGTCCCAAACACTGGCAACACACTCCCTCACTGTGCAGCGCTCTGCTGCTCTCGAGCTAGATCCCAAACACTGGCTAGGCACTCCCTGTGCAGTGCTCCGCTGCTCTCAAGCTAGGTCCCAAACACTGGCTACACACTCCATGCGCAGCGCTCCGCTGCTCTCGAGCTAGGTCCCAAACACTGGCTAGGCACTCCCTGTGCAGTGGAACGCTGCTCTCGAGCTAGATCCCGAACACTGGCTAGGCACTCCGTGTGCAGCGCTCCGCTGCTCTCGAGTTAGGACCCGAACACTGGCTACGCACTTCCTGTGCAGCACTCCGCTGCTCTGGAGCTAGGTCCCAAACACTGGCTATGCACTCCCAGTGCAGCACTCTGCTGTTCTCGAGCTAGATCACAAACACTGGCTACGCACTCCCTGTGCAGTGCTCCGCTGCTCTCGAGCCTTGTCCCAAACACTGGCAACACACTCCCTGTCCAGCGCTCTGCTGCTCTCGAGCTAGATACAAAACACTGGCTAGGCACTCCCTTTGGAGCGCTCCGCTGCTCTCGAGCTAGATCCCAAACACTGGCTAGGCACTCCCTGTGCAGTGCTCTGCTTCTCTCGAGCTAGTTCTCGAAACACTGGCTATGTATTCCCTGTACAGCGCTCCGCTGCTCTTGAGCTAGGTCCCAAACACTGGCTACACACTCCCAGTGCAGCGCTCCGCTGCTCTCGAGCTAGATCACAAACACTGGCTACGCACTCCCTGTGCAGCGCTCCGCTGCTCTCGAGCTAGGTCCCAAACACTGGCAACACACTCCCTGTCCAGCGCTCTGCTTCTCTCGAGCTAGATCCCAAACAATGGCTAGGCACTCCCTTTGAAGCGCTCCTCTGCTCTCAAGCTAGATCCCGAACACTGGCTAGGCACTCCCTGTGCAGTGCTCCGCTGCTCTCGAGCTAGGTCCCAAACACTGGCTATGCACTCCCTGTGTAGCACTCCACTGCTCTTGAGCTAGGTCCCAAACACTGGCTACGCACTCCATGTGCAGCGCTCCGCTGCTCTCGAGCTAGGTCCCGAACACCGGCTAAGCCCTCCCTGTGCAGCGCTCTGCTGCTTTCGAGCTAGGTCCCAAACACTGGCTACACACTCCCAGTGCAGCGCTCCGCTGCACTCGAGCTAGATCACAAACACTGGCTACGCACTCCCTGTGCAGCGCTCCGCTGCTCTCGAGCTAGGTCCCAAACACTGGCAACACACTCCCTGTCCAGCGCTCTGCTGCTCTCGAGCTAGATCCCAAACACTGGCTAGGCACTCCCTTTGGAGCGCTCCTCTGCTCTCAAGCTAGATCCCGAACACTGGCTAGGCACTCCCTGTGCAGTGTCCCGCTGTTCTCGAGCTAGGTCCCAAACACTGGCTACGCACTCCCTGTGCAGCACTCCACTGCTCTCAAGCTAGCTCCCAAACACTGGCTACGCACTCCATGTGCAGCGCTCCGCTGCTCTCGAGCTAGGTGCCGAACACCGGCTACTCCCTCCCTGTGCAGCGCTCTGCTGCTCTCGAGCTAGGTCCCGAACACTGGCTAGGCACTCCCTGTACAGCACTCCGCTGCTCCCAAGCTAGGTCCCAAACACCGGCTACGCACTCCCTGTGCAGCGCTCCGCTGCTCTCAAGCTAGGTCCCAAACACTGGCTACGCACTCCCTGTGTAGCACTCCACTGCTCTTCAGCTAGGTCCCAAACACTGGCTACGCACTCCATTTGCAGCGCTCCGCTGCTCTCGAGCTAGGTCCCGAACACCGGCTACGCCCTCCCTGTGCAGCGCTCCGCTGCTCTTGAGCTAGGTGCCAAACACTGGCTACACACTCCCAGTGCAGCGCTCCGCTGCTCTTGAGCTAGATCACAAACACGGGCTACGCACTCCCTGTGCAGCGCTCTGCTGCTCTCGAGCTAGGTCCCAAACACTGGCAACACACTCCCTCGCTGTGCAGCGCTCTGCTGCTCTCGAGCTAGATCCCAAACACTGGCTAGGCACTCCCTGTGCAGTGCTCCGCTGCTCTCGAGCTAGGTCCCAAACACTGGCTAGGCACTCCCTGTGCAGCGGAACGCTGCTCTCGAGCTAGATCCCGAACACTGGTTAGGCACTCCCTGTGCAGCGCTCCGCTGCTCTCGAGTTAGGACCCGAACACTGGCTACGCACTTCCTGTGCAGCACTCCGCTGTTCTCGAGCTAGATCACAAACACTGGCTACACACTCCCAGTGCAGCGCTCCGCTGCTCTCGAGCTAGATCACAAACACTGGCTACGCACTCCCTGTGCAGCGCTCCGCTGCTCTCGAGCTAGGTCCCAAACACTGGCAACACACTCCCTGTCCAGCGCTCTGCTTCTCTCGAGCTAGATCCCAAACAATGGCTAGGCACTCCCTTTGAAGCGCTCCTCTGCTCTCAAGCTAGATCCCGAACACTGGCTAGGCACTCCCAGTGCAGCGCTCCGCTGCTCTCGAGCTAGATCACAAACACTGGCTACGCACTCCCTGTGCAGCGCTCCGCTGCTCTCGAGCTAGGTCCCAAACACTGGCAACACACTCCCTGTCCAGCGCTCTGCTTCTCTCGAGCTAGATCCCAAACAATGGCTAGGCACTCCCTTTGAAGCGCTCCTCTGCTCTCAAGCTAGATCCCGAACACTGGCTAGGCACTCCCTGTGCAGTGCTCCGCTGCTCTCGAGCTAGGTCCCAAACACTGGCTATGCACTCCCTGTACAGCGCTCCGCTGCTCTTGAGCTAGGTCCCAAACACTGGCTACACACTCCCAGTGCAGCGCTCCGCTGCTCTCGAGCTAGATCACAAACACTGGCTACGCACTCCCTGTGCAGCGCTCCGCTGCTCTCGAGCTAGGTCCCAAACACTGGCAACACACTCCCTGTCCAGCGCTCTGCTTCTCTCGAGCTAGATCCCAAACAATGGCTAGGCACTCCCTTTGAAGCGCTCCTCTGCTCTCAAGCTAGATCCCGAACACTGGCTAGGCACTCCCTGTGCAGTGCTCCGCTGCTCTCGAGCTAGGTCCCAAACACTGGCTATGCACTCCCTGTGTAGCACTCCACTGCTCTTGAGCTAGGTCCCAAACACTGGCTACGCACTCCATGTGCAGCGCTCCGCTGCTCTCGAGCTAGGTCCCGAACACCGGCTAAGCCCTCCCTGTGCAGCGCTCTGCTGCTTTCGAGCTAGGTCCCAAACACTGGCTACACACTCCCAGTGCAGCGCTCCGCTGCACTCGAGCTAGATCACAAACACTGGCTACGCACTCCCTGTGCAGCGCTCCGCTGCTCTCGAGCTAGGTCCCAAACACTGGCAACACACTCCCTGTCCAGCGCTCTGCTGCTCTCGAGCTAGATCCCAAACACTGGCTAGGCACTCCCTTTGGAGCGCTCCTCTGCTCTCAAGCTAGATCCCGAACACTGGCTAGGCACTCCCTGTGCAGTGTCCCGCTGTTCTCGAGCTAGGTCCCAAACACTGGCTACGCACTCCCTGTGCAGCACTCCACTGCTCTCAAGCTAGCTCCCAAACACTGGCTACGCACTCCATGTGCAGCGCTCCGCTGCTCTCGAGCTAGGTGCCGAACACCGGCTACTCCCTCCCTGTGCAGCGCTCTGCTGCTCTCGAGCTAGGTCCCGAACACTGGCTAGGCACTCCCTGTACAGCACTCCGCTGCTCCCAAGCTAGGTCCCAAACACCGGCTACGCACTCCCTGTGCAGCGCTCCGCTGCTCTCAAGCTAGGTCCCAAACACTGGCTACGCACTCCCTGTGTAGCACTCCACTGCTCTTCAGCTAGGTCCCAAACACTGGCTACGCACTCCATGTGCAGCGCTCCGCTGCTCTCGAGCTAGGTCCCGAACACCGGCTACGCCCTCCCTGTGCAGCGCTCCGCTGCTCTTGAGCTAGGTGCCAAACACTGGCTACACACTCCCAGTGCAGCGCTCCGCTGCTCTTGAGCTAGATCACAAACACGGGCTACGCACTCCCTGTGCAGCGCTCTGCTGCTCTCGAGCTAGGTCCCAAACACTGGCAACACACTCCCTCGCTGTGCAGCGCTCTGCTGCTCTCGAGCTAGATCCCAAACACTGGCTAGGCACTCCCTGTGCAGTGCTCCGCTGCTCTCGAGCTAGGTCCCAAACACTGGCTAGGCACTCCCTGTGCAGCGGAACGCTGCTCTCGAGCTAGATCCCGAACACTGGTTAGGCACTCCCTGTGCAGCGCTCCGCTGCTCTCGAGTTAGGACCCGAACACTGGCTACGCACTTCCTGTGCAGCACTCCGCTGTTCTCGAGCTAGATCACAAACACTGGCTACGCACTCCCTGTGCAGTGCTCCGCTGCTCTCGAGCCTTGTCCCAAACACTGGCAACACACTCCCTGTCCAGCGCTCTGCTGCTCTCGAGCTAGATCCAAAACACTGGCTAGGCACTCCCTTTGGAGCGCTCCGCTGCTCTCGAGCTAGATCCCAAACACTGGCTAGGCACTCCCTGTGCAGTGCTCTGCTTCTCTCGAGCTAGTTCTCGAAACACTGGCTATGTATTCCCTGTACAGCGCTCTGCTGCTCTTGAGCTAGGTCCCAAACACTGGCTACACACTCCCAGTGCAGCGCTCCGCTGCTCTCGAGCTAGATCACAAACACTGGCTACGCACTCCCTGTGCAGCGCTCCGCTGCTCTCGAGCTAGGTCCCAAACACTGGCTATGCACTCCCTGTGCAGCACTCCACTGCTCTCGAGCTAAGTCCCAAACACTGGCTACGCACTCCATGTGCAGCGCTCCGCTGCTCTCGAGCTAGGTCCCGAACACCGGCTATGCCCTCCCCGTGCAGCGCTCTGCTGCTCTCGAGCTAGGTCCCAAACACTGGCTAGGCATTCCCTGTGCAGAGCTCCGCTGCTCCCGAGCTAGGTCCCAAACACTGGCTACGCACTCCCTGTGCAGCGCTCCGCTGCTCTCGAGCTAGAGAGACCCCAAACACTGGCTACGAACTCCCTGTGCAGCGCTCTGCTACTCTCGAGCTAGATCCCAAACACTCTGCTGCTCTCGAGCTAGATCCCAAACACTGGCTACACACTCCCTGTGCATCGCTCTTACACACTCCCTGCTAGGTCCCAAAGACTGGCTACGCACTGCCTGTGCAGTGCTTCTCTGCTCTTGAGCTAGCTCCCAAACACTGGCTACGCACTCCCTGTGCAGCGCTCCGCTGCTCTCGAGCTACATCACAAACACGGGCTATGCACACCCTGTCCAGTGCTCCGCTGCTCTTGAGCTAGGTCCCAAACACGGGCTACGCACTCCCTGTGCAACGCTCTGCTGCTCTCAAGCTAGGTCCCAAACACTGGCAACACACTCCCTCGCTGTGCAGCGCTCTGCTGCTCTCGAGCTAGATCCCAAACACTGGCTAGGCACTCCCTGTGCAGTGCTCCGCTGCTCTCAAGCTAGGTCCCAAACACTGGCTACACACTCCATGTGCAGCGCTCCGCTGCTCTCGAGCTAGGTCCCAAACACTGGCTAGGCACTCCCTGTGCAGTGGAACGCTGCTCTCGAGCTAGATCCCGAACACTGGCTAGGCACTCCGTGTGCAGCGCTCCGCTGCTCTCGAGTTAGGACCCGAACACTGGCTACGCACTTCCTGTGCAGCACTCCGCTGCTCTGGAGCTAGGTCCCAAACACTGGCTATGCACTCCCAGTGCAGCACTCTGCTGTTCTCGAGCTAGATCACAAACACTGGCTACGCACTCCCTGTGCAGTGCTCCGCTGCTCTCGAGCCTTGTCCCAAACACTGGCAACACACTCCCTGTCCAGCGCTCTGCTGCTCTCGAGCTAGATACAAAACACTGGCTAGGCACTCCCTTTGGAGCGCTCCGCTGCTCTCGAGCTAGATCCCAAACACTGGCTAGGCACTCCCTGTGCAGTGCTCTGCTTCTCTCGAGCTAGTTCTCGAAACACTGGCTATGTATTCCCTGTACAGCGCTCCGCTGCTCTTGAGCTAGGTCCCAAACACTGGCTACACACTCCCAGTGCAGCGCTCCGCTGCTCTCGAGCTAGATCACAAACACTGGCTACGCACTCCCTGTGCAGCGCTCCGCTGCTCTCGAGCTAGGTCCCAAACACTGGCAACACACTCCCTGTCCAGCGCTCTGCTGCTCTCGAGCTAGATCCCAAACAATGGCTAGGCACTCCCTTTGAAGCGCTCCTCTGCTCTCAAGCTAGATCCCGAACACTGGCTAGGCACTCCCTGTGCAGTGCTCCGCTGCTCTCGAGCTAGGTCCCAAACACTGGCTATGCACTCCCTGTGTAGCACTCCACTGCTCTTGAGCTAGGTCCCAAACACTGGCTACGCACTCCATGTGCAGCGCTCTGCTGCTCTCGAGCTAGGTCCCGAACACCGGCTAAGCCCTCCCTGTGCAGCGCTCTGCTGCTTTCGAGCTAGGTCCCAAACACTGGCTACACACTCCCAGTGCAGCGCTCCGCTGCTCTCGAGCTAGATCACAAACACTGGCTACGCACTCCCTGTGCAGCGCTCCGCTGCTCTCGAGCTAGGTCCCAAACACTGGCAACACACTCCCTGTCCAGCGCTCTGCTGCTCTCGAGCTAGATCCCAAACACTGGCTAGGCACTCCCTTTGGAGCGCTCCTCTGCTCTCAAGCTAGATCCCGAACACTGGCTAGGCACTCCCTGTGCAGTGTCCCGCTGTTCTCGAGCTAGGTCCCAAACACTGGCTACGCACTCCCTGTGCAGCACTCCACTGCTCTCAAGCTAGCTCCCAAACACTGGCTACGCACTCCATGTGCAGCGCTCCGCTGCTCTCGAGCTAGGTCCCGAACACCGGCTACTCCCTCCCTGTGCAGCGCTCTGCTGCTCTCGAGCTAGGTCCCGAACACTGGCTAGGCACTCCCTGTACAGCACTCCGCTGCTCCCGAGCTAGGTCCCAAACACCGGCTACGCACTCCCTGTGCAGCGCTCCGCTGCTCTCAAGCTAGGTCCCAAACACTGGCTACGCACTCCCTGTGTAGCACTCCACTGCTCTTCAGCTAGGTCCCAAACACTGGCTACGCACTCCATGTGCAGCGCTCCGCTGCTCTCGAGCTAGGTCCCGAACACCGGCTACGCCCTCCCTGTGCAGCGCTCCGCTGCTCTTGAGCTAGGTGCCAAACACTGGCTACACACTCCCAGTGCAGCGCTCCGCTGCTCTTGAGCTAGATCACAAACACGGGCTACGCACTCCCTGTGCAGCGCTCTGCTGCTCTCGAGCTAGGTCCCAAACACAGGCAACACACTCCCTCGCTGTGCAGCGCTCTGCTGCTCTCGAGCTAGATCCCAAACACTGGCTAGGCACTCCCTGTGCAGTGCTCCGCTGCTCTCGAGCTAGGTCCCAAACACTGGCTAGGCACTCCCTGTGCAGTGGAACGCTGCTCTCGAGCTAGATCCCGAACACTGGTTAGGCACTCCCTGTGCAGCGCTCCGCTGCTCTCGAGTTAGGACCCGAACACTGGCTACGCACTTCCTGTGCAGCACTCCGCTGTTCTCGAGCTAGATCACAAACACTGGCTACGCACTCCCTGTGCAGTGCTCCGCTGCTCTCGAGCCTTGTCCCAAACACTGGCAACACACTCCCTGTCCAGCGCTCTGCTGCTCTCGAGCTAGATCCAAAACACTGGCTAGGCACTCCCTTTGGAGCGCTCCGCTGCTCTCGAGCTAGATCCCAAACACTGGCTAGGCACTCCCTGTGCAGTGCTCTGCTTCTCTCGAGCTAGTTTTCGAAACACTGGCTATGTATTCCCTGTACAGCGCTCTGCTGCTCTTGAGCTAGGTCCCAAACACTGGCTACACACTCCCAGTGCAGCGCTCCGCTGCTCTCGAGCTAGATCACAAACACTGGCTACGCACTCCCTGTGCAGCGCTCCGCTGCTCTCGAGCTAGGTACCAAACACTGGCTATGCACTCCCTGTGCAGCACTCCACTGCTCTCGAGCTAAGTCCCAAACACTGGCTACGCACTCCATGTGCAGCGCTCCGCTGCTCTCGAGCTAGGTCCCGAACACCGGCTATGCCCTCCCCGTGCAGCGCTCTGCTGCTCTCGAGCTAGATCCCAAACACTGGCTAGGCACTCCCTGTGCAGTGCTCCGCTGCTCTCAAGCTAGGTCCCAAACACTGGCTACACACTCCATGTGCAGCGCTCCGCTGCTCTCGAGCTAGGTCCCAAACACTGGCTAGGCACTCCCTGTGCAGCGGAACGCTGCTCTCGAGCTAGATCCCGAACACTGGTTAGGCACTCCCTGTGCAGCGCTCCGCTGCTCTCGAGTTAGGACCCGAACACTGGCTACGCACTTCCTGTGCAGCACTCCGCTGTTCTCGAGCTATATCACAAACACTGGCTACGCACTCCCTGTGCAGTGCTCCGCTGCTCTCGAGCCTTGTCTCAAACACTGGCAACACACTCCCTGTCCAGCGCTCTGCTGCTCTCGAGCTAGATCCAAAACACTGGCTAGGCACTCCCTTTGGAGCGCTCCGCTGCTCTCGAGCTAGATCCCAAACACTGGCTAGGCACTCCCTGTGCAGTGCTCTGCTTCTCTCGAGCTAGTTTTCGAAACACTGGCTATGTATTCCCTGTACAGCGCTCTGCTGCTCTTGAGCTAGGTCCCAAACACTGGCTACACACTCCCAGTGCAGCGCTCTGCTGCTCTCGAGCTAGATCACAAACACTGGCTACGCACTCCCTGTGCAGCGCTCCGCTGCTCTCGAGCTAGGTCCCAAACACTGGCTATGCACTCCCTGTGCAGCACTCCACTGCTCTCGAGCTAAGTCCCAAACACTGGCTACGCACTCCATGTGCAGCGCTCCGCTGCTCTCGAGCTAGGTCCCGAACACCGGCTATGCCCTCCCCGTGCAGCGCTCTGCTGCTCTCGAGCTAGGTCCCAAACACTGGCTAGGCATTCCCTGTGCAGAGCTCCGCTGCTCCCGAGCTAGGTCCCAAACACTGGCTACGCACTCCCTGTGCAGCGCTCCACTGCTCTCGAGCTAGAGAGACCCCAAACACTGGCTACGAACTCCCTGTGCAGCGCTCTGCTACTCTCGAGCTAGATCCCAAACACTGGCTACACACTCCCTGTGCATCGCTCTTACGCACTCCCTGCTAGGTCCCAAAGACTGGCTACGCACTGCCTGTGCAGTGCTTCTCTGCTCTTGAGCTAGCTCCCAAACACTGGCTACGCACTCCCTGTGCAGCGCTCCGCTGCTCTCGAGCTACATCACAAACACGGGCTATGCACACCCTGTCCAGTGCTCCGCTGCTCTTGAGCTAGGTCCCAAACACGGGCTACGCACTCCCTGTGCAACGCTCTGCTGCTCTCAAGCTAGGTCCCAAACACTGGCAACACACTCCCTCGCTGTGCAGCGCTCTGCTGCTCTCGAGTTAGATCCCAAACACTGGCTAGGCACTCCCTGTGCAGTGCTCCGCTGCTCTCAAGCTAGGTCCCAAACACTGGCTACACACTCCATGTGCAGCGCTCCGCTGCTCTCGAGCTAGGTCCCAAACACTGGCTAGGCACTCCCTGTGCAGTGGAACGCTGCTCTCGAGCTAGATCCCGAACACTGGCTAGGCACTCCGTGTGCAGCGCTCCGCTGCTCTCGAGTTAGGACCCGAACACTGGCTACGCACTTCCTGTGCAGCACTCCGCTGCTCTGGAGCTAGGTCCCAAACACTGGCTATGCACTCCCAGTGCAGCACTCTGCTGTTCTCGAGCTAGATCACAAACACTGGCTACGCACTCCCTGTGCAGTGCTCCGCTGCTCTCGAGCCTTGTCCCAAACACTGGCAACACACTCCCTGTGCAGCACTCCACTGCTCTCAAGCTAGCTCCCAAACACTGGCTACGCACTCCAAGTGCAGCGCTCCGCTGCTCTCGAGCTAGGTCCCGAACACCGGCTACTCCCTCCCTGTGCAGCACTCTGCTGCTCTCGAGCTAGGTCCCGAACACTGGCTAGGCACTCCCTGTGCAGCACTCCGCTGCTCCCGAGCTAGGTCCCAAACACTGGCTACGCACTCCCTGTGCAGCGCTCCGCTGCTCTCGAGCTAGGTCCCAAACACTGGCTACGTACTCCCTGTGCTGCGCTTCGCTGCTCTTGAGCTAGATAGACCCCAAACACGGCTACGCACTCCCTTTGCAGCGCTCTGCTGCTCTCGAACTAGATAGAGCCGAAACACTGACAACGCACTCCATGTCCAGCGCTCCGCTGCTCTCGAGCTACATCCCAAACACTGGCTATGCACTACCTGTGCAGCACTCCACTGCTCTCGAGCTAGGTCCCGAACACTGGCTACGCACTCCCTGTGCAGTGCTCAACTGCTCTCGAGCTGGGTCCCGAACACCGGCTACGCCCTCCCTGTGCAGCGCTCCGCTGCTCTTGAGCTAGGTGCCAAACACTGGCTACACACTCCCAGTGCAGCGCTCCGCTGCTCTTGAGCTAGATCACAAACACGGGCTACGCACTGCCTGTGCAGCGCTCTGCTGCTCTCGAGCTAGGTCCCAAACACTGGCAACACACTCCCTCGCTGTGCAGCGCTCTGCTGCTCTCGAGCTAGATCCCAAACACTGGCTAGGCACTCCCTGTGCAGTGCTCCGCTGCTCTCGAGCTAGGTCCCAAACACTGGCTAGGCACTCCCTGTGCAGCGGAACGCTGCTCTCGAGCTAGATCCCGAACACTGGTTAGGCACTCCCCGTGCAGCGCTCCGCTGCTCTCGAGTTAGGACCCGAACACTGGCTACGCACTTCCTGTGCAGCACTCCGCTGTTCTCGAGCTATATCACAAACACTGGCTACGCACTCCCTGTGCAGTGCTCCGCTGCTCTCGAGCCTTGTCCCAAACACTGGCAACACACTCCCTGTCCAGCGCTCTGCTGCTCTCGAGCTAGATCCAAAACACTGGCTAGGCACTCCCTTTGGAGCGCTCCGCTGCTCTCGAGCTAGATCCCAAACACTGGCTAGGCACTCCCTGTGCAGTGCTCTGCTTCTCTCGAGCTAGTTTTTGAAACACTGGCTATGTATTCCCTGTACAGCGCTCTGCTGCTCTTGAGCTAGGTCCCAAACACTGGCTACACACTCCCAGTGCAGCGCTCTGCTGCTCTCGAGCTAGATCACAAACACTGGCTACGCACTCCCTGTGCAGCGCTCCGCTGCTCTCGAGCTAGGTCCCAAACACTGGCTATGCACTCCCTGTGCAGCACTCCACTGCTCTCGAGCTAAGTCCCAAACACTGGCTACGCACTCCATGTGCAGCGCTCCGCTGCTCTCGAGCTAGGTCCCGAACACCGGCTATGCCCTCCCCGTGCAGCGCTCTGCTGCTCTCGAGCTAGGTCCCAAACACTGGCTAGGCATTCCCTGTGCAGAGCTCCGCTGCTCCCGAGCTAGGTCCCAAACACTGGCTACGCACTCCCTGTGCAGCGCTCCACTGCTCTCGAGCTAGAGAGACCCCAAACACTGGCTACGAACTCCCTGTGCAGCGCTCTGCTACTCTCGAGCTAGATCCCAAACACTCTGCTGCTCTCGAGCTAGATCCCAAACACTGGCTACACACTCCCTGTGCATCGCTCTTACGCACTCCCTGCTAGGTCCCAAAGACTGGCTACGCACTGCCTGTGCAGTGCTTCTCTGCTCTTGAGCTAGCTCCCAAACACTGGCTACGCACTCCCTGTGCAGCGCTCCGCTGCTCTCGAGCTACATCACAAACACGGGCTATGCACACCCTGTCCAGTGCTCCGCTGCTCTTGAGCTAGGTCCCAAACACGGGCTACGCACTCCCTGTGCAACGCTCTGCTGCTCTCAAGCTAGGTCCCAAACACTGGCAACACACTCCCTCGCTGTGCAGCGCTCTGCTGCTCTCGAGCTAGATCCCAAACACTGGCTAGGCACTCCCTGTGCAGTGCTCCGCTGCTCTCAAGCTAGGTCCCAAACACTGGCTACACACTCCATGTGCAGCGCTCCGCTGCTCTCGAGCTAGGTCCCAAACACTGGCTAGGCACTCCCTGTGCAGTGGAACGCTGCTCTCGAGCTAGATCCCGAACACTGGCTAGGCACTCCGTGTGCAGCGCTCCGCTGCTCTCGAGTTAGGACCCGAACACTGGCTACGCACTTCCTGTGCAGCACTCCGCTGCTCTGGAGCTAGGTCCCAAACACTGGCTATGCACTCCCAGTGCAGCACTCTGCTGTTCTCGAGCTAGATCACAAACACTGGCTACGCACTCCCTGTGCAGTGCTCCGCTGCTCTCGAGCCTTGTCCCAAACACTGGCAACACACTCCCTGTGCAGCACTCCACTGCTCTCAAGCTAGCTCCCAAACACTGGCTACGCACTCCAAGTGCAGCGCTCCGCTGCTCTCGAGCTAGGTCCCGAACACCGGCTACTCCCTCCCTGTGCAGCGCTCTGCTGCTCTCGAGCTAGGTCCCGAACACTGGCTAGGCACTCCCTGTGCAGCACTCCGCTGCTCCCGAGCTAGGTCCCAAACACTGGCTACGCACTCCCTGTGCAGCGCTCCGCTGCTCTCGAGCTAGGTCCCAAACACTGGCTACGTACTCCCTGTGCTGCGCTCCGCTGCTCTTGAGCTAGATAGACCCCAAACACGGCTACGCACTCCCTTTGCAGCGCTCTGCTGCTCTCGAACTAGATAGAGCCGAAACACTGACAACGCACTCCCTGTCCAGCGCTCCGCTGCTCTCGAGCTACATCCCAAACACTGGCTATGCACTCCCTGTGCAGCACTCCACTGCTCTCGAGCTAGGTCCCGAACACTGGCTACGCACTCCCTGTGCAGTGCTCAACTGCTCTCGAGCTGGGTCCCAAACACTGGCTAAACATTCCCTGTGCAGCACTCCACTGCTCTCGAGCTAAGTCCCAAACACTGGCTACGCACTCCATGTGCAGCGCTCCGCTGCTCTCGAGCTAGGTCCAGAACACCGGCTACGCCCTCCCCGTGCAGCGCTCTGCTGCTCTCGAGCTAGGTCCCGAACACTGGCTAGGCACTCCCGTGCAGCGCTCCGCTGCTCCCGAGCTAGGTCCCAAACACTGGCTACGCACTCCCTGTGCAGCGCTCCGCTGCTCTCGAGCTAGGTCCCAAACACTGGCAACACACTCCCTCACTGTGCAGCGCTCTGCTGCTCTTGAGCTAGATCCCAAACACTGGCTAGGCACTCCCTGTGCAGTGCTCCGCTGCTCTCGAGCTAGGTCCCAAACACTGGCTACGTACTCCATGTGCAGCGCTCCGCTGCTCTCGAGCTAGGTCCGAAACACTGGCTACGCCCTCCCTGTGCAGTGCTCCGCTGCTCTCGAGCTAGGTCCCGAACACCGACTAGGCACTCGCTGTTCAGCACTCAGCTTCTCTTGAGCTAGGTCCTGAACACTGGCTACACACTCCCTCTGCAGAGCTCTGTTGCTCTTGAGCTAGGTCCCAAACACTGGCTACACACTCCCGTGCAGCGCTCCGCTGCTCCCGAGCTAGGTCCCAAACACTGGCTACGCACTCCCTGTGCAGCGCTCCGCTGCTCTCGAGCTAGGTCCCAAACACTGGCAACACACTCCCTCACTGTGCAGCGCTCTGCTGCTCTTGAGCTAGATCCCAAACACTGGCTAGGCACTCCCTTTGGAGCGCTCCTCTGCTCTCAAGCTAGATCCCGAACACTGGCTAGGCACTCCCTGTGCAGTGCTCCGCTGCTCTCGAGCTAGGTCCCAAACACTGGCTATGCACTCCCTGTGCAGCACTCCACTGCTCTCGAGCTAAGTCCCAAACACTGGCTACGCACTCCATGTGCAGCGCTCCGCTGCTCTCGAGCTAGATCCCAAACACCTGCTACGCCCTCCCCGTGCAGCGCTCTGCTGCTCTCGAGCTAGGTCCCGAACACTGGCTAGGCATTCCCTGTGCAGCTCTCCGCTGCTCCCGAGCTAGGTCCCAAACATTGGCTACGCACTCCCTGTGCAGCGCTCCGCTGCTCTCGAGCTAGAGAGACCCCAAACACTGGCTACGCACTCCCTGTGCAGCGCTCTGCTACTCTCGAGCTAGATCCCAAACACTCTGCTGCTCTCAAGCTAAATCCCAAACACTGGCTACACACTCCCTGTGCATCGCTCTTACGCACTCCCTGCTAGGTCCCAAAGACTGGCTACGCACTGCCTGTGCAGGGCTTCTCTGCTCTTGAGCTAGCTCCCAAACACTGGCTACGCACTCCCTGTGCAGCGCTCCGCTGCTCTCGAGCTACATCACAAACACGGGCTATGCACACCCTGTCCAGTGCTCTGCTGCTCTCGAGCTAGGTCCCAAACACGGGCTACGCACTCCCTGTGCAGCGCTCTGCTGCTCTCGAGCTAGGTCCCAAACACTGGCAACACACTCCCTCGCTGTGCAGCGCTCTGCTGCTCTCGAGCTAGATCCCAAACACTGGCTAGGCACTCCCTGTGCAGTGCTCCGCTGCTCTCGAGCTAGGTCCCAAACACTGGCTAGGCACTCCCTGTGCAGCGGAACGCTGCTCTCGAGCTAGATCCCGAACACTGGTTAGGCACTCCCTGTGCAGCGCTCCGCTGCTCTCGAGTTAGGACCCGAACACTGGCTACGCACTTCCTGTGCAGCACTCCGCTGTTCTCGAGCTAGATCACAAACACTGGCTACGCACTCCCTGTGCAGTGCTCTGCTGCTCTCGAGCCTTGTCCCAAACACTGGCAACACACTCCCTGTCCAGCGCTCTGCTGCTCTCGAGCTAGATCCAAAACACTGGCTAGGCACTCCCTTTGGAGCGCTCCGCTGCTCTCGAGCTAGATCCCAAACACTGGCTAGGCACACCCTGTGCAGTGCTCTGCTTCTCTCGAGCTAGTTCTCGAAACACTGGCTATGTATTCCCTGTACAGCGCTCTGCTGCTCTTGAGCTAGGTCCCAAACACTGGCTACACACTCCCAGTGCAGCGCTCCGCTGCTCTCGAGCTAGATCACAAACACTGGCTACGCACTCCCTGTGCAGCGCTCCGCTGCTCTCGAGCTAGGTCCCAAACACTGGCTATGCACTCCCTGTGCAGCACTCCACTGCTCTCGAGCTAAGTCCCAAACACTGGCTACGCACTCCATGTGCAGCGCTCCGCTGCTCTCGAGCTAGGTCCCGAACACCGGCTATGCCCTCCCCGTGCAGCGCTCTGCTGCTCTCGAGCTAGGTCCCAAACACTGGCTAGGCATTCCCTGTGCAGAGCTCCGCTGCTCCCGAGCTAGGTCCCAAACACTGGCTACGCACTCCCTGTGCAGCGCTCCGCTGCTCTCGAGCTAGAGAGACCCCAAACACTGGCTACGAACTCCCTGTGCAGCGCTCTGCTACTCTCGAGCTAGATCCCAAACACTCTGCTGCTCTCGAGCTAGATCCCAAACACTGGCTACACACTCCCTGTGCATCGCTCTTACGCACTCCCTGCTAGGTCCCAAAGACTGGCTACGCACTGCCTGTGCAGTGCTTCTCTGCTCTTGAGCTAGCTCCCAAACACTGGCTACGCACTCCCTGTGCAGCGCTCCGCTGCTCTCGAGCTACATCACAAACACGGGCTATGCACACCCTGTCCAGTGCTCCGCTGCTCTTGAGCTAGGTCCCAAACACGGGCTACGCACTCCCTGTGCAACGCTCTGCTGCTCTCAAGCTAGGTCCCAAACACTGGCAACACACTCCCTCACTGTGCAGCGCTCTGCTGCTCTCGAGCTAGATCCCAAACACTGGTAGGCACTCCCTGTGCAGTGCTCCGCTGCTCTCAAGCTAGGTCCCAAACACTGGTTACACACTCCATGTGCAGCGCTCCGCTGCTCTCGAGCTAGGTCCCAAACACTGGCTAGGCACTCCCTGTGCAGTGGAACGCTGCTCTCGAGCTAGATCCCGAACACTGGCTAGGCACTCCGTGTGCAGCGCTCCGCTGCTCTCGAGTTAGGACCCGAACACTGGCTACGCACTTCCTGTGCAGCACTCCGCTGCTCTGGAGCTAGGTCCCAAACACTGGCTATGCACTCCCAGTGCAGCACTCTGCTGTTCTCGAGCTAGATCACAAACACTGGCTACGCACTCCCTGTGCAGTGCTCCGCTGCTCTCGAGCCTTGTCCCAAACACTGGCAACACACTCCCTGTCCAGCGCTCTGCTGCTCTCGAGCTAGATACAAAACACTGGCTAGGCACTCCCTTTGGAGCGCTCCGCTGCTCTCGAGCTAGATCCCAAACACTGGCTAGGCACTCCCTGTGCAGTGCTCTGCTTCTCTCGAGCTAGTTCTCGAAACACTGGCTATGTATTCACTGTACAGCGCTCCGCTGCTCTTGAGCTAGGTCCCAAACACTGGCTACACACTCCCAGTGCAGCGCTCCGCTGCTCTCGAGCTAGATCACAAACACTGGCTACGCACTCCCTGTGCAGCGCTCCGCTGCTCTCGAGCTAGGTCCCAAACACTGGCAACACACTCCCTGTCCAGCGCTCTGCTTCTCTCGAGCTAGATCCCAAACAATGGCTAGGCACTCCCTTTGAAGCGCTCCTCTGCTCTCAAGCTAGATCCCGAACACTGGCTAGGCACTCCCTGTGCAGTGCTCCGCTGCTCTCGAGCTAGGTCCCAAACACTGGCTATGCACTCCCTGTGTAGCACTCCACTGCTCTTGAGCTAGGTCCCAAACACTGGCTACGCACTCCATGTGCAGCGCTCCGCTGCTCTCGAGCTAGGTCCCGAACACCGGCTAAGCCCTCCCTGTGCAGCGCTCTGCTGCTTTCGAGCTAGGTCCCAAACACTGGCTACACACTCCCAGTGCAGCGCTCCGCTGCTCTCGAGCTAGATCACAAACACTGGCTACGCACTCCCTGTGCAGCGCTCCGCTGCTCTCGAGCTAGGTCCCAAACACTGGCAACACACTCCCTGTCCAGCGCTCTGCTGCTCTCGAGCTAGATCCCAAACACTGGCTAGGCACTCCCTTTGGAGCGCTCCTCTGCTCTCAAGCTAGATCCCGAACACTGGCTAGGCACTCCCTGTGCAGTGTCCCGCTGTTCTCGAGCTAGGTCCCAAACACTGGCTACGCACTCCCTGTGCAGCACTCCACTGCTCTCAAGCTAGCTCCCAAACACTGGCTACGCACTCCATGTGCAGCGCTCCGCTGCTCTCGAGCTAGGTCCCGAACACCGGCTACTCCCTCCCCGTGCAGCGCTCTGCTGCTCTCGAGCTAGGTCCCGAACACTGGCTAGGCACTCCCTGTACAGCACTCCGCTGCTCCCAAGCTAGGTCCCAAACACCGGCTACGCACTCCCTGTGCAGCGCTCCGCTGCTCTCAAGCTAGGTCCCAAACACTGGCTACGCACTCCCTGTGTAGCACTCCACTGCTCTTCAGCTAGGTCCCAAACACTGGCTACGCACTCCATGTGCAGCGCTCCGCTGCTCTCGAGCTAGGTCCCGAACACCGGCTACGCCCTCCCTGTGCAGCGCTCCGCTGCTCTTGAGCTAGGTGCCAAACACTGGCTACACACTCCCAGTGCAGCGCTCCGCTGCTCTTGAGCTAGATCACAAACACGGGCTACGCACTCCCTGTGCAGCGCTCTGCTGCTCTCGAGCTAGGTCCCAAACACTGGCAACACACTCCCTCGCTGTGCAGCGCTCTGCTGCTCTCGAGCTAGATCCCAAACACTGGCTAGGCACTCCCTGTGCAGTGCTCCGCTGCTCTCGAGCTAGGTCCCAAACACTGGCTAGGCACTCCCTGTGCAGCGGAACGCTGCTCTCGAGCTAGATCCCGAACACTGGTTAGGCACTCCCTGTGCAGCGCTCCGCTGCTCTCGAGTTAGGACCCGAACACTGGCTACGCACTTCCTGTGCAGCACTCCGCTGTTCTCGAGCTAGATCACAAACACTGGCTACGCACTCCCTGTGCAGTGCTCCGCTGCTCTCGAGCCTTGTCCCAAACACTGGCAACACACTCCCTGTCCAGCGCTCTGCTGCTCTCGAGCTAGATCCAAAACACTGGCTAGGCACTCCCTTTGGAGCGCTCCGCTGCTCTCGAGCTAGATCCCAAACACTGGCTAGGCACTCCCTGTGCAGTGCTCTGCTTCTCTCGAGCTAGTTTTTGAAACACTGGCTATGTATTCCCTGTACAGCGCTCTGCTGCTCTTGAGCTAGGTCCCAAACACTGGCTACACACTCCCAGTGCAGCGCTCTGCTGCTCTCGAGCTAGATCACAAACACTGGCTACGCACTCCCTGTGCAGCGCTCCGCTGCTCTCGAGCTAGGTCCCAAACACTGGCTATGCACTCCCTGTGCAGCACTCCACTGCTCTCGAGCTAAGTCCCAAACACTGGCTACGCACTCCATGTGCAGCGCTCCGCTGCTCTCGAGCTAGGTCCCGAACACCGGCTATGCCCTCCCCGTGCAGCGCTCTGCTGCTCTCGAGCTAGGTCCCAAACACTGGCTAGGCATTCCCTGTGCAGAGCTCCGCTGCTCCCGAGCTAGGTCCCAAACACTGGCTACGCACTCCCTGTGCAGCGCTCCACTGCTCTCGAGCTAGAGAGACCCCAAACACTGGCTACGAACTCCCTGTGCAGCGCTCTGCTACTCTCGAGCTAGATCCCAAACACTCTGCTGCTCTCGAGCTAGATCCCAAACACTGGCTACACACTCCCTGTGCATCGCTCTTACGCACTCCCTGCTAGGTCCCAAAGACTGGCTACGCACTGCCTGTGCAGTGCTTCTCTGCTCTTGAGCTAGCTCCCAAACACTGGCTACGCACTCCCTGTGCAGCGCTCCGCTGCTCTCGAGCTACATCACAAACACGGGCTATGCACACCCTGTCCAGTGCTCCGCTGCTCTTGAGCTAGGTCCCAAACACGGGCTACGCACTCCCTGTGCAACGCTCTGCTGCTCTCAAGCTAGGTCCCAAACACTGGCAACACACTCCCTCGCTGTGCAGCGCTCTGCTGCTCTCGAGCTAGATCCCAAACACTGGCTAGGCACTCCCTGTGCAGTGCTCCGCTGCTCTCAAGCTAGGTCCCAAACACTGGCTACACACTCCATGTGCAGCGCTCCGCTGCTCTCGAGCTAGGTCCCAAACACTGGCTAGGCACTCCCTGTGCAGTGGAACGCTGCTCTCGAGCTAGATCCCGAACACTGGCTAGGCACTCCGTGTGCAGCGCTCCGCTGCTCTCGAGTTAGGACCCGAACACTGGCTACGCACTTCCTGTGCAGCACTCCGCTGCTCTGGAGCTAGGTCCCAAACACTGGCTATGCACTCCCAGTGCAGCACTCTGCTGTTCTCGAGCTAGATCACAAACACTGGCTACGCACTCCCTGTGCAGTGCTCCGCTGCTCTCGAGCCTTGTCCCAAACACTGGCAACACACTCCCTGTGCAGCACTCCACTGCTCTCAAGCTAGCTCCCAAACACTGGCTACGCACTCCAAGTGCAGCGCTCCGCTGCTCTCGAGCTAGGTCCCGAACACCGGCTACTCCCTCCCTGTGCAGCGCTCTGCTGCTCTCGAGCTAGGTCCCGAACACTGGCTAGGCACTCCCTGTGCAGCACTCCGCTGCTCCCGAGCTAGGTCCCAAACACTGGCTACGCACTCCCTGTGCAGCGCTCCGCTGCTCTCGAGCTAGGTCCCAAACACTGGCTACGTACTCCCTGTGCTGCGCTCCGCTGCTCTTGAGCTAGATAGACCCCAAACACGGCTACGCACTCCCTTTGCAGCGCTCTGCTGCTCTCGAACTAGATAGAGCCGAAACACTGACAACGCACTCCCTGTCCAGCGCTCCGCTGCTCTCGAGCTACATCCCAAACACTGGCTATGCACTCCCTGTGCAGCACTCCACTGCTCTCGAGCTAGGTCCCGAACACTGGCTACGCACTCCCTGTGCAGTGCTCAACTGCTCTCGAGCTGGGTCCCAAACACTGGCTAAACATTCCCTGTGCAGCACTCCACTGCTCTCGAGCTAAGTCCCAAACACTGGCTACGCACTCCATGTGCAGCGCTCCGCTGCTCTCGAGCTAGGTCCAGAACACCGGCTACGCCCTCCCCGTGCAGCGCTCTGCTGCTCTCGAGCTAGGTCCCGAACACTGGCTAGGCACTCCCGTGCAGCGCTCCGCTGCTCCCGAGCTAGGTCCCAAACACTGGCTACGCACTCCCTGTGCAGCGCTCCGCTGCTCTCGAGCTAGGTCCCAAACACTGGCAACACACTCCCTCACTGTGCAGCGCTCTGCTGCTCTTGAGCTAGATCCCAAACACTGGCTAGGCACTCCCTGTGCAGTGCTCCGCTGCTCTCGAGCTAGGTCCCAAACACTGGCTACGTACTCCATGTGCAGCGCTCCGCTGCTCTCGAGCTAGGTCCGAAACACTGGCTACGCCCTCCCTGTGCAGTGCTCCGCTGCTCTCGAGCTAGGTCCCGAACACCGACTAGGCACTCGCTGTTCAGCACTCAGCTTCTCTTGAGCTAGGTCCTGAACACTGGCTACACACTCCCTCTGCAGAGCTCTGTTGCTCTTGAGCTAGGTCCCAAACACTGGCTACACACTCCCGTGCAGCGCTCCGCTGCTCCCGAGCTAGGTCCCAAACACTGGCTACGCACTCCCTGTGCAGCGCTCCGCTGCTCTCGAGCTAGGTCCCAAACACTGGCAACACACTCCCTCACTGTGCAGCGCTCTGCTGCTCTTGAGCTAGATCCCAAACACTGGCTAGGCACTCCCTTTGGAGCGCTCCTCTGCTCTCAAGCTAGATCCCGAACACTGGCTAGGCACTCCCTGTGCAGTGCTCCGCTGCTCTCGAGCTAGGTCCCAAACACTGGCTATGCACTCCCTGTGCAGCACTCCACTGCTCTCGAGCTAAGTCCCAAACACTGGCTACGCACTCCATGTGCAGCGCTCCGCTGCTCTCGAGCTAGATCCCAAACACCTGCTACGCCCTCCCCGTGCAGCGCTCTGCTGCTCTCGAGCTAGGTCCCGAACACTGGCTAGGCATTCCCTGTGCAGCTCTCCGCTGCTCCCGAGCTAGGTCCCAAACATTGGCTACGCACTCCCTGTGCAGCGCTCCGCTGCTCTCGAGCTAGAGAGACCCCAAACACTGGCTACGCACTCCCTGTGCAGCGCTCTGCTACTCTCGAGCTAGATCCCAAACACTCTGCTGCTCTCAAGCTAAATCCCAAACACTGGCTACACACTCCCTGTGCATCGCTCTTACGCACTCCCTGCTAGGTCCCAAAGACTGGCTACGCACTGCCTGTGCAGGGCTTCTCTGCTCTTGAGCTAGCTCCCAAACACTGGCTACGCACTCCCTGTGCAGCGCTCCGCTGCTCTCGAGCTACATCACAAACACGGGCTATGCACACCCTGTCCAGTGCTCTGCTGCTCTCGAGCTAGGTCCCAAACACGGGCTACGCACTCCCTGTGCAGCGCTCTGCTGCTCTCGAGCTAGGTCCCAAACACTGGCAACACACTCCCTCGCTGTGCAGCGCTCTGCTGCTCTCGAGCTAGATCCCAAACACTGGCTAGGCACTCCCTGTGCAGTGCTCCGCTGCTCTCGAGCTAGGTCCCAAACACTGGCTAGGCACTCCCTGTGCAGCGGAACGCTGCTCTCGAGCTAGATCCCGAACACTGGTTAGGCACTCCCTGTGCAGCGCTCCGCTGCTCTCGAGTTAGGACCCGAACACTGGCTACGCACTTCCTGTGCAGCACTCCGCTGTTCTCGAGCTAGATCACAAACACTGGCTACGCACTCCCTGTGCAGTGCTCTGCTGCTCTCGAGCCTTGTCCCAAACACTGGCAACACACTCCCTGTCCAGCGCTCTGCTGCTCTCGAGCTAGATCCAAAACACTGGCTAGGCACTCCCTTTGGAGCGCTCCGCTGCTCTCGAGCTAGATCCCAAACACTGGCTAGGCACACCCTGTGCAGTGCTCTGCTTCTCTCGAGCTAGTTCTCGAAACACTGGCTATGTATTCCCTGTACAGCGCTCTGCTGCTCTTGAGCTAGGTCCCAAACACTGGCTACACACTCCCAGTGCAGCGCTCCGCTGCTCTCGAGCTAGATCACAAACACTGGCTACGCACTCCCTGTGCAGCGCTCCGCTGCTCTCGAGCTAGGTCCCAAACACTGGCTATGCACTCCCTGTGCAGCACTCCACTGCTCTCGAGCTAAGTCCCAAACACTGGCTACGCACTCCATGTGCAGCGCTCCGCTGCTCTCGAGCTAGGTCCCGAACACCGGCTATGCCCTCCCCGTGCAGCGCTCTGCTGCTCTCGAGCTAGGTCCCAAACACTGGCTAGGCATTCCCTGTGCAGAGCTCCGCTGCTCCCGAGCTAGGTCCCAAACACTGGCTACGCACTCCCTGTGCAGCGCTCCGCTGCTCTCGAGCTAGAGAGACCCCAAACACTGGCTACGAACTCCCTGTGCAGCGCTCTGCTACTCTCGAGCTAGATCCCAAACACTCTGCTGCTCTCGAGCTAGATCCCAAACACTGGCTACACACTCCCTGTGCATCGCTCTTACGCACTCCCTGCTAGGTCCCAAAGACTGGCTACGCACTGCCTGTGCAGTGCTTCTCTGCTCTTGAGCTAGCTCCCAAACACTGGCTACGCACTCCCTGTGCAGCGCTCCGCTGCTCTCGAGCTACATCACAAACACGGGCTATGCACACCCTGTCCAGTGCTCCGCTGCTCTTGAGCTAGGTCCCAAACACGGGCTACGCACTCCCTGTGCAACGCTCTGCTGCTCTCAAGCTAGGTCCCAAACACTGGCAACACACTCCCTCACTGTGCAGCGCTCTGCTGCTCTCGAGCTAGATCCCAAACACTGGTAGGCACTCCCTGTGCAGTGCTCCGCTGCTCTCAAGCTAGGTCCCAAACACTGGTTACACACTCCATGTGCAGCGCTCCGCTGCTCTCGAGCTAGGTCCCAAACACTGGCTAGGCACTCCCTGTGCAGTGGAACGCTGCTCTCGAGCTAGATCCCGAACACTGGCTAGGCACTCCGTGTGCAGCGCTCCGCTGCTCTCGAGTTAGGACCCGAACACTGGCTACGCACTTCCTGTGCAGCACTCCGCTGCTCTGGAGCTAGGTCCCAAACACTGGCTATGCACTCCCAGTGCAGCACTCTGCTGTTCTCGAGCTAGATCACAAACACTGGCTACGCACTCCCTGTGCAGTGCTCCGCTGCTCTCGAGCCTTGTCCCAAACACTGGCAACACACTCCCTGTCCAGCGCTCTGCTGCTCTCGAGCTAGATACAAAACACTGGCTAGGCACTCCCTTTGGAGCGCTCCGCTGCTCTCGAGCTAGATCCCAAACACTGGCTAGGCACTCCCTGTGCAGTGCTCTGCTTCTCTCGAGCTAGTTCTCGAAACACTGGCTATGTATTCACTGTACAGCGCTCCGCTGCTCTTGATCTAGGTCCCAAACACTGGCTACACACTCCCAGTGCAGCGCTCCGCTGCTCTCGAGCTAGATCACAAACACTGGCTACGCACTCCCTGTGCAGCGCTCCGCTGCTCTCGAGCTAGGTCCCAAACACTGGCAACACACTCCCTGTCCAGCGCTCTGCTTCTCTCGAGCTAGATCCCAAACAATGGCTAGGCACTCCCTTTGAAGCGCTCCTCTGCTCTCAAGCTAGATCCCGAACACTGGCTAGGCACTCCCTGTGCAGTGCTCCGCTGCTCTCGAGCTAGGTCCCAAACACTGGCTATGCACTCCCTGTGTAGCACTCCACTGCTCTTGAGCTAGGTCCCAAACACTGGCTACGCACTCCATGTGCAGCGCTCCGCTGCTCTCGAGCTAGGTCCCGAACACCGGCTAAGCCCTCCCTGTGCAGCGCTCTGCTGCTTTCGAGCTAGGTCCCAAACACTGGCTACACACTCCCAGTGCAGCGCTCCGCTGCTCTCGAGCTAGATCACAAACACTGGCTACGCACTCCCTGTGCAGCGCTCCGCTGCTCTCGAGCTAGGTCCCAAACACTGGCAACACACTCCCTGTCCAGCGCTCTGCTGCTCTCGAGCTAGATCCCAAACACTGGCTAGGCACTCCCTTTGGAGCGCTCCTCTGCTCTCAAGCTAGATCCCGAACACTGGCTAGGCACTCCCTGTGCAGTGTCCCGCTGTTCTCGAGCTAGGTCCCAAACACTGGCTACGCACTCCCTGTGCAGCACTCCACTGCTCTCAAGCTAGCTCCCAAACACTGGCTACGCACTCCATGTGCAGCGCTCCGCTGCTCTCGAGCTAGGTCCCGAACACCGGCTACTCCCTCCCTGTGCAGCGCTCTGCTGCTCTCGAGCTAGGTCCCGAACACTGGCTAGGCACTCCCTGTACAGCACTCCGCTGCTCCCAAGCTAGGTCCCAAACACCGGCTACGCACTCCCTGTGCAGCGCTCCGCTGCTCTCAAGCTAGGTCCCAAACACTGGCTACGCACTCCCTGTGTAGCACTCCACTGCTCTTCAGCTAGGTCCCAAACACTGGCTACGCACTCCATGTGCAGCGCTCCGCTGCTCTCGAGCTAGGTCCCGAACACCGGCTACGCCCTCCCTGTGCAGCGCTCCGCTGCTCTTGAGCTAGGTGCCAAACACTGGCTACACACTCCCAGTGCAGCGCTCCGCTGCTCTTGAGCTAGATCACAAACACGGGCTACGCACTCCCTGTGCAGCGCTCTGCTGCTCTCGAGCTAGGTCCCAAACACTGGCAACACACTCCCTCGCTGTGCAGCGCTCTGCTGCTCTCGAGCTAGATCCCAAACACTGGCTAGGCACTCCCTGTGCAGTGCTCCGCTGCTCTCGAGCTAGGTCCCAAACACTGGCTAGGCACTCCCTGTGCAGCGGAACGCTGCTCTCGAGCTAGATCCCGAACACTGGTTAGGCACTCCCTGTGCAGCGCTCCGCTGCTCTCGAGTTAGGACCCGAACACTGGCTACGCACTTCCTGTGCAGCACTCCGCTGTTCTCGAGCTAGATCACAAACACTGGCTACGCACTCCCTGTGCAGTGCTCCGCTGCTCTCGAGCCTTGTCCCAAACACTGGCAACACACTCCCTGTCCAGCGCTCTGCTGCTCTCGAGCTAGATCCAAAACACTGGCTAGGCACTCCCTTTGGAGCGCTCCGCTGCTCTCGAGCTAGATCCCAAACACTGGCTAGGCACTCCCTGTGCAGTGCTCTGCTTCTCTCGAGCTAGTTCTCGAAACACTGGCTATGTATTCCCTGTACAGCGCTCTGCTGCTCTTGAGCTAGGTCCCAAACACTGGCTACACACTCCCAGTGCAGCGCTCCGCTGCTCTCGAGCTAGATCACAAACACTGGCTACGCACTCCCTGTGCAGCGCTCCGCTGCTCTCGAGCTAGGTCCCAAACACTGGCTATGCACTCCCTGTGCAGCACTCCACTGCTCTCGAGCTAAGTCCCAAACACTGGCTACGCACTCCATGTGCAGCGCTCCGCTGCTCTCGAGCTAGGTCCCGAACACCGGCTATGCCCTCCCCGTGCAGCGCTCTGCTGCTCTCGAGCTAGGTCCCAAACACTGGCTAGGCATTCCCTGTGCAGAGCTCCGCTGCTCCCGAGCTAGGTCCCAAACACTGGCTACGCACTCCCTGTGCAGCGCTCTGCTGCTCTCGAGCTAGAGAGACCCCAAACACTGGCTACGAACTCCCTGTGCAGCGCTCTGCTACTCTCGAGCTAGATCCCAAACACTCTGCTGCTCTCGAGCTAGATCCCAAACACTGGCTACACACTCCCTGTGCATCGCTCTTACGCACTCCCTGCTAGGTCCCAAAGACTGGCTACGCACTGCCTGTGCAGTGCTTCTCTGCTCTTGAGCTAGCTCCCAAACACTGGCTACGCACTCCCTGTGCAGCGCTCCGCTGCTCTCGAGCTACATCACAAACACGGGCTATGCACACCCTGTCCAGTGCTCCGCTGCTCTTGAGCTAGGTCCCAAACACTGGCTATGCACTCCCTGTGCAACGCTCTGCTGCTCTCAAGCTAGGTCCCAAACACTGGCAACACACTCCCTCGCTGTGCAGCGCTCTGCTGCTCTCGAGCTAGATCCCAAACACTGGCTAGGCACTCCCTGTGCAGTGCTCCGCTGCTCTCAAGCTAGGTCCCAAACACTGGCTACACACTCCATGTGCAGCGCTCCGCTGCTCTCGAGCTAGGTCCCAAACACTGGCTAGGCACTCCCTGTGCAGTGGAACGCTGCTCTCGAGCTAGATCCCGAACACTGGCTAGGCACTCCGTGTGCAGCGCTCCGCTGCTCTCGAGTTAGGACCCGAACACTGGCTACGCACTTCCTGTGCAGCACTCCGCTGCTCTGGAGCTAGGTCCCAAACACTGGCTATGCACTCCCAGTGCAGCACTCTGCTGTTCTCGAGCTAGATCACAAACACTGGCTACGCACTCCCTGTGCAGTGCTCCGCTGCTCTCGAGCCTTGTCCCAAACACTGGCAACACACTCCCTGTCCAGCGCTCTGCTGCTCTCGAGCTAGATACAAAACACTGGCTAGGCACTCCCTTTGGAGCGCTCCGCTGCTCTCGAGCTAGATCCCAAACACTGGCTAGGCACTCCCTGTGCAGTGCTCTGCTTCTCTCGAGCTAGTTCTCGAAACACTGGCTATGTATTCCCTGTACAGCGCTCCGCTGCTCTTGAGCTAGGTCCCAAACACTGGCTACACACTCCCAGTGCAGCGCTCCGCTGCTCTCGAGCTAGATCACAAACACTGGCTACGCACTCCCTGTGCAGCGCTCCGCTGCTCTCGAGCTAGGTCCCAAACACTGGCAACACACTCCCTGTACAGCGCTCTGCTGCTCTCGAGCTAGATCCCAAACAATGGCTAGGCACTCCCTTTGAAGCGCTCCTCTGCTCTCAAGCTAGATCCCGAACACTGGCTAGGCACTCCCTGTGCAGTGCTCCGCTGCTCTCGAGCTAGGTCCCAAACACTGGCTATGCACTCCCTGTGTAGCACTCCACTGCTCTTGAGCTAGGTCCCAAACACTGGCTACGCACTCCATGTGCAGCGCTCCGCTGCTCTCGAGCTAGGTCCCGAACACCGGCTAAGCCCTCCCTGTGCAGCGCTCTGCTGCTTTCGAGCTAGGTCCCAAACACTGGCTACACACTCCCAGTGCAGCGCTCCGCTGCTCTCGAGCTAGATCACAAACACTGGCTACGCACTCCCTGTGCAGCGCTCCGCTGCTCTCGAGCTAGGTCCCAAACACTGGCAACACACTCCCTGTCCAGCGCTCTGCTGCTCTCGAGCTAGATCCCAAACACTGGCTAGGCACTCCCTTTGGAGCGCTCCTCTGCTCTCAAGCTAGATCCCGAACACTGGCTAGGCACTCCCTGTGCAGTGTCCCGCTGTTCTCGAGCTAGGTCCCAAACACTGGCTACGCACTCCCTGTGCAGCACTCCACTGCTCTCAAGCTAGCTCCCAAACACTGGCTACGCACTCCCAGTGCAGCGCTCCGCTGCTCTCGAGCTAGATCACAAACACTGGCTACGCACTCCCTGTGCAGCGCTCCGCTGCTCTCGAGCTAGGTCCCAAACACTGGCAACACACTCCCTGTCCAGCGCTCTGCTGCTCTCGAGCTAGATCCCAAACACTGGCTAGGCACTCCCTTTGGAGCGCTCCTCTGCTCTCAAGCTAGATCCCGAACACTGGCTAGGCACTCTCTGTGCAGTGTCCCGCTGTTCTCGAGCTAGGTCCCAAACACTGGCTACGCACTCCCTGTGCAGCACTCCACTGCTCTCAAGCTAGCTCCCAAACACTGGCTACGCACTCCATGTGCAGCGCTCCGCTGCTCTCGAGCTAGGTCCCGAACACCGGCTAAGCCCTCCCTGTGCAGCGCTCTGCTGCTTTCGAGCTAGGTCCCAAACACTGGCTACACACTCCCAGTGCAGCGCTCCGCTGCTCTCGAGCTAGATCACAAACACTGGCTACGCACTCCCTGTGCAGCGCTCCGCTGCTCTCGAGCTAGGTCCCAAACACTGGCAACACACTCCCTGTCCAGCGCTCTGCTGCTCTCGAGCTAGATCCCAAACACTGGCTAGGCACTCCCTTTGGAGCGCTCCTCTGCTCTCAAGCTAGATCCCGAACACTGGCTAGGCACTCCCTGTGCAGTGTCCCGCTGTTCTCGAGCTAGGTCCCAAACACTGGCTACGCACTCCCTGTGCAGCACTCCACTGCTCTCAAGCTAGCTCCCAAACACTGGCTACGCACTCCATGTGCAGCGCTCCGCTGCTCTCGAGCTAGGTCCCGAACACCGGCTACTCCCTCCCTGTGCAGCGCTCTGCTGCTCTCGAGCTAGGTCCCGAACACTGGCTAGGCACTCCCTGTACAGCACTCCGCTGCTCCCGAGCTAGGTCCCAAGCACCGGCTACGCACTCCCTGTGCAGCGCTCCGCTGCTCTCAAGCTAGGTCCCAAACACTGGCTACGCACTCCCTGTGTAGCACTCCACTGCTCTTCAGCTAGGTCCCAAACACTGGCTACGCACTCCATGTGCAGCGCTCCGCTGCTCTCGAGCTAGGTCCCGAACACGGCTACGCCCTCCCTGTGCAGCGCTCCGCTGCTCTTGAGCTAGGTGCCAAACACTGGCTACACACTCCCAGTGCAGCGCTCCGCTGCTCTTGAGCTAGATCACAAACACTGGCTACGCACTCCCTGTGCAGCACTCCGCTGCTCTCGAGCTAGGTCCCAAACACTGGCAACACACTCCCTGTCCAGTGCTCTGCTGCTCTTGAGCTAGATCCCAAACACTGGCTAGGCACTCCCTTTGGAGCGCTCATCTGCTCTCAAGCTAGATCCCGAACACTGGCTAGGCACTCCCTGTGCAGTGCTCCACTGCTCTTGAGCTAGGTCCCAAACACCGGCTACGCCCTCCCTGTGCAGCGCTCTGCTGCTTTCGAGCTAGGTCCCAAACACTGGCTACAAACTCCCAGTGCAGCGCTCCGCTGCTCTCGAGCTAGATCACAAACACTGGCTACGCACTCCCTGTGCAGCGCTCCGTTGCTCTCGAGCTAGGTCCCAAATACTGGCTAGGCTGTCCCTTTGGAGCGCTCCTCTGCTCTCAAGCTAGATCCCGAACACTGGCTAGGCACTCCCTGTTCAGTGTTCCGCTGTTCTCGAGCTAGCTCCCAAACACTGGCTACGCACTCCCTGTGCAGCACTCCACTGCTCTCAAACTAGCTCCCAAACACTGGCTACGCACTCCATGTGCAGCGCTCCGCTGCTCTCGAGCTAGGTCCCGAACACTGGCTACTCCCTCCCTGTGCAGCGCTCTGCTGCTCTCGAGCTAGGTCCCGAACTCTGGCTAGGCACTCCCTGTGCAGCACTCCGCTGCGCCCGAGCTAGGTCCCAAACACTGGCTACTCCCTCCCTGTGCTGCGCTCTGCTGCTCTCGAGCTAGATCCTGAACACTGGCTAGGCACTCCCTGTGCAGCGCTCCGCTGCTCTCGAGTTAGGACCCGAACACTGGCTACGCACTTCCTGGGCAGCGCTGCGCTGCTCTCGAGCTAGGTCCCAAACACTGGCTATGCACTCCCAGTGCAGCACTCTGCTGTTCTCGAGCTAGATCACAAACACTGGCTACGCACTCCCTGTGCAGTGCTCCGCTGCTCTCGAGCCTTGTCCCAAACACTGGCAACACACTCCCTGTCAGCGCTCTGCTGCTCTCAAGCTAGGTCCCAAACACTGGCTACGCACTCCCTGTGTAGCACTCCACTGCTCTTCAGCTAGGTCCCAAACACTGGCTACGCACTCCATGTGCAGCGCTCCGCTGCTCTCGAGCTAGGTCCCGAACACCGGCTACGCCCTCCCTGTGCAGCACTCCGCTGCTCTTGAGCTAGGTGCCAAACACTGGCTACACACTCCCAGTGCAGCGCTCCGCTGCTCTTGAGCTAGATCACAAACACGGGCTACGCACTCCCTGTGCAGCGCTCTGCTGCTCTCGAGCTAGGTCCCAAACACTGGCAACACACTCCCTCGCTGTGCAGCGCTCTGCTGCTCTCGAGCTAGATCCCAAACACTGGCTAGGCACTCCCTGTGCAGTGCTCCGCTGCTCTCGAGCTAGGTCCCAAACACTGGCTAGGCACTCCCTGTGCAGCGGAACGCTGCTCTCGAGCTAGATCCCGAACACTGGTTAGGCACTCCCTGTGCAGCGCTCCGCTGCTCTCGAGTTAGGACCCGAACACTGGCTACGCACTTCCTGTGCAGCACTCCGCTGTTCTCGAGCTAGATCACAAACACTGGCTACGCACTCCCTGTGCAGTGCTCCGCTGCTCTCGAGCCTTGTCCCAAACACTGGCAACACACTCCCTGTCCAGCGCTCTGCTGCTCTCGAGCTAGATCCAAAACACTGGCTAGGCACTCCCTTTGGAGCGCTCCGCTGCTCTCGAGCTAGATCCCAAACACTGGCTAGGCACTCCCTGTGCAGTGCTCTGCTTCTCTCGAGCTAGTTCTCGAAACACTGGCTATGTATTCCCTGTACAGCGCTCTGCTGCTCTTGAGCTAGGTCCCAAACACTGGCTACACACTCCCAGTGCAGCGCTCCGCTGCTCTCGAGCTAGATCACAAACACTGGCTACGCACTCCCTGTGCAGCGCTCCGCTGCTCTCGAGTTAGGACCCGAACACTGGCTACGCACTTCCTGTGCAGCACTCCGCTGCTCTGGAGCTAGGTCCCAAACACTGGCTATGCACTCCCAGTGCAGCACTCTGCTGTTCTCGAGCTAGATCACAAACACTGGCTACGCACTCCCTGTGCAGTGCTCCGCTGCTCTCGAGCCTTGTCCCAAACACTGGCAACACACTCCCTGTCCAGCGCTCTGCTGCTCTCGAGCTAGATACAAAACACTGGCTAGGCACTCCCTTTGGAGCGCTCCGCTGCTCTCGAGCTAGATCCCAAACACTGGCTAGGCACTCCCTGTGCAGTGCTCTGCTTCTCTCGAGCTAGTTCTCGAAACACTGGCTATGTATTCCCTGTACAGCGCTCCGCTGCTCTTGAGCTAGGTCCCAAACACTGGCTACACACTCCCAGTGCAGCGCTCCGCTGCTCTCGAGCTAGATCACAAACACTGGCTACGCACTCCCTGTGCAGCGCTCCGCTGCTCTCGAGCTAGGTCCCAAACACTGGCAACACACTCCCTGTACAGCGCTCTGCTGCTCTCGAGCTAGATCCCAAACAATGGCTAGGCACTCCCTTTGAAGCGCTCCTCTGCTCTCAAGCTAGATCCCGAACACTGGCTAGGCACTCCCTGTGCAGTGCTCCGCTGCTCTCGAGCTAGGTCCCAAACACTGGCTATGCACTCCCTGTGTAGCACTCCACTGCTCTTGAGCTAGGTCCCAAACACTGGCTACGCACTCCATGTGCAGCGCTCCGCTGCTCTCGAGCTAGGTCCCGAACACCGGCTAAGCCCTCCCTGTGCAGCGCTCTGCTGCTTTCGAGCTAGGTCCCAAACACTGGCTACACACTCCCAGTGCAGCGCTCCGCTGCTCTCGAGCTAGATCACAAACACTGGCTACGCACTCCCTGTGCAGCGCTCCGCTGCTCTCGAGCTAGGTCCCAAACACTGGCAACACACTCCCTGTCCAGCGCTCTGCTGCTCTCGAGCTAGATCCCAAACACTGGCTAGGCACTCCCTTTGGAGCGCTCCTCTGCTCTCAAGCTAGATCCCGAACACTGGCTAGGCACTCCCTGTGCAGTGTCCCGCTGTTCTCGAGCTAGGTCCCAAACACTGGCTACGCACTCCCTGTGCAGCACTCCACTGCTCTCAAGCTAGCTCCCAAACACTGGCTACGCACTCCCAGTGCAGCGCTCCGCTGCTCTCGAGCTAGATCACAAACACTGGCTACGCACTCCCTGTGCAGCGCTCCGCTGCTCTCGAGCTAGGTCCCAAACACTGGCAACACACTCCCTGTCCAGCGCTCTGCTGCTCTCGAGCTAGATCCCAAACACTGGCTAGGCACTCCCTTTGGAGCGCTCCTCTGCTCTCAAGCTAGATCCCGAACACTGGCTAGGCACTCTCTGTGCAGTGTCCCGCTGTTCTCGAGCTAGGTCCCAAACACTGGCTACGCACTCCCTGTGCAGCACTCCACTGCTCTCAAGCTAGCTCCCAAACACTGGCTACGCACTCCATGTGCAGCGCTCCGCTGCTCTCGAGCTAGGTCCCGAACACCGGCTAAGCCCTCCCTGTGCAGCGCTCTGCTGCTTTCGAGCTAGGTCCCAAACACTGGCTACACACTCCCAGTGCAGCGCTCCGCTGCTCTCGAGCTAGATCACAAACACTGGCTACGCACTCCCTGTGCAGCGCTCCGCTGCTCTCGAGCTAGGTCCCAAACACTGGCAACACACTCCCTGTCCAGCGCTCTGCTGCTCTCGAGCTAGATCCCAAACACTGGCTAGGCACTCCCTTTGGAGCGCTCCTCTGCTCTCAAGCTAGATCCCGAACACTGGCTAGGCACTCCCTGTGCAGTGTCCCGCTGTTCTCGAGCTAGGTCCCAAACACTGGCTACGCACTCCCTGTGCAGCACTCCACTGCTCTCAAGCTAGCTCCCAAACACTGGCTACGCACTCCATGTGCAGCGCTCCGCTGCTCTCGAGCTAGGTCCCGAACACCGGCTACTCCCTCCCTGTGCAGCGCTCTGCTGCTCTCGAGCTAGGTCCCGAACACTGGCTAGGCACTCCCTGTACAGCACTCCGCTGCTCCCGAGCTAGGTCCCAAGCACCGGCTACGCACTCCCTGTGCAGCGCTCCGCTGCTCTCAAGCTAGGTCCCAAACACTGGCTACGCACTCCCTGTGTAGCACTCCACTGCTCTTCAGCTAGGTCCCAAACACTGGCTACGCACTCCATGTGCAGCGCTCCGCTGCTCTCGAGCTAGGTCCCGAACACGGCTACGCCCTCCCTGTGCAGCGCTCCGCTGCTCTTGAGCTAGGTGCCAAACACTGGCTACACACTCCCAGTGCAGCGCTCCGCTGCTCTTGAGCTAGATCACAAACACTGGCTACGCACTCCCTGTGCAGCACTCCGCTGCTCTCGAGCTAGGTCCCAAACACTGGCAACACACTCCCTGTCCAGTGCTCTGCTGCTCTTGAGCTAGATCCCAAACACTGGCTAGGCACTCCCTTTGGAGCGCTCATCTGCTCTCAAGCTAGATCCCGAACACTGGCTAGGCACTCCCTGTGCAGTGCTCCACTGCTCTTGAGCTAGGTCCCAAACACCGGCTACGCCCTCCCTGTGCAGCGCTCTGCTGCTTTCGAGCTAGGTCCCAAACACTGGCTACAAACTCCCAGTGCAGCGCTCCGCTGCTCTCGAGCTAGATCACAAACACTGGCTACGCACTCCCTGTGCAGCGCTCCGTTGCTCTCGAGCTAGGTCCCAAATACTGGCTAGGCTGTCCCTTTGGAGCGCTCCTCTGCTCTCAAGCTAGATCCCGAACACTGGCTAGGCACTCCCTGTTCAGTGTTCCGCTGTTCTCGAGCTAGCTCCCAAACACTGGCTACGCACTCCCTGTGCAGCACTCCACTGCTCTCAAACTAGCTCCCAAACACTGGCTACGCACTCCATGTGCAGCGCTCCGCTGCTCTCGAGCTAGGTCCCGAACACTGGCTACTCCCTCCCTGTGCAGCGCTCTGCTGCTCTCGAGCTAGGTCCCGAACTCTGGCTAGGCACTCCCTGTGCAGCACTCCGCTGCGCCCGAGCTAGGTCCCAAACACTGGCTACTCCCTCCCTGTGCTGCGCTCTGCTGCTCTCGAGCTAGATCCTGAACACTGGCTAGGCACTCCCTGTGCAGCGCTCCGCTGCTCTCGAGTTAGGACCCGAACACTGGCTACGCACTTCCTGGGCAGCGCTGCGCTGCTCTCGAGCTAGGTCCCAAACACTGGCTATGCACTCCCAGTGCAGCACTCTGCTGTTCTCGAGCTAGATCACAAACACTGGCTACGCACTCCCTGTGCAGTGCTCCGCTGCTCTCGAGCCTTGTCCCAAACACTGGCAACACACTCCCTGTCAGCGCTCTGCTGCTCTCAAGCTAGGTCCCAAACACTGGCTACGCACTCCCTGTGTAGCACTCCACTGCTCTTCAGCTAGGTCCCAAACACTGGCTACGCACTCCATGTGCAGCGCTCCGCTGCTCTCGAGCTAGGTCCCGAACACCGGCTACGCCCTCCCTGTGCAGCACTCCGCTGCTCTTGAGCTAGGTGCCAAACACTGGCTACACACTCCCAGTGCAGCGCTCCGCTGCTCTTGAGCTAGATCACAAACACGGGCTACGCACTCCCTGTGCAGCGCTCTGCTGCTCTCGAGCTAGGTCCCAAACACTGGCAACACACTCCCTCGCTGTGCAGCGCTCTGCTGCTCTCGAGCTAGATCCCAAACACTGGCTAGGCACTCCCTGTGCAGTGCTCCGCTGCTCTCGAGCTAGGTCCCAAACACTGGCTAGGCACTCCCTGTGCAGCGGAACGCTGCTCTCGAGCTAGATCCCGAACACTGGTTAGGCACTCCCTGTGCAGCGCTCCGCTGCTCTCGAGTTAG